>NW_020442454.1:455777-458353 GCF_000699045.2 Agrilus planipennis | reverse complement strand
ATAAAAAATAGGCGAGATAGGTTGGTAGGACACCTTCTCAGGCATGAAGGTCTAGTCAGAGACATATTAGAGGCAGAAACAGGAGTTAGGAGGGGTAGAGGTAGCCCTAGATTAGATTACTCTTCGAAAATAGGTAAGGATGTGGGCTGTTCTAGTTTTAGGGAAATGCGAAGTTTAGCTCAGGATAGGAAAGAGTGGAGGTACGTGTCCAACCAATCTTAGGACTGATGACCTTATGATGATGATGATGAACCATTTTTAATACAAAATTATTAGTAGGAAAAGCTTTCATTTTTAAAACTAATTTTAGGGCATATGTGACAGCTTTCCATATTATAATCTAACATACGTAATACATAATAAATGAGATAAATGGGAGGGGACATATTCCTGTCACCTCTCTTTTCCCCTTCGATACTTCCCATCATGTCGTAGCATGATGATTACATATATGTATTAAAACTAGTAACAATTTTTTTTTAAAATTAAACAGCTTTAACATCTGTTCCCATTGGGGAGGAGGTGGCTGAGCCTATCTTTCTTATCACTTCTTCGAAGCAGTGTTTTACCCGGAGACAGCCTTAATTGTTAACAACAGGAAATGTTAAATAATCTAAATCTTTTTTTTTGATGCTGCAATTAAACGGCAGATATTATTAATCCCCAAAAGTATGGCATTGCAAATAAATAGAAGTCGAATATTACAGATGCATAAAATTAATTTAAGTTGGAAATCTTTCGGAGAATTCTATCAGCAATATCGAGGTACCTATCCCGAAAATTTTTATAAGTACTTACCTATTAAGGTTGCTAAAAGAATATCAGGATATCTTTCTAATTCACTTATAACACAGAATAAACACACAAATAGTTTTCGGAGTACTGAAAACGTGAAAATATCTAAAATGTATACATTATGCCATTATGCCGAAAATAAAAAAATTTAGCAACGAACAATGGTTTCCAAGTTCATTGGTAAATAATAGTAATACCGTTATTATTTTGTCTATTACTAAAAGAATTTTTGGTATTAATATATGTTAATTATTCCGCATTAAGTTTGTTCCCGATTCATGTTGAATTCTAGTTAGGTATTACTTTGAAAATCCCCGAACCAGGTTTTATGCAATACCGCAAGGAAATCGATGACGATCCGCCAATGCATCCAGTTAATCCATCCAACTTGTATGCTGGACAACTCATTCAAGTACTTTCGGAATATTGTAACGCTTCAAACTCTACACGATCACCTTGGCATGAATAAGATGAGGGCAATTTTGGTGCCAAAAGTTTTTTGAGTGCTGTCCGAAGGCGAAGGCGTGCTTAATGTTGCAGTGAATTTTTAAGGCTTTGTGTAAGCTGTGGGTAAAGGCGAATTAACTGATTCAGTGAACTTTTTGCAAATTTAAATTTTACTTCTTTACCATGCAACTACTGCACTTAACTACAATATTATTAGCAATAAAAAATAAGATACACTACGGATATTAAGATAAGAAAATAAAACCTGGCATTGCTTGGTTTAACTAGGAGAAAAGGGTTGGGGAATAGAGTTGATTTTGTATGGGCTGTAGTAATTGTTGATTTGAAAAGTGAATAATACAAAAAAAATGTAGATATAGTTTTAATAAACACGGTGTTGCAAATACTTTTAGGCAAGTGACGCACTTCATTGTCGATACACCGAGTTAATCTATTTGTACAGTTCTGATATAATACTCTCCCTAACATATCGACAGGTATGCCGGCCATTGCTCGGCGAATATTCTCCTTTAAATGGGGTACGGCCCTTGGACGATCGGTATATACAATGAATTTTAGATAAGCCCATAAAAGTAAGTCGCAAGGGGCTAAATCAGGAGAGCTTGCCGGCCATTGAAAATCACCTCGCATGGAGATCAGACACCCGCAAAACACGCACTACATTTCGTGCTGTGTGCACTACAGCTCCATTTTACCGAAACCGTCCTTGACAGATTGGCAAAAAAGTTCTCAAACATGTCGGCATATCGCTCAGAATTCACAGCAAGCGCACACTTGTTTTTCTCAAAGAAGTAAGGATCAATGATCCTTTCTCTCGATAAGGCACACCATGCAATGACATGTTCACAATGAAGAGGTTTTCTATGAAATTCTTTCGGATTGTTATTACTCCGGTAGCACATATTTTAACAATTCACGCACCTAGACAGATAAAAATGTGCCTAATTGCTGAAGAAGTACTTTGTATGTATCGCTTCATATGCATTTGGTTGAGTGACAAAATCACGTATGGATTCGATGTATAGATTAAAAAGTAGCAATGACAGTGTGCATCCCTGTCTGACTCACTTCCTAATATTTACTTCTTTCTCTGCGTTGCAGCTCCAACTCTATAACTGCCTGTTACTCTTTATACAAACTAAGTATTAGTCTTCTATCTCTATAACTCGTCCCTACATTTTTAAGTATATTTATATCTTGTCCCATTTAACATTGTCAAAAGCTTTTTATAAATCTACAAATCCTATGTATGCACTCATTCATTTCTCCAACGTTTTCTCTATTGTTACCCGTAAATCTAGAATGGCCTTCCG
>NW_020442454.1:438307-452644 GCF_000699045.2 Agrilus planipennis | reverse complement strand
AATAAAATTACAATTAAAAAAATATTATTATACAGTACAACCTCGATAATTCGAACTAATTATTCTAAAGGATTGTCAGTATTTGTCTGTTATTTTTAACACAGATATTTATATATAAACTGTTTTCTAAACAAATGTGGAACATAAAAAGGTTGTAAGATGTAACCGTAACTCTGGACTCTTAAACGTTTAATGATATCAACTTCTTTCTATATTGGAAAAGCAATAGATATGTTTGCGTTTTGGCGCCATTTCATAGCTGTTAACGTAATCGTTTCGTAAGATGGACGAAGTGTAAAATTTTGCCGCTTGTACGTGTGAGAAACAAGGACGGTGGGCGCGGAGGAAAAGATTAGAAGCGTTCAAAATGTGGTGTTTCCGGCTAATTATAAGGATCCTGTGGATAAAGATGGTTAGAAATGAAGAGGTATTAGAAAGAATAGGAAGGCTCTATGAATAAAAATAGGCGAGATAGGTTGGTAGGACATCTTGTCAGGCATGAAGGTCTAATTAGAGACATATTACAGGCAGAAACAGGAGTTAAGAGAAGTAGAGGTAGACCTAGATTAGATTGCCGTTCGCAAATAGTTAAGGATGTGGGTTATTCTAAATTAAGAGAAAAGCTCAGGATAGGAAAGAGTGGAGATACGTGTCTAATCAGTCTTGACTGAAGAGCTTATGAGACGCAAACTTAAAAAGTTAAAAAGATTTGATCGCAATAATGATATTGCGTTAATTTTAAAGTATTGTCCTATAATGTTCCGCCTTTGTAGGTGAATTATTTTCTTCAAAAAACGGGAGTACTATGAGATGTTGCAATACTACTTAAGAGATGTAATCCCAATAAATAAGAAAACATTGAAATCGGTTCACAATTGGCGAAGAAATCGCAAAACATTCACACCAAAAAAGAACCTCCTTTTTTTGAAGGGTGCAATCAAAAATGATTTTTGAATTTTGGTGAATTATAATCGCAGGATTGTGTCACGAAGATTTTTTTCCGCCTTTTCTGAATATGTTTTATATTTTCCTCCAAAATCAGTTACCAAAATGTACAATAAAATTACAATTAAAAAAATATTATTATACAGTACAACCTCGATAATTCGAACTAATTATTCTAAAGGATTGTCAGTATTTGTCTGTTATTTTTAACACAGATATTTATATATAAACTGTTTTCTAAACAAATGTGGAACATAAAAAGGTTGTAAGATGTAACCGTAACTCTGGACTCTTAAACGTTTAATGATATCAACTTCTTTCTATATTGGAAAAGCAATAGATATGTTTGCGTTTTGGCGCCATTTCATAGCTGTTAACGTAATCGTTTCGTAAGATGGACGAAGTGTAAAATTTTGCCGCTTGTACGTGTGAGAAACAAGGACGGTGGGCGAGGAGGAAAAGATTAGAAGCGTTCAAAATGTGGTGTTTCCGGCTAATTATAAGGATCCTGTGGATAAAGATGGTTAGAAATGAAGAGGTATTAGAAAGAATAGGAAGGCTCTATGAATAAAAATAGGCGAGATAGGTTGGTAGGACATCTTGTCAGGCATGAAGGTCTAATTAGAGACATATTACAGGCAGAAACAGGAGTTAAGAGAAGTAGAGGTAGACCTAGATTAGATTGCTGTTCGTAAATAGGTAAGAATGTGAGATGTTCTAGTTTTAGGGAAATGCGATGATTATTAGGAGTGGAGGTGCGTGTCGGACTGACGACCTTATGATGATGATAATGTTTCTATTTAGTTAATATAAGTCAATTAAACAAATTTACGGTTTTCGGATTTTTTTCTTTATTTCTATAAGACATTACATGTTGTCACATTTCATGATTCTACTTCAACCTGAAGTACCCTATGGGTTTTGATCCCCTTGCAAGCGTCAAACTATGCGGCATAAACGGTCGTATCTATTGATTGAGTTAACTTTCAAGTTTGATTTTGGTAAGGATTCCTTTTTTTCCTTTGAGGTACGAAACCCTAAAAAGGCTGACAAAGAAATGTGTAGTTTCCATGCTCGTTGAACATTTTGCCCTTCGGCTTGGCGCCTGCTATCGTGGCTTATTTTAGTATTGAAATGAGTTTACGTAATTGTAACGATATGGAATGTTATTGTTTTTCTGATTGGTGCGTGTTTGTCGATTGATTAGCAAATTTTTTAAGTAGCTTCTTGGCATCAAATCAACGGGTTATTTTTAATATCTGCGCGATTCAATGAATATTTTACATATTGCAAAATAAATTTGTACGTAAGACGATGCTAAACAACTGGCAAAATATATATATATATATATGTGATGACACTTAAATATGTCACTAACTCGCTCCATTTCTTTTGCGTTTGAAGATATAAATATTGGGCTCGTGCCGTTTATTCTTGAATTTTATTCAGTTGATCTCCAATGGATTTACACAATAAGATGCAAATATGTTTATACGCTGATGTTCTAATGGTTTTAACGTAGGTTCTTTTGTAATGAAAATCGGTGCATCTATTTTCTCAGGTGATATAACATTCTGAAATTAGCTGATCGGTAAAATATCTAACTAAACGATGAAACTACGCCTTAGGTCTACGGATTTCTATAATATAATTTGTTTGCGACATAGTAATTTTAAATAAAAAATGCTGACTGATTGGTATGCTTCTTTAATTGATATTTCTGAATTATAGGAAGGATGATCAAAGGATCACGTTAGGTTAATAAAAATAATTAAAACTATTGAAAACGGTACTTATCCATCCAAATTTGGAAGGGCTCAATTAGTCCATTATTCTATTGTTGTGTAATAAAAATCGTTAAAATTAGAATTTCACGAAATGTAGGTACTATATAAAGAAAATCTGAACATATAATTATCAAAACCTCCAATCAACAATATACGTATCCTTGAAAAATTTCAAATTTTAAGTATTTTCGAAAAAGGAAACGCAAATACGCAAAAGTTCTTGTGTTTTTGTCCATTATAAAACGGGCCTAATGTATTGTATCTAGTTATTACAAATTTGTATTATAAAAATTTTAAGGACGTTGGTTAATGTGCAATATTTAATGTATATCAGACTTTTTGGTGTAATCCCTAATGGAGATTCCAGACCTTGGTATGTTAGCTTTATAGATTGGGGAAGGGCGATTCTACAGTTGAAGGGGATTTCCTTTATTGTTATCGTTATATCTACCGTTCCATCCAAGAAAGGAATTTCAGGTATGGATCAGGTTGAGACACCCTTAAACAATATGTCGATTCATTTTATTGTCTCTTCCCACTTACACAGTCTTCACTGGGTAAAGGAATGTTAATCCTTTTCATCGTAAACTAAAAGATAGGTACTTATATCTCTAATTATCACAACTACTTTTTTTAAAAACGGATGCTTGTTACGCCCACTTTGAGTGTATGCATTATATCAACGCGAGAGTGATGCTCACGGTCTTACGTTTTTGAATTCCAAGTGGGCGAAATACGTGTGCGCTTTTCAAAAAGTACCTACTTACTTGTGGTAATTAATAACAGCTAATTTTAAATTTCAATACAAATATTCACACTTGCATTCGTACTTATTTTTCTCTACAATGACGTGATAAATCACTTGCGTCTGTTTTTGTTTTTATATCAACTTTTATTTTAAGGATTTTAAATTTTGCATCTCGTTTGATGCACCTTGTTATTCAATTAGTTTTTATTGGATCATTGGAGAGTAGAGGTTAAGCAAAATATTCACCGAATATAAAAATTACACATATCTTTGTCGGTACTTTTTTTTATCTTGTACATTGTAAAAATGCGTAATTTGATGAACTACTGAAACTTTCTTAATGCCTAATTGTCTAAATTCCAATCCATTAAAATGTTTTTCTTGGTTTTTCAAGCCATTTTCTATGACTGACANAATGTTTTGCGATTTCTTCGCCAATTGTGAACCGATTTCAATGTTTTCATATTTATTGGGATTACATCTCTTAAGTAGTATTGCAACATCTCATAGTACTCCCGTTTTTTGAAGAAAATAATTCACCTACAAAGGCGGAACATTATAGGACAATACTTTAAAATTAACGCAATATCATTATTCCGATCAAATCTTTTTAACTTTTTAAGTTTGCGTCTCATAAGCTCTTCAGTCAAGACTGATTAGACACGTATCTCCACTCTTTCCTATCCTGAGCTTTTCTTCGCATTTCTCTAAAATCAGATCATTCCACAAACTATGAACAGTAAATACTACAAATGGCGCAGTAAACGCCATCTGTAGCACGATGCTATATTTTAGGATTACGTAGCATCGTGCTACAGATGGCGTTTACTGCGCCATTTGTAGTATTTACTGTTCATAGTTTGTGGAATGATCTGATTTTAGAGAAATGCGAAGAAAAGCTCAGGATAGGAAAGAGTGGAGATACGTGTCTAATCAGTCTTGACTGAAGAGCTTATGAGACGCAAACTTAAAAAGTTAAAAAGATTTGATCGCAATAATGATATTGCGTTAATTTTAAAGTATTGTCCTATAATGTTCCGCCTTTGTAGGTGAATTATTTTCTTCAAAAAACGGGAGTACTATGAGATGTTGCAATACCACTTAAGAGATGTAATCCCAATAAATAAGAAAACATTGAAATCGGTTCACAATTGGCGAAGAAATCGCAATACATTCACACCAAAAAAATACGGTCGAATTGAGAACCTCCTTTTTTTGAAAGGTGTAATCAAAAATGATTTTTGAATTTTGGTGAATTATAATCGCAGGATTGTGTCACGAAGATTTTTTTCCGCCTTTTCTGAATATGTTTTATGTTTTCCTCCAAAATCAGTTACCAAAATGTACAATAAAATTACAATTAAAAAAATATTATTATACAGTACAACCTCGATAATTCGAACTAATTATTCTAAAGGATTGTCAGTATTTGTCTGTTATTTTTAACACAGATATTTATATATAAACTGTTTTCTAAACAAATGTGGAACATAAAAAGGTTGTAAGATGTAACCGTAACTCTGGACTCTTAAACGTTTAATGATATCAACTTCTTTCTATATTGGAAAAGCAATAGATATGTTTGCGTTTTGGCGCCATTTCATAGCTGTTAACGTAATCGTTTCGTAAGATGGACGAAGTGTAAAATTTTGCCGCTTGTACGTGTGAGAAACAAGGACGGTGGGCGCGGAGGAAAAGATTAGAAGCGTTCAAAATGTGGTGTTTCCGGCTAATTATAAGGATCCTGTGGATAAAGATGGTTAGAAATGAAGAGGTATTAGAAAGAATAGGAAGGCTCTATGAATAAAAATAGGCGAGATAGGTTGGTAGGACATCTTGTCAGGCATGAAGGTCTAATTAGAGACATATTACAGGCAGAAACAGGAGTTAAGAGAAGTAGAGGTAGACCTAGATTAGATTGCTGTTCGTAAATAGGTAAGAATGTGAGATGTTCTAGTTTTAGGGAAATGCGATGATTATTAGGAGTGGAGGTGCGTGTCGGACTGACGACCTTATGATGATGATAATGTTTCTATTTAGTTAATATAAGTCAATTAAACAAATTTACGGTTTTCGGATTTTTTTCTTTATTTCTATAAGACATTACATGTTGTCACATTTCATGATTCTACTTCAACCTGAAGTACCCTATGGGTTTTGATCCCCTTGCGAGTGTCAAAATATGCGGCATAAACGGTCGTATCTATTGATTGAGTTAACTTACAAGTTTGATTTTGTTAAGGATTCCTTTTTTTCCTTTGAGGTACGAAACCCTAAAAAGGCGGACAAAGAAATGTGTAGTTTCCATGCTCGTTGAACATTTTGCCCTTCGGCTTGGCGCCTGCTATCGTGGCTTATTTTAGTAATGAAATGAGTTTACGTAATTGTAACGATATGGAATGTTATTGTTTTTCTGATTGGTGCGTGTTTGTCGATTGATTAGCAAATTTTTTAAGTAGCTTCTTGGCATCAAATCAACGGGTTATTTTTAATATCTGCGCGATTCAATGAATATTTTACATATTGCAAAATAAATTTGTACGTAAGACGATGCTAAACAACTGTTATCCTAAATTTGCATTATGCATTTAGAAATTTTAAATAAAGTATCTCATGTGTAAAAGTTGTATTTTTGTTTGATTACCTAATATGAACTTTCATTAAATTCAGAATAAACGATTCCAAATCGTTCAACTTGTTTTATTTTTTATAGTAACAGCATTTATCGTGCGATTGTTATATGCACATATATTTTTTGAATCTTTTCTGAAATTTACGTATTTTATGTTGTCACAGGTCGTTTCCCATTTTTAATGTTCTATTTATAAATACAACATATTTACGTAACAATATTAGTATTTGTTATGTTAAATAAAATAACAACCCACGAGCTTGTAATATAAAGCTCAACCTCAGTTTTATCGCACAAATTTTTTCTTCCTTATTATGTACACATACGTGTATCTGTTTTATTTACAGTCCATGTTTGTGTACACTAAAACAATATCTGTTGTTGGTACTGCCCTCAATAACAGTAGATTATTATATTGTATTTGCCTTGTAATAATAACAGTAAGTAAAGATAACTATTATAGAAATAATTTTATTTACGTCTGCTTTGATAAAAAAGTGGAATTTTTAAATGTTTCACGACCAGTGCAAATAACTGCGATGAAAGTACTTTTAATTTTTTGCTAAAGATGTCGATTGTCTATAATGTAAACACACTAACGTATAAAAACCGACTTCAATAAGTTGTTTCTATGCAAAAACTGAAGACTTAGATTACTGTTCATAATAAAATAATTCGAAGTCGTCTGTATTCTGTCGAAACTGCCAGACGCGGATCGCGATTTCGATCATTTTGGATCTCATCAGCGCGTCGCAGGCAGCTCCGATAGAACACAGACCAACTTTTACCTGCTGTCTTTACAATGCGTTTTAGAAAATACTACAAATGGCGCAGTAAACGCCATCTGTAGCACGATGCTATATTTTAGGATTACGTAGCATCGTGCTACAGATGGCGTTTACTGCGCCATTTGTAGTATTTACTGTTCATAGTTTGTGGAATGNATACGCTGATGTTCTAATGGTTTTAACGTAGGTTCTTTTGTAATGAAAATCGGTGCATCTATTTTCTCAGGTGATATAACATTCTGAAATTAGCTGATCGGTAAAATATCTAACTAAACGATGAAACTACGCCTTAGGTCTACGGATTTCTATAATATAATTTGTTTGCGACATAGTAATTTTAAATAAAAAATGCTGACTGATTGGTATGCTTCTTTAATTGATATTTCTGAATTATAGGAAGGATGATCAAAGGATCACGTTAGGTTAATAAAAATAATTAAAACTATTGAAAACGGTACTTATCTATCCAAATTTGGAAGGGCTCAATTAGTCCATTATTCTATTGTTGTGTAATAAAAATCGTTAAAATTAGAATTTCACGAAATGTAGGTACTATATAAAGAAAATCTGAACATATAATTATCAAAACCTCCAATCAACAATATACGTATCCTTGAAAAATTTCAAATTTTAAGTATTTTCGAAAAAGGAAACGCAAATACGCAAAAGTTCTTGTGTTTTTGTCCATTATAAAACGGGCCTAATGTATTGTATCTAGTTATTACAAATTTGTATTATAAAAATTTTAAGGACGTTGGTTAATGTGCAATATTTAATGTATATCAGACTTTTTGGTGTAATCCCTAATGGAGATTCCAGACCTTGGTATGTTAGCTTTATAGATTGGGGAAGGGCGATTCTACAGTTGAAGGGGATTTCCTTTATTGTTATCGATATATCTACCGTTCCATCCAAGAAAGGAATTTCAGGTATGGATCAGGTTAAGACACCCACACCACAATATGTCGATTCATTTTATTGTCTCTTCCCACTTACACAGTCTTCACTGGGTAAAGGAATGTTAATCCTTTTCATCGTAAACTAAAAGATAGGTACTTATATCTCTAATTATCACAACTACTTTTTTTAAAAACGGATGCTTGTTACGCCCACTTTGAGTGTATGCATTATATCAACGCGAGAGTGATGCTCACGGTCTTACGTTTTTGAATTCCAAGTGGGCGAAATACGTGTGCGCTTTTCAAAAAGTACCTACTTACTTGTGGTAATTAATAACAGCTAATTTTAAATTTCAATACAAATATTCACACTTGCATTCGTACTTATTTTTCTCTACAATGACGTGATAAATCACTTGCGTCTGTTTTTGTTTTTATATCAACTTTTATTTTAAGGATTTTAAATTTTGCATCTCGTTTGATGCACCTTGTTATTCAATTAGTTTTTATTGGATCATTGGAGAGTAGAGGTTAAGCAAAATATTCACCGAATATAAAAATTACACATATCTTTGTCGGTACTTTTTTTTATCTTGTACATTGTAAAAATGCGTAATTTGATGAACTACTGAAACTTTCTTAATGCCTAATTGTCTAAATTCCAATCCATTAAAATGTTTTTCTTGGTTTTTCAAGCCATTTTCTATGACTGACACTGTATTGTATTTTACACAAAATTGTAATTTTTTACCTTTAACCACGACCTTCTATGTTCTGTTTTTGTTAACGTAATAGCTTTTTCGAGTTAAAAATTAAGGAGATATCTATCAACTTTTCACAAGACATCCCCACGGCGAGCATGAAACAAGATTAATAACTTTATTAAATGATTCTATAGTTGGACCCTTCTAAATTTGGAGGGACGGTACCGTTATTAATAATACACGGCACTTATATTTTAACTATGGTGTTCTTCCATACTATACCTACAGCAGTATCAGTTTATCCTGTGCATCACGCGATCTGTTCTTGGTTTAAATCGAAAGAAAATACATTATCTATTTAAAATGAATCGTAAGTTCTTGTATCAATGATCTACATTCATGATACGTTCTCATTCAGGCTACGTGAGGGACAGGATAAAGTAATACTACTGTAATGATTTCGTCGGCGTCTCACTAGCCACAGCCACTACCACATATTACATCATATCTATAACCATATGACGATCGAATGTTGACATTTAAACACGTTGAATACGTCTGAAAATTGCTACACCAATATTCTTTATAAACTTACTTATGCTGGAATCAATTTTTTTTCACGTAGAACATTATCATATAGTGACTGTCTGAACCAGGCTTATAGCTTCTATCATAGATCTAGGCCAGCGGTATCCAAATGATGTTCCATGGAAAGGTCACAGGGATTCCACGAGATACGAGTTTCTTGTAAAAATATACAAAATTCTGCCGAAAGCGACCATTCTGTATCTAACCATAGAGGAACATCTATTGAAACTCAGAAAATCCTTGAAAGAATATTTTCCAGAGGATATCACACAGTCACTGGATAGCTAGTGATTGTGAGTACAGAATTCACTCGCAAATCAAATTAAATTGTCGATGTTAACCTGTTGGAGTATGAGAACTTAATCGACATTAAGAATACATCTTCCTTAAAACAAACATTTAGATCAGCTTTTTCAAATTTGAATGACCTTTGGATCAAACTTAATGATCGATACCCTGCAGTTCGTTGAGAAGGTTATCACGGTTCTTGTTTCTATTTATTTCGACTTCAGATTACAGACGAGCTTTTTAGTTTACGCTTACACTAAAAACAAATATTCAAAACTAGACTGGATACTACTCCGGATATTCGAATTTAATTGTTTCACATTAAATCAAATTTTAACGCTACTATAAGCAAAAATGTGCACATTAAATATACATGTAAGTGCTATAAAGATTTTGAATTCAAAATTTAATTTGATGCATACAAATAGGTGCTAGAAGTCAGACAAAAAAAATTGGGAACCGCGTCCCGGAAAAATAATGGTTGAGCAGTTTTATTTTTTGTATAGTTCATGCTATCGTTGTCTTATTTTTGTCACTTTTTGTTATATGGGTTACCATAATATTGTAACGTAGGTATCTATCTACGGCGTGCTGATAGGATCCAATGAGATTGAAATTGCGATTCAAACCTGACTGTTTCTATCTGACCACCATGAACATGAACTTTTATTGTGTCCATCATGTAGAAGTAGCTACATACGTCGTAAATTCAGTTCGACAAGTCGACGTCCTTATGGACATTGTCTAACTTTTTTAATCTCTCTAAAATGTAGCAGTATACTGCAGATGGCGTTCACCAGCCTGTTTCTAGTAATTCATACTATACTAGAATACTATTATATGTTTGTATATGTATAAGTTTAGACATTTTTTTATATTATTAGTGCAATTGTATCATGAAGTATATTTGTCAGTTCTACGTGAGGCATTAACTCCCTTAAAGTTGTTTTTTTTTTAATGCCGTCATCTGCAGTTACATTTGAATCGAGCATTTTTTGGTGTTAACAGTTGAACGGCTAGATAAACGATTCCAATTCACTTTGGGAGGCGACGGCGGCCGATGCATGATCTGTTCGGTTGTGCAAATGAAATGATGCGCTTGTTGGCGCTTAATATTCCTTTTGACTGTTTTGACGTTATCATACGCTCTCTTTTGTCGTTTAATTTGCGGTTCTACCGTGCGAATCGTTCAGTTAAAAGCTCCCGATTTCGGTTCGCGGTGATGATGAGTATCTCACATTGAATTCCACAGAACCTTTACAAACCGTTAATCCGCAATTGTAATGGACGACGAAACACTGGCGTGCTATGATATCTGTAATAGAATGCAAATTAAATCAAGTACTCGTGTACATGCAGTTGTACATCGAATACAATATAACAAATATATGCGGATGTGCATAATGGCGGATAAATGGTAGCCGCAACGCCCCTGTGTAGCGCAGTTGTAGGATTTTCAGGAAACATAAACCGTAGTATAATATTTATAACATTCTAGTGTTGGTCCTTTGTAAAACATTGTTTAAATAAGTAAATAAAATTATATGTTCACTTTATTATTGTAGCATTTTTGAAGTAAAACTTCATTGGGCTCGATGAGAGTAAAATCTCAAGGTCATGAATCGCTACGTTTTGCAACGATTCGTCTCGTGAAGCGATATGCTATGAGAATAGAAAGACGCGCATGCGCATATCGGTTACAGTCAATTATTAGTGACCGGCATCTCATATATTATAGTATAATGTATATACTCTATAGCACATTGCTAAATTAATTTTTTGGGTATATTTGCGCAGTCATATTACAGCAAGTGTATTACACTAAATGTTTATTTGACAACAATTAATATTTATTTAAGAGTGAGCATTATTATGTATTAATTCTAATTCTTTGTAGTTATTGATAGTTTACGGCTTCTTAAACACTTGGAAAAATAAACAAAAGTGAAAAAAAATTGACCATTTATTTGTTATTGAATTACATAAAAACGTATTAAAGTAATACTCCTTAGGTGGACTAAAGATAAAATATGTTGGAAAACATAAATCCTGAAAATTCTCGTACTCTTTCTTTCACTAATCATTACGTATTCGTTATAAAGGTATACAGATCGCCAAAAAAGTTTCACTTCCTTCACGTGTACCGAGTTGCACGTGTTGTTAAATTTTTCTTAAAAGAGTAAGAAATAAAAGTAAATCAAACAGTTATAACTTTGAGACACATTTTTTTTTGTAGGGTTAATTCAATGCATTAGTAAATTAATTTTTTTCTAATTAACTTTAACCATTTAACCACTAAAGATAACCTCAAATTAATTAGGAAAAATTTGTTATCGCTGTCACTCCCTCGCCGGGAATCGAACTCAGGTTCGTAGCTTTACACATCAGTACCTACTCTACTACTATGCTAGAGGAGGCGACAACATGGTTGAACCATTGGTTAACATATACCTAACTTATAGTTTTTAGGTACGTAACATAAGTGTTGCTGCTGCTGTCTTCTCGTAACTTAATCGTAAAGTACTGGTGCGTAAAACCATGGCTCCTGGTTCAGGCCTCATTAATTTGAGGTTATTTGTAGTTGGTAAACTTAATTCAAAAAATTAATTCATTAATGCAATTATAGTTTTATTAATTTTTTCCCCCTAAATGGCAATAGAATCTTTTTGGTTTTTTTTTTTAAATAATTAGGTAGGATGCTTGTTAACAATAAAGAGTAAATAAAAATAGTGGTTGCTAGTATAATCTGTCAAAAACATAAGAATTAGATTAAATGAACATACCGCGTACTAGTGAACTATTGGAACAACAGAATAACTACCCAGGAGTGCATTTCTGGGAAACATGTTCTATATAAAAAAAAATGTATACGTGGTTGCTTCCTGGCTGTTCTCTGGTGACCTTGAGTTTGACCTTGACCATTATTCTAGTCATTTCGCAGTCATGCCAACTTTTTCAAATGGGATTGCATATTTTTGACTTCAGATATGAGAAGATCGGAGTTTGTCTTCAGGATGTTATTCAAGGTTACAACAAATTGCAATTTTTATGGCTGTTTTCATAAACATGTAATCCCATTGAAAAAAATGAAAATGACTTGCAACTGATCTTAAAGATGATGGCCAAGGTCAATATCAAGGTCACTAATAAACAAAGAAATTACACAGCTGTTGGTGAAAGTGAAACGCAAAAATAGTAAAAAAAAACTACGAAAATCTGGACGGGGCAGTAAATCCGAAAGAATACAGTGAGTGCTTCTGAAAGATTGTAATCAAAGAATCTGCAGTAGAAGGTGGGGGTAAATTAGAAAGTATCAAGCAAAAATATTTTGATGATTTTCTTTTTTAATAAGTATAAAAATATTGAAATAATCTACTTTTGTTAAAAGACAGATCCGGCAATTAATAGACAAGAACATTACAGAGCAATTCCTTAACCTTTCACAGGTTCATATAAAAAAAATACTAATTACTTATTGAATTTAATTAAATATAACAGTAAGATATCTCCACCAAGCTTGAAAGGGTAGTTCATAGATAATGAGAAAAACTCGAATGATAATAGAAACAAAGCTTGCGCGTATTTTATAAACTTTATAAACAACAGTAATAATAAAGAAATAATATAGTTTTCTGCTAACAATATGATAACTATTGTATAAATTGCGTTACTTTCAGAAATTGACGGATGGGTCAGTATTGTTATGCGTATAGGTATAGAATTGGTAATAAGCTTTCAATAACTTGCACTGAAGACACCATGCAGAGTCCATTTTTCAAGCATGTTGAATAAAAAACAACTAAATAATAAAGTTTACGATGTGAAAGCATTGATTTCTGTAAAACGGTATAAATGCATAATGCTATCAAAGCATTCTCAATTTTACATTCCACAAACCATTTTATGTACTTCAATGCTGAAACTACTTAATAAACTCCGATTAACTTTCCATGCAGAATCCTTTTATGATGTTGATCAAGTCAATTAGGAGTTTCAAATGGATACGGTTTGTTCTTCAGTCAGCGAAATGGCTTTCATCATAAAATGAAGCGGTTGTATAATAAATTTAAAATTTTATAAAACCCCCGACACAATATTAAACTTGTTTGATTATAATGAAACATAGCTAACAACACACTTGATCAAGTAATCATTCAAACAAAAAAAAATTAAATCAAAATCGATTCATTCGTTTAGGAATTACGATGCTACAGACAGATATACAGATACCCACATTGAACTGAATGCCCCTTTTTTGTGTCAGACTATCTGACAATAAATAAAGTTAGTGCTTTTGTCGAGTAGGTATCTAATATGTAGGTTTATGCAAATTAATATCTCTTGTATTTATTCTTGACAACAATTTCCAAAAATCATCTTCAAATTCTTCTGAAGAAGTTTGTGATTGAAAATATTTTTTCTGCAAAAATGTTTACTAGTACAGAATGATTTTACAGTTCATTGAGTTGCAACTGAATATCAGCAGGATTTCCGATCATTTTAGTCAAACTGAAAACAAAAATTTGTAAATTTCCTTTTGTACTTTCAAAGTCTTGCAACCAGCTCAATCATATCATATTTTAGTTTCATAATACTTTACAGTTTATGGTTACAATGTTAAGCTTCTCTTTCGAATTGACGAAAATTTTGAAATTGGTTCACGCGGGCTATTTATAATTAGTTCGCGGGCCGCAATGTGACCCACGGGCCTGGGGTTGGGCATCCTTTGTTTATACAGTACTATTTTAATCACAAACTTTTAAGAATTGACGATGTAGGGAAATAAAAAGATCATCATCATCATAAGGTCATCAGTCCTAAGACTGGTTGGACACGTACCTCCACTCTTTCCTATCCTGAGCTAAACTTCGCATTTCCCTAAAACTAGAACAGCTCACATCCTTAACTATTTGCGAATAGTAATCTAATCTAGGTCTACCTCTACCCCTCCTAACTCC
>NW_020442454.1:430960-437713 GCF_000699045.2 Agrilus planipennis | reverse complement strand
TCAAAAACCTCCTCGATCAGTTTTTTGCCAGCAAAGACCAAAAATTTTATGAGCGTGGAATTATGCTACTACCAGAAAGATGGCAAAAGGTGTTGGACCAGAACGGTCAATATATAATTTAATAAAGTATTTTTTTATTATACGAAAACTGTCTTTCATTTCCACAAAAAAAAACGAAATGACTTTCCGAACAACCCTATATTAAAGTTACTGCAAATAGTTTAACTCATAAATTCACCGGAAGTAATAATTTTTCGTTTGGTTTTGTATATTGGTCTTGGTTTTAGTCTTGTTCGTTGGGTTTTGGTCTTGAGAAAATGCAATTTTGCTCATCACTGTATATAAATGAAACTTACTGAAACGTATAGGTATAGCAATTATTGGTAATAAAGGTCATTATTATTATTATTACAAAAACATATGTACATTGTAAGGTTTGGGTGAGGACTCCTGTGGTGGAAATTTTTATTATTTCTTGAACTGTGTCAGTAACAAAATTAATTGGTTAATGTTCAATAGCGTGCCAATTAAAAAACTTGCTTTTCTAAGAATAGGCTGACCATTAAAGTAGGTAAATTGTAAGTTCCTACATAAAGCGTAGTGAACGTTATCTGTAGGCATTTGTGGGACTCAGTAACGTCCTTCAATAAGTATATCGATTTGTTAAACTGAATCGACTGATTGAATACTCGCCAAAAATATATTTTTGCTTTATTTGGTTAAGGCTCTGTAAAAGAGAAGTCATTTTGGATCCGTCAATGATAGGAAAACATCGAATATTCTATGACCGTATATTAATGTGGTAACACATCTAAATTGTGCATTTATTTAATAGTAAGTTTGAAAATTCAAAGAAATATTGCTGCTGATATGCAAATAATTTGTAGTAGGTACCTAATAAATACTATAGATAGGAATATCTACATTCCGCTTCGCTTATTCCTCCGCTTGTACCCGACTAAAGTATGATTTTGAATAATATAAAATATGAGGAGAGAATTCGATAAATTATCGGAAAAAGCCTTATCGATAATGTCAGAAATAGCGTGGAAAAAGAAGGTGAAATAAAAACAAAAAACGAACGAAACAGCAATTACAAGGAAAATTGTAAAATCACCAAAAATTATATAAACAGTAGAGCAAAGCAAACCAAGACCTAGACTGTCCCAGTCTTGGTATTGGTCTTGGTCTTGCTTATTCAGTCTTGGTGTTGCTTAAATACTTCTAGTATTGTTCTTGGTCTTGCTGATATAATCTTGGTCTTGGTTTTGGTCTTGCTGATATAGTTTCGGTGTTCGTCTCGGTCTTGCGTGTGTTAAGTCTTGGTCTTGCTCAATTAATCTGAAAACAAAGAACACTTACTCCGACGACATTCTTCTAAATCCCTTTTTTCAAACAGCGGTAAAGTTTCATTTACTTTTTTTTTANGTCTCTGATTTAAACGCCACCACGTTATTGCAATGAGCCATCTTTATTTAAAATTCTGATTAAATGATAACATCCAGGATATTGAAAGTTCTATCCTCTGTTTAGACGTTTTAATAGTCATTCTATTATGCGAAATGCCTTTTTGGCTGTTTTTATTCATTAGGAGAATAGGAGAACAGAAGACTCTATGGAAGTCAATAACAAATAGGCGAGATAGGTTAGTAGGACACCTTCTTATGCATGAAGATCTAGTCAGAGATGTATTAGAGAGAGTTAATAAGGGTAAAGGTAGACCTAGATTGGTTCTAGTTTTGAGGAAATGCGATGATTAATTCAGGTTAGGAAAGAGTGGAAGTACGTGTTCAACCAGTCTTAGGACTGACGGATTTATGATGATGATGAGGAAGTTCGATAAAAAGGAGTAGTAGGGATATAAATCATAGGATAGCGAAGGGTCGAGTTACCTTCAATAGAAAGAAGTCACTTACTTCTATGCTCGCGAGCGGTTAATTTAGAAATTCGAAAAAGATTGTTAACGGTGTATGTTTGGAGCGCGGTGCTACTCAGAGTCATAGTAGAGGCAGAAACAGTTCTTACGATGAGAAGAGGTAGACCCAGATTGGATTATTGTTCGCAAATAGTTAAGGATGTGGGATGTTCTAGTTTTGAGGAAATGCGATGATTAGCTCAGGATAGGAAAGAGTGGAGGTGCGTGTCCAACTAGTTTTAGGACTGAAAACCTTATGATGATGATGGTTTAATACATAATACTAGTGAAGTCCTCAGGGTAACGATCGCTGTCCAGACAAACAAATCAACGTATAAATTTTGCACAATGTTGATAACCCTAAGTTATCTTCACTGCTGGTGCTGATGACTAACGAAAAAAGCGTTAAAGGGACGTAATGAGGTCTCATAATACTGTTATGTTGCAGATTTTCTTTATTTTAGCGTCCTCCTATTCATTCATTCCTTCGCAAGCGTTCGCGCCAATTTCTCCGTGTCTAAACTAAACCTAAAGGTGGAGACAAGAATAGAGAAAAGGTTAATATGTTCGTTTCGTGTGTGCTCATTGTAGTTTTGATTATTTAAAAAGCTATTGTGCGTTCTAATAGGTTTTTATCAAATATATTTACACGACGTGCACCTAAATATAACGTATCTGGACGCAGTTTTATTTTATTTAAGTTGAGAGAGTTTTATTTATTTTATCGTTGCGTTGACAGGCGAAAACCATTTAGTCTAATACTCAGTGTACTTATGATGTTATTCAATTGAAATTCCATTTGATTAAATAATTCATAATGTGAATTATTCTCTTATTCTTAAATTTAAAAATGACACCTGTTATTTTACTTTTACTTCCAAATGAAATGTATAAGTGTTAAATGTGATATAATGCTGTAAATTAGCGATTACTTCTATATTACTCACTTGTTTCAACACCGTTCGCTTGGGTATTTCTGCCGTGAGTTACAGAACGATGGCGTGCTCTTCTCCGTCGTATTGGTTTAATGAAAAGGTGGCAGTGGCAGTGGCAGGATCTTGCTCTCTATTTAAATTCGATTCGGAAGCATCTGTTACACCCGAGAGACATATTGAAGTTCTTATAACTTTTCGGCACACGTTACGTCTCATGTCACTTTCGGACGAAATGATGTCGGAATCGTTTAAAATGAGATTGCCTCACGATTGTTATCTGGAGGAAGCTACCGTTCTGCATCTCTAAGAATGATAAATCGATTTTTATTATTGTTTAAAGAACTAAGGCAATCTAAATTTGATTTTGATGCCCAACAGCAGAGTAAAATTACTATAAGTAATAATGTGCTAATGCCTATGGTCCGTAAAGCGATAAGTTTATAATGATAACCCTTGCGGCTATCTACTCTGACAGTATGATATGAAATTACTCAATTATTAACATGTCTAAACTGTACCTTAAACCCACCTTCAATATCCAGGATGCTGTCGTTTATAGTGTTTCACGAACTTTTTGTTTTTTGTAAGTAAGAACAAGAAGAATTTCTTTTAGGAAGAACAGAAATTCTTGCTTTTTGGATTTAAGTTTAGAATGTTTCAAAATAAAGGACGAAAGCATGGAAGCTTTGACGTACACCGTCAACTGAAAATCATAATATGTGAGATGTGCAAAAATTGATGCATATATAATGTTATAATGTTATTATTTTGATAATTTGGGAACTATAATAAACTCATGTGTTGCTCTGTAAAACAAAGAATTTTATTATTTTTTTAAACACTTGAAATTTCACAAAAACAACTTGGATATAAATTCCTACCTGTAAAACAAAGAAACGACACTAAGGTTTATAATTATCACTGTCGTTCCCTTTTACAATTTTGGGTTTACAATCTTTGGATTTAATTACGATTAATCTATCTATTGCACTTCGTGCTTATTCTTGACTGCCACGTCGCGCTCGTGTTTTCTATTACGATTTTCCTGCTACGCGCTCTCCCCCTACGGACTAATGGATAAACTTGATTGGGCGCGACGTTTAAATCTAATTAAAGAAATACATTTTCTTTACANTGTGTTATATGGTTGAACGTGAGCTTCAACCAGAGCATGAAATCCAGCTGATGTGCTCCGGACCGAAATGATATTCCATGTACAGATAATTGCCGATTATAGACATCTCTTCCGCTTTTATGCTATAAAAAGATGCAGACGAATATTCTCAAGTAATAAAAAAATGTGGTACAAGCCATACTATTTATTTTCTATTTTTGTTTCAATTTAGATTCGATTTGAAATTCACATAGAGTATATTGTCCCATATTTTCTCATTTATTTTCTGCTTAGTATCTTAATTATTTATTCTTTATGTATTTATGATACTTTGTTTGTATAAAGAGCAACAGGCAGTTATAGAGCTGGGGCTGCAACGTAGAAAAGTAAATATTAGGAAGGGAGTCAGACAGGGATGCACACTATCACCGCTACTTTTTAATCTATACATCGAAAACGCGATCAACATCATTAAAGACAGTACAACTGTAGGGATAGATATACAGGGGCAAAAGATTAGTATGTTTAGATTTGTAGATGATATAGCAGTATTAGCATCTTGCAAGGATCTAGGAAATCAGATAAGTCAGGACGGAAGGAGTAGTAGAGATATAAAGTAGAGGATAGCGCAGAGTTGAGTCGCTTTCAATAAAAAGAAGTCACAGCTATGCTCGCGATCGGTTAACTTGAATATTCGAAAAAGGTTGTTAAAGGTGTATGATTGGAGCACGGCGCCGTACGGATTCGAAACAAGGATGAGGATACCATGGATAGAGAAGTTTAGAGAGAATAGGAGAACAGAGGACTTTATGGAAAAAATAAGCGAAATAGGTTAGTGAGACACTTTATCAGGCACGAAGGCCTAGTCAGAGACATTTTAGAGTCAGAAACGGGAGTTAGGAGGGGTAGAGGTAGACCTAGATTAGATTACTGTTTGCAAATAGTTAAGGTGTGGGTTGTTCTAGTTTTAGGAAAATGCTAAGTTTAGCTCAGGATAGGCAAGAGTGGAGGTGCGTGTCCAACCAACTGACGACCTTATGATGATGATGTGAAAAATTATATGGATTAGTTTATATCTCCTTACCTATTCATAAACTGTTTGCTTAAAATGATCCGATGAACGATATATTTCAAAGCTAAGGTAAAATCATACGTTTACAAAAAAAGTTGTACCAAGTTAGAATTACGTGAATTATGTCTGTAAGCAGTGACGTATTTTAAAATTTAGTCCGGACAAAAATTTATTTTATTGATTAACTTATTTATTTTTATGGTAAAGGTGCAGTTCACGTTGCTCTCCGTTAATTGTTGTAATGCGCTCAACATTACAACATAGTAAATTCATACCATAATATAAGTACTGCAAATAATCTTTAACGAAACGATCTACCGACTTCACCCTTCTACTTATGCTGAAGGAAGATTGAAAATTCCCAACAACTTTTTGAGTACAGAAAATAGCGATTTTCATGTGTATTCAGACGTATAAATATTCTTAACTCGGTATTGAACTAATGAATATAAAAAAAATTGTCCGGCCACAAGAAGTTGTCTTTGGCAATTGTTTAAACAATTGTGATTTAAACAATACCCGATCGGCTAATATCAACTTTTATCGCTACGGCCTAACTACTATCAGGAGAATCTTCCTAAAAAAATTGCGTAAAAATATTTAATCCTAATAAATTTTCCCGCTCACTCGCCTATATGACTTGGTCTTTAAAGAAAATGCTGTGTTTCCTTTTCCTTGAAGCTTTACAAATTTTTAAGGGAACTTGAAGAACCGCAATTGTCTTAAAAGAGAAGCGGTTTACCGACCCCTGCCCTAGACGTTACAGGTTGGGTACACCATTAAAATGGCTGGTACGGATTACTTCGTTTTCAGGTCCTTTTTCACCTGTTTCCTGGCCGAATGTGTAAGGTGCACGGTTAACGAATCACTGCTGTTTTAAGAAATTATTGTAAACAAGTCGACAGAGAAAAATGATATTTCCTACTAAAAGTCTGACCGACAAAAATGCCGCCGTGTTAGTATAATTTTTCCCATGTCAAGTGTACGTGATGCCTGCTGTTTCAAAGTGTGTTTATTTGCATAATTTTATTAAAATACGAACGGAACGCACGTGGTACGTTCTGGCAGGTCGCGTAGAGTTTCTAATTATGTGCGAGAGCCGCCGAAAATATGGACGGTAAATTTGACGGTCTAATTTAAATGATTTAATAACCGTCATTTATTATAAAGCCGTTGCGCGGGAGCGAAACCGCGCCGTTGCATGATGTTAGGCATATATTATCACTGTTTTTATTAGTCATTATTTACTACTTTTACCGAATTGTGAAAGAAGCAGGTGCGTTTTAGGAAAAAATTACTGCTACCGAAATTAAGACACGTGAGCCACGGAATGTTTCGCTTTCGCTATCATTTATTTAATGCTGATATTTCCTGACGATTAATGACTCTAATGTGAGATATTAATCAGTTTTTGTTAGTTGAATCCATTTCGTCTTTCGTGTCTGAACACTGAATAGGGGTGAAGTTCATAGTTGTGATTTTTTTAGACTAATACAGGGTGTTCCACCTGAGGTGGTTTCGTCCATAACTCAGTTATTATACATTTAATAAAAAAATGTTTTTATAAAAATGGTCTGAAATCATATGGTATATTTATAGTGATACTGAGCGTTCCACTTATTCTGGACGCTACCTGACTTTGTTATTTATATATATATTTTTACATTTTTGGTTTCTTTGTTTAAGTTTAGGTATCAATTAGGTTAACAATTCCCTA
>NW_020442454.1:424168-430858 GCF_000699045.2 Agrilus planipennis | reverse complement strand
ATATATATATTAATAAATATATTTCCGGCTCTGAATAACGTACACATTTTATCCATAGAAAAAAAGATACGGTAATTCGTGCTAAAACGAACTGTCCAAACCATAGGTTTTAGCTTTTATGATATTTTAGATGCTATTTGTTCTCATTCAAAGAATCGAAATACAAAAACAAAGTCGACCTAAAATTAAACAAAGCAACCAAAAATAACCTAACCTAACCTTAAATTAAACAATAAAAAAGCAAAAATGTATGTAGGTGTTCCATCTAAAATAAAAAAGTTAGTAGCGTTCAGAAGAAATGGAAAACTCAGTATGAGTGAAAGTATTT
Source organism: Agrilus planipennis (assembly GCF_000699045.2). Classification (NCBI taxonomy): domain Eukaryota; kingdom Metazoa; phylum Arthropoda; class Insecta; order Coleoptera; family Buprestidae; genus Agrilus; species Agrilus planipennis. The sequence continues at coordinate 430,530 of NW_020442454.1, read as the reverse complement.
TCTAAATATCCACCATATGATCCCAGACCGTTTTTTTCATTATCATTATAAGGTCGTCAGTGATAAGACTGATTGAACACGCACCTCCAGTCTTTTTTAGCTAATCTTCGCATTTCCCTAAAACTAGAACAACCCACATCCTTAACTATTTGCGAACAGTAATCTAATTTAGGTCTACCTCTACCCCTCCTAACTCCCGTTTCAGCCTGCAATATGTCTCTGGTTGGACCTTCATGCCTGAGAAAGTGTCATACCAACCTATCTTGCCTATTTCTAATTGATTTCCGTAGAGTCCTCTGTTCTCCTATTCTTTCTAATACCTCTTAATTCCTAATTCACCAATTTTTTAATTAAATGTATAACAGATTTATGAAAGAATCTGCTTTAGGTGAAAAGTTTGGGAAATATTGGACTATATATATTATAAAGAATCGCAAGGATTTACTTCAAAAATGGCGGATTAACATTTCCTCGAATATATTATAAATGCACCAATTTGTTTTCTGTTGATGTTTGCCAAGCAGCACATTGGAGTACAACACTAGCACAATTCAGCACAACCTCTCTTTTTATTTTTTTAAAAATTGCGGGGTTAGTTACTCGAAAAAAAATTAGTACCTAATTAGTACCTAATGTGGGAATAAATCGGAACTACTGTTGATAATTTCTATAATAAAATATGCAATGCTTACTAAAAAAAGTACGCATGTGTAGCTCCAATAATGGAATTTCTTCAACGGTTCACAAGTAGCTAGTGTATTGAAAATACCTTTCATTTTCTATATTTATCGTTTGCGAAAAGTAGCACACAAAAAATGATGAGAATGTCGTTCTGGACACGCATTGAAAATTACATTTGTTATCAAGAAACAAACTGCTAAATCGTGACAGGATTTCGAACGAAAAAGGGCGACCCTAAAAAAGGACAAGCAGCTAAGAGAAAAGTAAATAGGTGCTACCATTTTTTCGGAATTTTTTATGACACGTTTATCGTATTTCCTTAGCACTGTTTAAATCCGTTTTTGTTTTAATCGGTTTAGAGACGAATTCGATTATCTACTTCACTTTGGTATTTTCATTTAATATTTATTACTATTTACACACGTCTCATCATCACTATCGTTGTCAATCCAAAGACTAATTTATTGTACACTTCCTATCTTGAAGCAATCTTTTACTAAAATATGAAATATTATTCTGAAAATGAATTTCTTGAATTCTTTTTTGCCCACTACACACTTCCTCAAATTAATAAGGAAAAATTTGTTGCTGTTGTCACACCCCCGCCGGGAATCGAACCCGGGCTCTTTGGCTTTACGCGCCAATGCTTTGACCACTAAGCTACGAGAGATGACAACAGCAACAACGACAAACCGTACTTATTAGGTCACAAATCCGTCGAACTAATATATACTATGATTAAACATACATACAATTTTTTTAGACATCTTTTAGAAGTGAGTTAGTTTAATATGAAATATTATTCTGAAAATTCATTTCTTGAATTCTTTTTTTTTTGCCCACTACACACTTCCTCAAATTAATGAGGAAAAATTTGTTGCTGTTGTCACACCCCCGCCGGGAATCGAANTAAAAAAATTGTATGTATGTTTAATCATAGTATATATTAGTTCGACGGATTTGTGACCTAATAAGTACGGTTTGTCGTTGTTGCTGTTGTCATCTCTCGTAGCTTAGTGGTCAAAGCATTGGCGCGTAAAGCCAAAGAGCCCGGGTTCGATTCCCGGCGGGGGTGTGACAACAGCAACAAATTTTTCCTCATTAATTTGAGGAAGTGTGTAGTGGGCAAAAAAGAATTCAAGAAATTCATTTTCAGAATAATATTTCATATTAAACTAACTCACTTCTAAAAGATGTCTAAAAAATTGTATGTACTTTTACTAAAAATTAGAACACCCCACATTCCTAAATATTTGTAAGCAGTAGTCTAATCATACCCTTCCCTATTTACTCTTATTCTACTTCGGAAATGTCTTACTAACCCTTCACGTCTCGGGAGTGTGTTGCCTTCCTATCTTTCTTTATCTTGACTTCCATAGCGTCCTTTATTCTCCAACTCTTTCTATTACTTCCTCACTTCCAATTTTTTCTATCCACGTTATTTTCATCGTCCGCCTGTAACACCACATCTCAAATGTTTTTTCATTTCCGCTACGGCCACCCACCACCCTTCGCACCTTTAACAATAATTTTTGCGTGTCCGAGTTGGAATTGCCAACACAGAAGTGATTCCTTTTTATTAAAAGCGACTCCACCATACGCTATCGTTTATTATCTCTTTTTCCATCCTGAGTTATCTGATTTTTTAGGCAATGTATAAAATTCATGAATTACATTTCGTACATTTCTAATATTACTTATATAGATATGGGACAATGCAAAAAAACAACTGCGACACGGACTCTGGCACCGAGTTTTCAGTTAATTTTTGGCTCGTCTTCCATTTTTGCTTATTTCAAAAAAATGGATCAAAGAATCTGTATCAGATGTTGTTTTAAAAACAAAATTAAGTCTGCGGACGCATTTCGAATGTGGACTTTGGCATATGGTGAAGCTACCTTGGACTGAAGCAACCTTCATGGGCGGTACAAAATGTTGTCAGGGGGCCGAGAAGATGTTAACAATGAAGACTGTGTCGGACGCTCGAGCACGTCAACAATAGACGAAAACATTGATGAAGTGAAGAATATAGTATTGACCAAAACATATCGATTGGCTTCTGCTATTCGATTTTTACCAATGATTAGGGTATGAGACGGGTCGCCTTGAAATTCGTACCAAAATTGCTCAATTTCGACCAAAAACAGCATCGCATTTACATTGCTAAGGAGCTGTTGGATTCTGTCCGCGACTACCTAAATTTGCTCCAGAGGGTCATAATATGGTGACGAATCAGGGGTTTATGGTTATGACGTGAAAACCAAAGCTCAATCATCCCAATGGATGCTGCCACTCGAGCCAAGACCGAATAAAGCGCATCAAGTTACGTCGAATGTGATGGTTTTCCTCACAGTTTTCTTCTATTGCAGGGGCGTGGTGCATCATTAGTTCTTGCCACAGGGCAGAACGGTCAATAAGGAATATTACCTGTAAGTTATGCGTCAGGAACGCTTGGATTTGTGGAAGAACAAAAATTGGGCTTTTGCACCATGATAACGTCCCTGCTCACACATCGTTGCTTGTACGCGAATTTTTAGCCAAAAACAACATACTAATAATGCCGCAGCCAGATCTTGCCCCCTGTCACTTTTTTATTCTCGAAACTGAAAAGGCCCATGAATGGACGACACTACGCTGAGATTGAGGAAAGATTGATTTTTTAAAGTGGTTAATATCTAGTGGGGATTACTTTGAGTGGGATACAATAGATATTTATGAACAAATAGACAATTTTTGAAAAAACACAAAAATTCGCAATACTTTTTGAACAGACCTCGTAGGTATGTAAATAGTTCACCCGCCACAGGAATCGATAGGTACTCGAAAATTTTTCCCGCATTTTCCGGGTATGCTTTAAGTTTCCTCCTAAAATCAGCCCCCAAAACGTATAATTACAATGGTACAAATAAAACAAAATATCTTTTTTGTGATGTAACTGCAAATTTGTGATTTTCGGATTTTTTCATTTACTTGTGCGGTAAGACATTACTTTTTGTCTTTCATTATTCTTCTTCAATGGAAAGTACTCTGTAGGTTTCGATTTCCTTGCTAGTGTCAAAATCTGCGACATAAACGGCCGTATCTTTTAATTGTGTTGACTTAGAAGTTTGATTTTTTCACAGCTCGAATGGATTGCAGAACCTAGTATTTGATATTAGTTTCAACTTGATACCTTTACGCGTTTCGGATAAAAAAAAATTGACAAACAAACAGACTGACAGAGTGAAAGAGGGAGAGAGGGTTCCTTTTTTGGTTTTGAGGTAGGGAACCCTAAAGTAAAGTTTTGAATTTATAATGCCACTTGGCACTATTAAAGCAAACGTGTTTTTGGTTCGTATTCGTTTTTGCTCTCTTCTACAACAAACGATACAATCAAATTAACCCTTAATTATTTCGATACGAATCGTATTTTTCTCTCCAGCATCCAGTCGGGTTCATTGTACACATATACAGTCCTTTCTGACCCGTGGGTAGCGTGGTTCGTAATTGAGATTTTTTTTTGTTTAAAAGATCAATTATATTTTCGGACACATTTTCAGGCGGCTAAGGCTAATAACGTCAGCCTTGTTTGTTCGTTCAAAGGGAAAACGTTGCGACACATGGGTAGAGGTTCTTGTGTTCGTTCACTCAACAGGATAATTTAGCAAACAGAAAATCGTCCTTTGTCTCACACGCTGTCGTTTTTCTCGCCTGATGCTGACAAACGCCGTTCTCTCTCTCCCAGACATAAGATACAATCTATGTGTTTGTGTGCATGTTCCATACCTCCGAAAAGTGGTATCAACTGCCCAGTCGACGCTTTTCATTGAACTCGATCGAATGTAGAATGTCATTATAATAAACCCAAGCATAACCTGACTGAGTTATACGAAACATATCGTCGAGATCCCTGTTTAAAACTGGTTAATCTTGGAGATTATTAAACTACAGTGTAAACTCTATATAACGACACTTACGGGACTGAACATTTTTCGGCGTTATAAAGAGTGGTCGTTAATTGGAGAGAAATAAAAGATATTATTTTACTATTCTATAATAATATGCATTTACCAATATAGTACACATTTTGCACACGAACATTATTATTCATACATTGCGTATAGCCTGTTATCTTCGTCTGATGTTTTTTGCTGCTCCAATATTTTAATTGTATTTTGTTACGTATCTTACTCATATCTTGAGATACTGCTGGATCAATTTGATTATATAAAAAGTATTTTTTTAATAGTTTCGCTGCATCAAGTGCTTGTTTGATGCTTGGTGGAGGGACAGGATCGTCTTCTTCAACAACGTACACAGCTGCAGTTCTTATCTATTTCGGCAACTTAGAAAGTACTGCTCAATGATTTATAATGCCGCATTGTTGTCGTTAAATAGAGTGAGCGTGACGCTATATAGAGTGTAATATTGTATAGAAAACAATGTAAACCAACCAAAGTCAAGCAATTTCGACGTTTTAAGGAGTTTGTCGTTAAATCGAGTGACGTTATAAAGAGTTTACACTGTATTTCTATGACACGCTGAAGACAGTACTACCTTTTAAACAGTAAATGTATGATCTTTGAATACGAAACTACGTGAGACGGAAAAATAATTTATTATATTAAAAAAATCTATAGACGGGACTATAGTTATCGTACGGCTTCTTCGTCAAATCGATGAAAATTTGCCCAGAAGTAAATCTTGACCTTCGGGATAACTTTTTATATACATGCATGTTATAACGAAATCTCGGTGTGAAATTGGGTTAGTCAAAATTTTCTGAAAATAAAAAATTAATTTAGGTTAGGTTTTTGACTTTAGTGTTGTTTTTATTCTCGTATTTTAACCTGTAATCTATTGAAGAACGAATTTTTTTTCGCAACCACGAAATCTGCTTGTGCATTCCATCAAAGGAAAAAATGGGAATGTATGTGGGTATACATATATATTGATATGACTGTAAGGCAATATTGCTACTTGTAAAAGAGATATCTTATCATTGTGGCAGAAATATAGTACTAAATACTATATATCATACTGTATATGATCGCCAGGTGTCATTGTTTAGGCTGTGGGGGGGGGGTGCATGAGATGTGAGAACTGGATGAAGGAGCATATAAACATTCCTACATTCTGATGTATTTATTGATTATTGAATCAAACTTTGTGCAACACGTTTGTTTCTTACATTAAAATTGTTGATCATTACGCTTGCAAAACGTGAATAGTGGGCGCGGCAGAAAAGAAAATGTTTGAAACATTCAAAATGTGGAGTTACAGGTGAATGATGAGGATATCGTGGATTGAGAAGGTTAAAAATGAGGAGTTATTAAAAAGAGTAGGAGAAGAGAGGACATTATAGACATCAATGATGTGTAGGCGAGATAGGTTAGGACACTTTACCAAGCATGAAGGGGTAGTTAGAGACATTAGAAGCAGAAACAGGAGCTAAGAGGAGGAGGCATTTATCTAAATTACATTACTGCTCACTAGACTGTTTCAAAAAAATCGATGATTGTTTTTTTCTTAATTATATCGAAAATCTTGTTGAAAATGGTAAAAAAAGATACTGTGAAAGTTAGAGCTGTTTATATTAATATTAAGAGGTGCCGCAGCGTAAATTTCAATTTCCCATTTAAATAACATGGGAACGATGTTCTCTTGGACTTTGGAATTTTTTAACAAGATTTTCGATATAA
>NW_020442454.1:417513-423530 GCF_000699045.2 Agrilus planipennis | reverse complement strand
TTTTTTTTTACCATTTTCAACAAGATTTTCGATATAATTAAGAAAAAAAAATCATCGATTTTTTTGAAACAGTCTACTGCTCACATATATATATTTGTATACTTAAGGATGTCGGGAAATACAAAGATTAGCACAGTATAGGAAAGGGTGAAGGAGAGTGACCAACCAGTCAGTAAGAAAAGTACTTGTAAAAGTCGCGACTAAGCCTAGAAATATATTCGTAACTTATTTACATAAATGAAAATATCAACCGAACAAGTACAATTTCCAGAAGTAGGATCCTACTTAATCTGCGACGCTGTAAAAGACGAAGAATACTGTCCACTTATTCTTGTATATAACCATAAAATTCTTTCTTTTGTAGCAGATATCTTTTAAATGCCTAATGATTACAAGTCTAAGGCTATTTCAGTTCTCATAAAAGTATTTTTATTATTATTAACGATCAATTTTGAAAGTATATGGTAATAATAATAATTAGCAATTAATAAAATTAGCAATAATGTAGTTTCACCTTATAGAAGAAGTCTACGTTGGATAAGAGTTCAATGGTAACATCGGACAGTAATTATTGCTTTTCGCACTAGACCTTGACCCCACATCATATGTTTCGCAGACTTGTCGCGGCATTCGCTGTTCGAGGGTGGGCGGGGAACCCTGAGAATGAATATACGTACACTGTACCGCACCGCCACCTCTGACGAAAACACAATAATTAAAACGGCAATGCTTGGCCGGACTTGTTTTTTCTCTTTTCATGCTTTGATGTGTATGAGTAATAAGAGATCGGCTAATAACGTTTACGAAATGCAAGTTATTTGACCGGTCCATAGCCTGTTACGTTCACATAATGCATACACACAAGCAGGACCAAAGCAGCAAGAACTGCTCCTTGGTGACCAATCGTTAATTAGCATATCTCTCACAATTTCTTCGGTAAGATTATTCCCAGGCGCTTACGGTTACACACTAACTGGGCCCAACCGGTCAGTATTTATAAACACATGTTTTATTTAAAGAGAATCAATTGTTACATCCCCAAGGGATTTGAAGTAATTAGGAATAGTTTCTATTTAAAATAAATAGAAATGGCATTTTTGTTTGAATAATGGAATTGTACGGGTGCGAAACATGGACTGTGGGCGCGGCAGAAAAGAAAAGATTAGAAGTGATGTGATGTTACAGGCGAATGATGAGAATACTGTGGATAGGGAAGGTTAGAGATGAAGAGGTATTAGAAAGAATAGGAGAACAGAGGCCACTATGGAAGTCAATAAAAAATAGGCAAGATATGTTCGTTTTAGAACACCTTCTCAGGAGTGAACTGCCAGTTAGAGACGTACTGGAAGCAAGAACAGGAGTCAGGGTAGACCTAGAGTTAATTACTGTTTACAAATGGTTAATGATACGGGATGTTCTTGTTTTAGGGAAATGCGAATATTAGCTTAGGATAGGAAAAAATGGAGTTGCGTGTCTAACCAGTCTGACTGGATCGGCAGGACTGACAACCTTATACGATGATGATAATGATGATCTAGGAACTGTATGCAAAACTTTTTCCTCTCTCCATATAACTACACTTGTAGGTAGAGGTATTTCAAATCCTATATAAGCTACGAGATGCGTGAGAGGGGCATTGCTTAAAGGTTTTAGATCACTGCTTAGCATTGGAGAGGTCACTGGCTTGATTCCGGGTCCGTCTGTTTTGGATTAAGTTTTTTATAGTTTCCTTGGACCACTTAGGGAAATGCTAGGACAGTAATATGTAATAGATAATCTTTCACTTTCTTCTGTCTTTATTTCGGACATCTACCCTCCTAGAGGAGGCGTTTCGCCTTATGCTAAAGCTCTCTCGGATGCAACCTGTACTCATTGGATTCAGTAATTTCATACTACAGTTGAACCTGGATAAGTGAGAACTGGGTAAGCGAGAAAACTCTATTAATGATAGTTATTGCCAGGTCCTGTCATTTTGCCCTTCTAAAGCCTCTATAAGTGAGAAACATAAAACCTGTATAAGTGACAATCATTTTTCATTCATGAACCTCTTTAAGTGAGATTGCTACTTGCCTATACCTCTATAAGCAACAGTTTACTTTTGCTATTTTATGACTCGTTCTTAATTTTCAAGACTCTTATTTCATTCGAATGACCAAATGTGCGTCTGTTATTGTTTTCTATAGTTCTAGGAACTTACGTTGTATTCGAATGACCGAGTAAGTCTTTATTATTTTATTATAGCCAAATGTGTGTACCGACTTTATTAATCTTATTACAGTCAGTTCATAAAAGAAGTTGTGAAGAAAGGTCCTGTACTTCCTCATAATTCTAAACGAAAACTCAATGTGCTGTCCAACTGTATTTTTATATACCTCTATAAGTAAGACAGATTCCTTCTGTAACTCTGTAAGCTAGAAACTCGGGTTAGTTAGAAACCTCTATAAGAGAAAAACAGATCGCGGTCCCTTGAGCTCTCACTTATCCAGGTTCGACTGTATTTAACAGTCTTATACCTTGCAATCTATGATAAGGATCCATCAAACTCTCTATTTGCCAATAAAGTGGATCCTTCTTGTCTTTTTCTATCAATTTATTGTTACTTTGAGTCGAACAAGGTGGTAACGATGCTTTTGTTAATTTTTAATGAATTACCTATGAGTTATGTATACTCTCAAATTGTTGTTACCTGTACGACTGATCAGTTGTTAACAATGAGGCCCAGATGGTGTGCCCTAGTTGTTGCTTAGGTGTAATATACGTATACAAATGTGGTTTCTTGTGGTTGGGTCTTATTACGTGTACCTACACTGATACACAGAGAAGACGAAATTGGTGTGGGTGTATTTTAACTGATAACGATCGCCTTTGGAATTTTAAATATTCTCCTATCGTCGTAGTGTCTTAGCGTATTGGCGTAGGTTTGGTTTAGTACCGGGCGCTATCAGTAAATCAGACGATTAACATTACAAAATGTATTGTGGTATATTATTATATCATTTGAATTTATATGAAGGTACCAATACATTTAAAATATTCGTATATTTTTGCAGAAAATTATTTTTTCACTTTTGTATTTTTATTGGTAAAAGACTCGATTAGTAGGTATGCTCACATCAATTTCATTTGGAAAATGATTTTTCTCCATATTTTAAAGCATACCTATACTGTACACAGGTCATTCTTCTTTGTTTGGTATTGAATGATGGAATNCAGTTTATAGAGATGGCATTAATAGACTGGAACACCGCTATGAGAAATGTATCAGCCTTGGAGGAGATTATGTTGAGAAATAAAAAAAAAAAATTTTTAAAAACCTTGTTTTTCTTGGTCAGGCCGGAAACTTATCAATCCACCCTCGTACCTATACAGTACACAGGTCATTCTTCTTTGTTTGGTATTGAATGATGGAATCATTGAACGTTACTGTTTGCTGTCGTACTTTAAAATTAAGTTTTATATTCACTAATGTGACCTGCGGCTTCCTTTGAACCCTCCTTTTAGAATGGAGTTCTTCTTAAAATTGAATTTCAAATGTTTTCATTCAGAATTTAAAAATGTTTTATCAGAGAGGGATCTTAAGTGTACACATAATAAGCTCTTGAAATGAATTTAATCAAACGATTCACTAGAAGTTTTATATCATTGCTTAACAGTAGGGAGGACATCAGTTCGATTCCGGATCTACCAGCCCTCTTCTAAGATTTCTGTAGTTTCATTAGATTAACTGATACTGTTGTGATTCGGATCTAAAGGCCGTTGTTGGTTGGAGTTGCTTTTTAACGTCCTGCTGTCCACATCCAGCATCGGAGATGGAAGGATCTCGCCATTTGTATTACTATCGTTGCGTTAGGAAGCAACTCAAACCAACGACGTCCTTTAGACCCAAATCACGACAGCATTAGTTCACCTAGAGGCCGCGTTGACCTTATGATGATGATGATAAATAAGCAAATGCTGGGATAGTAAAGCAAATGCTTCATCATCCTTACTCCAATCACCACCATTCCGACGATTCCGTAAAGAAGGCTGAAAAGAGTCCTTCACCCTAGTTTCCGGCATAACTCGAGGGGACTGCCTGTCCACTAGCATTAGTAGCTGGTAGGAATGAAACACTCAAAAGTTTTGAAATTAATTTTATTGACCGGCGTGATTTAGTAATATACATCATGATTTAGTATTTTGCGGGTCATCAGTGTGATTTCGGGTGCAAGTTTTTCTGGTAGTTTTCCTGAGTCATTATACAAATGCTGGGATGCTAATACGTAACGTATAATCATTCATTTCTGTTCTGTCTTCATTTCGTTTCTCTTACGCTCATTCATTTTCATGGTTCCCAAGAGGGGGCTGAGAGTCTTCCGTCGTATTCTCGGCCTTCCAATATAGTGTAGATTGGAGGAAATTCCCGCTCACTAGCATTAGCAACTAGCGTAAATGAGAAAAGCAAGTGTTTTTTTGAAATTACCCATGAAAAACTCACGACAGGGCTAAGCGTGAACCAAGATTTTTCAATTCTGGCCCAATATTGGCAATCAATGTTGGAGCAAGCATGGCAAATACTTGGTATATAACTTCAGCCCAAGCCAACACTTGGTGAACAATACTAACCCAAGATTGGCAACCAATATTGGCCCGAGCATGGTAAATGCTTGGTATCTAACTTCGGTCCGAGCCTGGTTGGCAAGCATGGCCCACGACTGAGCAGACAATGTTGAACCAAGACTTTCCTGAATCGTTGCACAAACGGTAAAATGGCACAGATAATCTTTCATCTTTGTCTCTCTGACGTTCACTCATTTTCCCGGTTCCTAAGAGGCGGCTGAAGGTCTTCCGTCGTATTTTCGGCCTTCCAATACAGTATAGATTGGAGGAAGTTCCCGCTCATTAGCATTAGCAACTAGCGTAAATGAGAAAAGCAAATGTTTTTTGAAATTACCCATGTAAGAACTCACGACAGGACTAAGCTTGGATCAAGATCTTTCAATTCTGGCCCAAGATTGGCAACCAATATTGGCCCGAGCATGGTAAATGCTTGGTATCTAACTTCGGTCCGAGCATGGTTGGCAAGCCTGGCCCAGTCATTGCACAAATGTTAATACGCCACAGATAATCTTTCATCTTTGTCTCTCTGACGTTCACTCATTTTCACGGTTCCCAAGAGGAGGCTGAAGGTCTTCCGTCGTATTTTCGGCCTTCGAATACAGTGTATATTGGAGGAAGTTTCCGCTCAATAGCGTTAGCAACTAGCAAATGTTTTTTTGGAATTATAATTTAGTCTCTGACTGAAGATAACACTTTGGATGTCGAAGTACCATTTACGTTTTTAAATGTGGAATTTTGAGTTTTGGTGTTGTATTGAAGTTTTTTGTTTGCAAAATTGGCATACTACTTACGTTTCCGATCTGACTTTTTCTTATGGTTCTTGCGAAAACCCAAACGAAAAGAAAATTAGGCGACATCGTTTTGTATATTTCAGTTGTTTTATGGCAGACGTCTGCATATCGTTGGTTCTTTGTCCGAATCTTTTGGCGCTGTGGGTTTGCCGTACCTGATACAAAGACAATGGAAATAACAAAGTAATTAAACGTAGCGTTGTCTTCACGCAAAACTCGCTGAGAAACACAAACAATACCTTTCTAATAATTCTTCAGGAGGAAATTTGTCTCCGTTCGTCGACTTTACGGATTAGAGCCTGCGGTTTATTTCTGTTGTTAGTACTGTACGGTTCATCTTTTTCGTGGTCACATTACACTGCATCTGTCTACAGAGAATAACAGTAAAGCGCTCAATTTTATTCTTTTTAATGGAAAAAGCTTCTACTTTGCGAAAGTATAAAGAAGGAATTGTAGTTTTTATGCATAAAATGTACATAGTTTAATTTGGCTTTTTCTAATTTCATTGTTAATTGATGCGACAAATAAAGTTCTAATCCTAGAATTCTTCTTAACCTAAACTTCAACAGTCAATAAAATTCTTGTCGTTAAATGCAAAAACTTTATACGAGTGAAATAAGAAATTAT
>NW_020442454.1:413906-417023 GCF_000699045.2 Agrilus planipennis | reverse complement strand
CAAGTTTTTGCTTCAACTGTATTTTTTCCCTTCAAAAAGCAATATTTTATCAACACGCGAAATTCCTTTTTATCCATTTTTTTCACAATAACAAAAGTTGCTTCACTAAAAATGCTATAATTCAGAAACTAATGATCCGACAGCCGTCAAATTTATAGACGCGTCTTTTGAAGGTTAGGACTAACTGAAAATCATATGGATTTAGTTCTGGTGCCGCCACATATGTGTCAGGCCGGGGACTTTTCAATTGACCCTAGTACATCATGATTTAGTATTTTAGGTGTCATCGGTGTGGTTTCGGGTGCAAGTTTTTCTGGTAGTTTTCCTGAGTCATTATACAAATGCTGGGATGCTAATACGTAACGTATAATCATTCATTTCTGTTCTGTCTTCATTTCGTTTCTCTTACGCTCATTCATTTTCATGGTTCCCAAGAGGGGGCTGAGAGTCTTCCGTCGTATTCTCGGCCTTCCAATATAGTGTAGATTGGAGGAAATTCCCGCTCACTAGCATTAGCAACTAGCGTAAATGAGAAAAGCAAGTGTTTTTTTGAAATTACCCATGAAAAACTCACGACAGGGCTAAGCGTGAACCAAGATTTTTCAATTCTGGCCCAATATTGGCAATCAATGTTGGAGCAAGCATGGCAAATACTTGGTATATAACTTCAGCCCAAGCCAACACTTGGTGAACAATACTAACCCAAGATTGGCAACCAATATTGGCCCGAGCATGGTAAATGCTTGGTATCTAACTTCGGTCCGAGCCTGGTTGGCAAGCATGGCCCACGACTGAGCAGACAATGTTGAACCAAGACTTTCCTGAATCGTTGCACAAACGGTAAAATGGCACAGATAATCTTTCATCTTTGTCTCTCTGACGTTCACTCATTTTCCCGGTTCCTAAGAGGCGGCTGAAGGTCTTCCGTCGTATTTTCGGCCTTCCAATACAGTATAGATTGGAGGAAGTTCCCGCTCATTAGCATTAGCAACTAGCGTAAATGAGAAAAGCAAATGTTTTTTGAAATTACCCATGTAAGAACTCACGACAGGACTAAGCTTGGATCAAGATCTTTCAATTCTGGCCCAAGATTGGCAACCAATATTGGCCCGAGCATGGTAAATGCTTGGTATCTAACTTCGGTCCGAGCATGGTTGGCAAGCCTGGCCCAGTCATTGCACAAATGTTAATACGCCACAGATAATCTTTCATCTTTGTCTCTCTGACGTTCACTCATTTTCACGGTTCCCAAGAGGAGGCTGAAGGTCTTCCGTCGTATTTTCGGCCTTCGAATACAGTGTATATTGGAGGAAGTTTCCGCTCAATAGCGTTAGCAACTAGCAAATGTTTTTTTGGAATTATAATTTAATCTCTGACTGAGGATAATACTTTGAATGTCGAAGTGCCATGTGGAATTTTGAGTTTTGGTGTTGTATTGAAGTTTTTTGTTTGCAAAATTGGCATACTACTTACGTTTCCGATCTGACTTTTTCTTATGGTTCTTGCGAAAACCCAAACGAAAAGAAAATTAGGCGACATCGTTTTGTATATTTCAGTTGTTTTATGGCAGACGTCTGCATATCGTTGGTTCTTTGTCCGAATCTTTTGGCGCTGTGGGTTTGCCGTACCTGATACAAAGACAATGGAAATAACAAAGTAATTAAACGTAGCGTTGTCTTCACGCAAAACTCGCTGAGAAACACAAACAATACCTTTCTAATAATTCTTCAGGAGCAAATTTGTCTCCGTTCGTCGACTTTACGGATTAGAGCCTGCGGTTTATTTCTGTTGTTAGTACTGTACGGTTCATCTTTTTCGTGGTCACATTACACTGCATCTGTCTACAGAGAATAACAGTAAAGCGCTCAATTTTATTCTTTTTAATGGAAAAAGCTTCTACTTTGCGAAAGTATAAAGAAAGAATTGTAGTTTTTATGCATAAAATGTACATAGTTTAATTTGGCTTTTTCTAATTTCATTGTTAATTGATGCGACAAATAAAGTTCTAATCCTAGAATTCTTCTTAACCTAAACTTCAACAGTCGATAAAATTCTTGTCGTTAAATGCAAAAACTTTATACGAGTGAAATAAGAAATTATGGAATAACTTGTAGTGTTCGTTAAAAAAAGAAATATTTTATTTTTGATTATTTTTAATGTGACTATTTTAAGGTTTTAATTTTTTTTGTTTTACAGGTATGTATGGAACCAAGAAAACATTCTTTTTTGACACAACTACACTGTAAAAAAACGGACGGATTAGGTGAATGTTACATAAATTTCATCCCCACTTCTGTGGTAAGTTAAGTTAGTAGCAAAGATAAATTAAGAAACTGTTCAGTCTTGGTTATTTCTTTCCATTTGATTGGTGTAATGGCTAAAGAAAGTTATGTATTGTTAGGAAAAGAGGGTTCGTATTTATACAATTTTTATAATTTTTTAAGAAAAAATATAATGTAATTTGTCATTAGAACGAAATGAAACTATTGTTTATTTCTTAATATAAATCCATGAGTCAACCAGTTTAATTTTCATGAACGCAAAAGAACCTTTTTACATTTTAACTGATTATAATTATTGATATTTTTAATTACATGTATTATTGGACAGGCTGCGATTATATTTCTCAGACAAAAGTATGACTCCATTCGATTTATGACTCAAATCGATGATGCGATTCCACCTCCAAAAAAAATACGTACTATAATGTAATTACACATTTTTTTGTCATTTGAAAATATCACCTGCTTCTTTAAAAACTGTCTTAAGTAAGTTGAACTCTCAAAATCTTTTGAAAAAAGCGTAACACCTCTCCAAGGCTTTAAATTGGATTTTATTAGTCTCATATTCAACAGACGGCAGTTTCTTACTAAAAAATTCATACGTAGATACAGGTCTGATGCTGGAAGCTGGCGGACATTTTAAAATGGCGTGGATGCGCGGTGGTAAAAGTAGGCAGTTTTAGGTATAACAATTACAGTCCTCATTCTTCAGTATTCCTATCAGGGGCGTAGATTAAATATTTAAAAATAGGGATCAGTGAGCAAGTAGTAGACAGACAAACAGAAGAACTAATTGTTGATGTTTGTGACAGTGATAGAGATTCCCATGATGAGA
>NW_020442454.1:376366-413255 GCF_000699045.2 Agrilus planipennis | reverse complement strand
TTTTTTTTTACCATTTTCAACAAGATTTTCGATATAATTAAGAAAAAAAAATCATCGATTTTTTTGAAACAGTCTACTGCTCACATATATATATTTGTATACTTAAGGATGTCGGGAAATACAAAGATTAGCACAGTATAGGAAAGGGTGAAGGAGAGTGACCAACCAGTCAGTAAGAAAAGTACTTGTAAAAGTCGCGACTAAGCCTAGAAATATATTCGTAACTTATTTACATAAATGAAAATATCAACCGAACAAGTACAATTTCCAGAAGTAGGATCCTACTTAATCTGCGACGCTGTAAAAGAGGAAGAATACTGTCCACTTATTCTTGTATATAACCATAAAATTCTTTCTTTTGTAGCAGATATCTTTTAAATGCCTAATGATTACAAGTCTAAGGCTATTTCAGTTCTCATAATAGTATTATTATTATTATTAACGATCAATTTTGAAAGTATATGGTAATAATAATAATTAGCAATTAATAAAATTAGCAATAATGTAGTTTCACCTTATAGAAGNAAGTTGCAGTTTTTGTACATTATCTTAGTTCGGGGATGTTTAAAACTATGTATTTATTGCGTAATACATGAATGACCCTTTGGTAGTTGTTTTAGGAAATCTTCTATAATTCGTTGTTGATTGTGTTTTCAGCATATGTAGGTAATACATATACGTAGTTCGTAGAGCCTTCAGTGGCGTTCGTTTCGCACAAAAACTGCGATGTTGCACGTATAGTGGCATCGTATACATACTTACTTATACATGAACAGCTAGGTCTTTCTTGCATAGCCTGTCTTATTATTGACCGGGTTTTCCTAAAGGAAAAACTAAACTCAAGCTGCTGCCGTGCCGCTGATGATACTACTACGGATGATGGTACCGTTTTGCTTGCCCTGGAGCACCGTAAGATTAATGTGCAGCAAGAATAATCTTCGAAATAAAAGTGCATGGTATCGTCGCAGGCTCGTAGGAAGCACGGATGATAGCAACAAGAGTCGCGCCGCGCCGCGTTTGTCAGGGACAACCGACGGAACAGATGAGATGAAATATTGCTGTACGTCGGATAACAAAAAAAAGTTCCGATTCTGTTCGCATTTTCAATAAAAAAAACCCATGCGCAAAATGGAAGAGTGTAATTTAATCTAAAACTTTGTTACTGAGTAAAGTGCTGATTGAAATACCTACAAGGTGTATTCAAAATGTCAAAAATATTATTGTCCATACCTACATGATGAAAAAGGGCGTACTGATAAAGGTTGTTCATTTTGTCGTGAGTTTAAAAGAGAAGCTTATATATTCGAATACTAAATTGACAATGAAAGACTGCGATCTTCAGTTAATAAATGATCTTATTTTTTCTATATAATCTCTCTTGATTTCAACACACTTGGTCCAGCATTTCTCCAACATCAGTATTCCTTCTAGGAAGAGAGAGCGTGGAAGGCTGTGAGGATATTTATCTACAACTCTCTCACTTCCTAGAAACAAATTTCTTCAAGTTTGGAAACCCGTAAACACGCAGTTATAAAGCCGACCCTGATTTTTTGCATACCTAAGCAACCTCTGCACAGCTACACTGCTTACTATTATTTGATTGATTATCTCTTTTCACTTTGTCTGTAATACTCGCGAAGCATTTTCTAACTTAACAAGATCGTGTCAAAAATACAGACTACAGTCTCAAGTGGAAACATGAAAGAAGATACGTCCATTCTCACAGATAATTTATTGCGGATTTTGCCAATTCTGATGGTCCCAACTATAAAAGGTTTTGATGCGGCGCGTAAGGTGTGACGCGTGACAACTATCGACTCCGTAGAATCGAATCGTTCGTCTCCTTGATGATAATTGTTCGTTCGTTCCATGCTCATTCCAACAAGGTTCGTTCCAATCGATCACTTTGTAGAATGTAGAATAGAAATACTCATAGTTAGTTCCGAAATCATGTAGTTTTAGAACATGATTTCAATATGGAATTGATGCCGTATCACACGCGGTAATCAACTCAACCGGTTGGTCCAGCGTTTCTCCAACATCAGTATTTTGTCTAGAAAGTGAGAGTCTGGAAGGCTGTGAAGATATTCAATTCGCTCAACATCTTCTTTGGACGCGAAGCACTTTCTAAAAACAAGTTTCTTCAAGTTTGGAAACACGTAAAGTCGGATGGTATCAAATCAGGAGAATAGGGGAAATGGCCGAACAAAACATACCCCAAATCCCGCTGTTTTCCCATCACCCACGCGTTCTCGTGTGCAAATGCGTGTCCTGATGAAATATAATATTTTTCTTCTCCAAGCCAGACGAATTTTGGCATCCAGCTGGTTAAGAAGGTTGGAACAATATTTGCCTGTAATCATAATCAATTAACAGCATCCTTTTCGCATCCCAAAACACTCTGGCCATGACCTTTCCGGCAGATGCGATCGACTTCGCTTTCTTTGGCGCTGAGCCACCGGCTTGGACTGCTGTTTCGTTTCTGGTGTGTAGTGGTGAACTCATATCTCATCCATATACACAAATCGCCCTCAAAATCGGTCGGATCGCTATTGAATCGGTTTAAACATTGCTGCAAATATCGTTATCGCATTTGCTTTTGATCGGCATTCAGAAAATGCAGCGCGCATCTTGCGCAGAGCTTTCGCACCCCTGATTCTATCTTTCCTTCGATATCTCCACAGCGTCAGCTATCTCCCTCACCTTCATTCTCCTATTGCCCAACACGATATCACTTTTTCGATGGTTTCCGGTGTGGTGGTGGGTTTAATATACCCAAAACAGGCCGAGAACTTTTTACCTTACCCTCGTAGAAGTAAAGCCATTACGATAATTTATTACTATTGTTTGAGTTTTTGCGTTTTTTATTACATTTATTGGACGTATTTTGGCCTCGTTTGGGATTTCATTAAAAAGGACTTCTGCAAGTTTGAAGGTTCCCTAAGATTAGAGACCCGGGGTGCCTTCCCTCTTCCAAGATTAAGAAGATTCTGTACTGTTAAAATCCTTAGCGTGTTAAAAAATTGACATTAAAATTTTTTGTAGAGTTGCTCGGCATCGGAAATTGCACGACTTTTGTAGAACAACTTCGGCTGAACTAATTGAAATATAGTCATTATAAAAGCAAGTTTTCTATATATGCAGCTACTGATTTACAGGGTGAATGTGAAAACTAACTATAAAACAGAAGCAATAGGTTTATTTTTTCTTTTTGGTAAGTTATGTTTCTACATTATTTTCTAGAACGCTACTGTCCTATCTGTATTAATACTATAATTTACGCCTACTGAAAGCTTATTTGTGTATCAGTTCCAAGTGACTTACCCAAATAGGTCATAAATGGGCAAGTACCTGCGCGACCGCTCGCCAGCTTCCTTCGTCAGACCTGTAGTTGGACAATGTCTAAATGAGTCAAGTTGCAGTTTTTGTACATTATCTTAGTTCGGGGATGTTTAAAACTATGTATTTATTGCGTAACACATGAATGACCCTTTGGTAGTTGTTTTAGGAAATCTTCTATAATTCATTGTTGATTGTGTTTGCAACATATGTAGGTATTACATATTTGTAGTTCGTAGAGCCTTCAGTGGCGTTCGTTTCGCACAAAAACTGCGATGTTGCACGTATAGTGGCATCGTATACATACTTAGGCCCAATATTGGCAATCAATGTTGGAGCAAGCATGGCAAATACTTGGTATATAACTTCAGCCCAAGCCAACACTTGGTGAACAATACTAACCCAAGATTGGCAACCAATATTGGCCCGAGCATGGTAAATGCTTGGTATCGTAAGACAGATTCCTTCTGTAACTCTGTAAGCTAGAAACTCGGGTTAGTTAGAAACCTCTATAAGAGAAAAACAGATCGCGGTCCCTTGAGCTCTCACTTATCCAGGTTCGACTGTATTTAACAGTCTTATACCTTGCAATCTATGATAAGGATCCATCAAACTCTCTATTTGCCAATAAAGTGGATCCTTCTTGTCTTTTTCTATCAATTTATTGTTACTTTGAGTCGAACAAGGTGGTAACGATGCTTTTGTTAATTTTTAATGAATTACCTATGAGTTATGTATACTCTCAAATTGTTGTTACCTGTACGACTGATCAGTTGTTAACAATGAGGCCCAGATGGTGTGCCCTAGCTGTTGCTTAGGTGTAATATACGTATACAAATGTGGTTTCTTGTGGTTGGGTCTTATTACGTGTACCTACACTGATACACAGAGAAGACGAAATTGGTGTGGGTGTATTTTAACTGATAACGATCGCCTTTGGAATTTTAAATATTCTCCTATCGTCGTAGTGTCTTAGCGTATTGGCGTAGGTTTGGTTTAGTACCAGGCGCTATCAGTAAATCAGACGATTAACATTACAAAATGTATTGTGGTATATTATTATATCATTTGAATTTATATGTAGGTACCAATGCATTTAAAATATTCGTATATNAAGTGAAATTGTGATATCGGCTTAAGATCAAATCGTCAAATAACTGCGAATTGGACCGGCTTTAGCTACTTTCACACAATGCGATAACGACTAGATTTACTGCACGCGTCTTGTCGATTAGGTAATATAATTATCAGAATATATACTTTTAAACAATTTTTCGCTTATAGAGGAATATTTGGTTTTGTTTGATTGAATAATTTTCACTGAAACATTAAACATTCCGATGAGTGTTTTTTGTATTTATTTACGTAGTCGCTTGGGAAGCGTTATCGGATAATTCGTTATCTAACATACGTGATAAGTATTGTATATTTAAAATCATCTATCTACCAATAAAGGTAGGGAATGTAATCAAAATATAGCCTAAACTGCACAACATGAATTCGAAATAAACAGTAAATATTACTGTTTATACCTATATACAAATGGTTGTTTTAACGTGTAGAATGGAAATAGAGTTTTGGGCCAGATAACCCGTTTGGACCCGATACTCGACGGATCCGGCACTTCTTTTAATATCCGGTCGGGTACCGGATAATGACGCCGGGTACCAAAAAAAAACAAAAAGAAAAACATCTATCTAACAAAAATTGGTAACTAAAATTGTCTTGGGATAGGTCGTTTATCCTTATTTTTATTATTTGTTGATTGCTCTGCTAAATGATTTCTTATTTCAATATAATTCTTTTGTTTATTTTTTTTCGTGAACAAAAATACATCAGTATAGCTGAACTGTTCCAATTTCTGTTGTTCGTTGGTGTATCAGGTTTGGGTTAACGGTAACTTAGTATGATTTTGTCATCTTGCAGACTTTTAGTATACATTATAGGCTCATTTCAACGACTTCAACTCAAACATCTAGTTGAAAATCAGCCAACCAACCAACAATTAAAATTTTATTAGTTGATTGTTTGAACGACTTTTTCAACGGGACTTATCGGGATGTTGGTAAGGGTGATATTTAATAGAACGCTCGCCAGAACGGATATGCGAACCATTAAGTAACCGTAGTGGCAGCGGTGCAGCTTATATAGAGTATTTGGTTATCCGGTACCCGGCAAAATTACTATCCGGTTCATCGCTAGAAATAAATCTTAAATCCTTCATCATCATAAGGTCGTCAGTCTTAAGACTGGTTGGACACGCACCTCCACTCTGACCCTGCGCTATCCTCTGCTTTATATCCCCGCTACTCCTTCCGTCCTGAGTTTTTCTGACTTCCTAGATACCTAAAATCAGCCACTTCTTCTAATCTTTCGTCTGCTATCTTTATATTCCCTCTTTCCTTACTTTTTCTTACCTTGTATACCAGTATTTTTGTTTTACTTTTATTGTTTTTATAATTTTGTTCTTGATTCCACTAGTAAATTATGTAAACTATTTTTGAAGCCTTTTTCTAAAAGATAATATATACTCGTTTTCTTGTTTCCTGCGAACTCAAGAACTTCGGCGGCCAAGTACTGCAAATTTGCCGCCAGATAAATATGACAAATAAATTGTGTTACTTGTTTGCAAAATAGTGCAAACAAGGATACGGGACAATTAAAGAAAAGCATATAGACGATGTGACATAATAATTAATATAAATCATATGCAACCAAAGTCATTTTATTATTGTATTGTCACGAAGAAGTATAATAAATCACATAGCCTACTTTCACTTTCCGTTTGACACACAATTCCGTCAGTAGTTTTTGTTTATACGTACATGGTAGGATAGCTCGGTGGTCAAGGAACTTATTACGGCTATTGATTGTTCATTGTAATTTTTAACTGAACTGTAATTCCTAATAAGCCGGCCGGAGATTCCTCCGAGATCTTGTGAGCCCTACCCATTCCTTGTTCTGACATGACGTACATATCTACCTAATTGTAAGTCTATTTCTTAAGATTGAATTATGTTAGGTCACTGTCATAACGGTAAGCGACCTTCATTTGTCATTTTGATAGTAATGTCACCTTACATAAACCGTTTGTGGAAAAAATGACTTGTTCGTTAAACGCATTTTCAGTTCATGACGTCGACGTCCGATCCGAAGTACAAAAGTATAAAAATATTAATAAACAAATGTAATGATCGTTTATTCTACCTTTATTCTACCAATTTTTACCACAACAGTTAAATACATATACACATTCAAATTAAAAATATGTACGCTCACGGGCAGTTCCATGTCAGATGTATCCTAAATTTGGAATGGTCTAATAATAAACCACAAATGAAACCACAAGTCATCATCAACCCTAAACTCATGAATCCATTGATTGTGCACTTATGTTGAGAATGGATGTGGTTAAAGGGTAAAGATCACTGACTAGGAATTTAGAGTTTTTAGAGTCCAGCATTGGTAATTAAAAAGAAATAAAATCGGTGCGATTTTAATCCATCACACGCCCAGGTTTTTCGTACCTGAAATGATAATAAATTTTATACCTTTCCCTACGTCCCTCCACTCTCATTACCCCCCATCTCCGAGCAGCCGTCTCATAATCTAGACAATACCTAATTTTAATTCGAAATGGTCTGTATTCTGTCGAAACTGCCAGACGCGGATCGCGATTACGATCTTTTTGGATCTCATCAGCGCGTCGCAGACAGCTCCGACAGAACACAGACCAACTTTTACCTACTGTCTTAACAGTGCGTTTCAGAAAATACTACAAATGGCTCAGTAAACGCCATCTGTAGCACGATGCTACATTTTAGGATTACGTATGCTGCAACAAGGTCCACTTGTGTGGATATCTACTTGCTGAAAACGAATCCCGGCGTAGCCAACCTCAACGTGATAGGCACGTTAGCTTAATCGAATAAAATAATTCGAGCAAACGTAATCCTAAAATGTAGCATCGTGCTACAGATGGCGTTTACTGCGCCATTTGTAGTATTTTCTAATACCTAATTTTATTCTCATTTCGTACCTTCAAGATAAGTTACGCCGAATAAGTTCTGGATTCGTACCTAAAAACATTCTTCGATCAAAGTTCAATTATTAGGTTACTGTAGGAAAAGACAGCATTAACGAAGGGGCTTTTGTCGTGCTAATGTCCTTCCTTTGGTTTAGAAGAATATAAAATAAGGACCATTTATAAAATAAGCTCACAAATGAAGGGGGGACTGCTTGGCGAGATAACGAGGTATGACAAGGTTTAGGGGAGGAGTTTTAAGGAAATGTGATGTTCCCTGTTAATCAATTTTATTTTATTTTTTTTCTTATATTGCCAGTTCTCAAGAACTAAAAAGTCTGTCAATAAATGGATGTGTTTGGACGTTGTGCACTTTTATTTGCATTTGTTTAACTTCAAAAATTATATTTTCGAAGATCACCTCTCGTAGAGAAGAATTCGAGTAGAATTAACAAATTTTAATCACAACAAATTGTTTGTGGAGTGATAGGCTAGCTTTTGTGGCACAACATTTTAGGGGGTCGCTGAAAGTGTGATTTAGCGTGATGAAGGAAGAAGGAGGGCTCCAAACAGGTGAAATTATCAGTGACCCCATAGAAGATACGAATGGATAATTCTTCAAACAAGGTAAGTATGTAAGCAACGCGAAATGAGCATAAATCTTTATTCAGTTGGGTGTTTTGCACAGCCAGGCGTTTGGTTAATAACATCGTTGCAGTTAGTTGAAAGTGCCAGTTTATAAAGTGTTTCAGGAAATATTTTTCGCTCGGGGTAATTTAACATAAGTTATACGTATATGTACAATATAAAATACTTGTTTAATCGTTGCTGCGGCAAAAATTTTCAGGGCAAAATACGAACGAGTCAGAAATTAGATCACGTTTCAAGGTAGAATGAACTGAAATAATACTATGTTTGTTTACTACCTTGAACTGTAATATGTAATATAATATGACACAAAATGTATCAGATGGAAACAATGTCTCTATTAATGAAAGAATTTAGGCCTTGCATTTATTGCATAAAGTTCACATCAATTTTTAAATAATTGGAACAGTACATGCATACTTATTATTATTGCGTTAAACACATGATTCCGTGAAATGTTTCACCAATATTAAAAAATTAATATGTTTATTTTTACATTTGTTGGTTTTCGGGTAATTAAAGTATTATTTCTCACTTATATCTGTCACCGCCACTTTTTAACTTATACATCGAAGACGCGATCAACATCATTAAAGAAAGTAAAACTGTAGGAATAAATATACAGGTGTATGCTTAGATTTGCAGATGATATGGCAGTTTAGCTGCCAAGGAGGAGTATGAGATAGCTTTAAATAAAATGGAAGCGATATTGACAAAACAGTATTGTATCATCATCATCATCATCATAAAGTCGCCAGTCCTAAGACTGGTTGGACACGTACTTCCACTCTTTTCTNCTGTTTCTGCCTCTAATATGTCTCTGACTAGACCTTCATGCCTGAGAAGGTGTCCTACCAACCTATCTCGCCTATTTTTTATTGACTTCCATAGAGTCCTCTGTTCTCTTATTCTTTTTAATACCTCTTCTACCCACGTTATCATCATCTTTCGCCTATAACACCACCTTTCGAAGGCTTCTAACCTTTTCCTTTCCGCCGCGCCCACTGTCCATGTTTCACACCCATACAACGCCGCGCTCCAAACATACACCTGTAACAACTGTTTCGAATTTCTAAATTAACCGTTTGCGAACATAGAAGTGACTTCTTTTTATTAAAAGCGACACAATCCTGCGCTATCCTCTGCTTTATATTCCTACTACTCCTTCCGTCTTGACTTATCTGACTTCCTAGATATCTAAAATCAGCAAGGGAAGAAAAAGTAAGGAAAGAGCGACTATAAAGATAGAAGACGAAAAATTAGAAGAAGTGGCTGATTTTCGGTATCCCGGAAGTCAGATGAGTTAGGACGGAAGGAGTAGTAGGGATATAAAGCAGAGGAGACGCGTTTTCAAGCATAGGTAAGTAGGTTTGCCATGTGTTCAAGCCAAAAATCGACTAAATTTTGTAAAAAATCCAAAAAAGCAAAAAATTAAATACTGCTGATGTAATCACCATCCAGAACCTCCCAATACTTAAATGACTCCTTACTGGTTAAAAGGTATTCGCGGAGATATAATATTTCCACTAATTACGAATATTTTATTTTCGTTAATAATTCCTTTAACTTTATTTCAGAAAAAATCAATAAATGCGTTTGTTACTTCTGATTGTATTGTTAGGTAAATACATGTTTCAATGGAAATATGTTTGTAATCCATTGCTCGTGTACCTGATGAAAGATAACGCTGTTTTATTGTCTAATAAATCCAGATTAATTGAATCATTTCTGTTCATGTCATATAAATATGTATAATACATTGCAACAATCTTTGAGAGACATTCGCATAAAATCTCTATTAAAAGCCGCGACTGAATAAAGGATTAATTAAATCAAATCGGTTTATATTCGTGTTTATTGCAAGGGTTTAGTTCCATCATGCAAAAATTTCATTTGATAGAATAGATTTTTCTGACAATGCTATATCCGTTTAAATAGTCTGGTCGATCTATCAGAAACCGTTCTAGAATTATTTAAACGATAAAGGTTTAGACATCTCGCGCACCACCATTAAAATAGTTTAAAGTATCACCTACTCCGAATGCATTACATATCACATATCGATAAATCAGTGAATTTAATTTAAAATATTCACTTTATTCTTGATTGACAAATTAAAATTGCTATTTGCATTAATATTATTGGAATTGAGTATGTACGGATCCATCAAAGTGGGTAAAATAAAATAGTAGTCTTATATTCGCGCCTGAATATATGTACATATATATCCCACTACACCAAAACTAGCAGTAGAGCATAAAAGCTTAAAACCATCAAAGTTGCTTTAAAACCATGAGAGGTGATGAAGACTTACTGACCAATATGTTACAGAATTTGTTTTCATATACAACGGTTGGGCTATGTTCACCGTATTACCCAAGTCGTTCAACTACCCTTAATGACTTGATGTTATATATTTTTATGATAATTGTATGTAATGCTAGATTTCAAATAATATCATTTGGTTTNTATCGCCCATTTAATAGTAAAGAACATAGTCTCAGTAATAGATTTATGTTTTTACTTACTCTTTCCTTATTTCTGATTGTTTTAATAAAAACAATTTAAAGGGCCACTTCTTTCATTGCTATTTTTTCAGGTTTTTTTAATCAGATACATGGTTAATTATTCTTTAACTTATTAAATAAATGGGTGAACCACTCAATATACAACTTAGTAGTATAATACAATGTTATCAGCCACCCAGTAAATAATTCTATAATTAAGTTTTTTATATGTGTAATAAACACTTATTTACCTAATTAACCAGCATGTGACTCAATCCAATATACTCTCACATTTATTATAATTTTAGTCAGTTACATTCTTCCTACAGTATTTTTTTATATTTTATTTTGTAAACGATATTTATTTAAATGGTTTGTTTTAAATTACTAGAAGCAGCTAATGTACTTCTAGCCCAAATACACTTCTTCATTCGTGTAAATCAAGGACATAGCTACAACCTATAATTTTATTTGTTCATAAATGCAAGATGCGTACGTGAAATTATTTTATAACGACAATACTGTCGTTCATCATGATCGATACTGATACGGGCAAAACTTACATCATCATCATCATAAGGTCGTCAGTCTGGTTGGACACGGCACTCCTATTCTGAGCTAATCTTCGCATTTCCCTAAAACTCGAACAACCAACATCCTCTGCTTTATATCCCTACTACTCCTTCCGTCCTGACTTACCTGACTTCCTAGATACCTATGTAGTTATAAATAAAACCAATGATGAACACTAGAACATTACAAGTAAAAAAGTTATCGAGGTGTGATTTTTATTCGTAAATGCCATAAAAATATTTCAGTGAGAACTTCCGGTAAATGTTTCGTTAATTCAACCCCTGACGAAACGAAACTGCATTTGCTAAGAATAGCGAAACGTTTGCAGTTAAGTAAAGGACGGAGCAGCTTTACCCAGAAACTCAATTTGTTTCAGATGATGATCAAATTTCAATTCCTTTTATTGTGAATTTACTTATGTAGAATAGGTATCACCTTTTCTATTTTATGACATGACTTTTTATTAAATTAGTTTAGTAAAAAGAAAATTAGTCAAGAAGGTGTGCGCTCTGATTGCATAACTCAATTCAAAGCTTTTTACAACTTTAAATAGGATTTTCCTGTGTGAGTCAGGGATATTAATTATGTAAGTTGTAAATTGATACAATATTTCGTTTATATATTAGAGAAGTCCTAGGCAGACGAACAGACTGGCAGCATTATCATAACATAAGGGTTCTGTTAGACTCTTCCAGAAGCGAAATCCCAAAAATACAAATTCGACTATCTACTTATAAATTGTAAACTTTAGCCCAAAACCGCAGAAAGGTTTCTACCGGTGGATATAGTGTTCTATTCATCTCTTAAAAAAGAAGTTTTGCAATATATGAAATTTTATGTTTGCGATAGCGGTTAAGGCTGAAGTAGTAGAAGTAAATGTCCTGTTGTTGTTGTTCGTCGACTTCCTTCTAGCGCGTCAGGAAACAATAACTCGACGGGCGTGTTTGATGAAGATTGAAAGTGGCTCTACGAGCATTGTTCGAAAATACGAATTTAGAGAACGAATGCAGTGAAGGAAAGAGTGCAGAATCGGAAATGACATCTGCTTACCCCGCTTCTTTACGAACAGTCATTTCTCTATTTATTTCTCTGCATAAATCGGATAAAGCGACCCAGTTTGCAGTCGTTGCTTTGTAGAATCCTTGAATAAATCGATACTGTAATATGTTTAAGACATTCCTGCGTTGGCTACTGAGTCATTTGTTGGAATGAGATAAAACAATTACAATCAGTAATAATATTCAATATACTTACAGAGCGTTTTATTCTGTTTGAATGTTGCTTCTGAATTATCTCATTAGAGCTTTTGAGTTTTATTGGTTAAAGTAAGGATCTCTTGTATTTTGTTACAATTGTTTGAGGAAAAGTGAAATTGTGATATCGGCTTGAGATCAAATCGTCAAATAACTGCGAATTGGACCGGCTTTAGGCTACTTTCACACAATGCGATAACGACTAGATNAAGCTCATTATACTCTCGACTCTTGTTCATTAAACATACTTTTTCATACAGTACCTGCCAAAAGTTTTGTTCAATCATGAATAGTAGTGCGAGTCGAAAACAAGCGTTAAAGCCTTTAATATGTCTTCAAATATAAACGAACATCTCGTTGATATTTTCAGTAGTAAATGATACCAATAACAGCACATTTGAGTAATGCAATTGTAGTGGATAACATGGTCAATTTTTCCGTGCAATACTGTACCTACGGATTATACGCTCCTCACCGGTTAACAGTTTGGCAGAGAGTTGTCTCCTTCCTTTTCTGGCCTAGTGCTGTTCTTTTCTTCTTTGCGCCGGTCAAACTGAAGGTCACATCGCTACAGAAACTAAACGAAGTATACGAACAGCCTTATTGAACGCAGACTAAAGCCTCTTTCACACAGTGCGACAACGACACGATTTACTGTACGTGATTTGTCGTATCGTATCGGAACGCCGCTTTCACATTATGCGACTAAATATTGTTTCTACAACGTTCCAATTTGAAATGCGAGCCTACCTATCCTTGCAGTGTTGTCTGGTTTAGTTGTATGTATCTAACGGAACGAAAAACAGTAATTCTATTAAATCGGCTATTTCATAATTGAATATTGTTTTCTTGGAGAAAGACATGTTAATGGCTGCAAGTTGTGGTTAGAACTACTAGCATATCATAGACGTGCGGCGGAAATGAATATCGGCAACCATGGACAAAGATAAGTTGGCGCGACACATGACATGTGCGAAAGCGTACATTTGGTTACATTGAATATAAGTGTCGTGCAGTATTTTTATAGCACGCTTTGTTAATACAAACATTTTTTACTGCAACGATTTTAATATCGGATCGCATGCAGTAAATCGTGTCGTTATCGCACAGTGTGAAAATGGCCTTATGTTGTGAAATTCTCTCGCACAGCATCAAAAGTGTGTCAATAATAGGATATAATGAGGATTGTATAGAAAAATCGCACCGATTTTCTTGTAAATACATACATGCCGCTATTGTTTACAACTTTATTTTAAACTCATAAAAATGTAAGGAAATATGTTTCAGCGCATATTTTTTTCAAAATTACTGCGTGTCTCAAATAAAAATTATTATAATCTCTTGTTAATCATCGGCCCCTTCAAACTAAATGACACTAAAAATAAGTACTATAACAACCGTTTCACGTTATCAGGTTTCATCCAACAGGTTCCGAATCGGATAGTTAGTTGAAATTTACTCACACACTATCCGGCTTAGGTAATAAACAAAACATCAAATTGCCGGACAAATTAAATCGTGAAACGTATATATACAAGTTAGTAGTGTATGTTTACACACTTTTCAATTTCTTTTAATCAGATTTTGACTAGGTAGTTGAGAGTTTAAAATGAGCAGTGAATACTGTACGAGTATCAAAATGAACACCAAAATTTTTATTTAGGCAGCTAAGGCACACCCATGTCTTTGGGACCGATTCGATGCTGACTGTAACACTGGATTAAAATAATGGATGGAAAAACGAGCACTTCAGCTAAAGATAATGAGAGAATACTCAATCTAAAGCAGTTCATGATAAAGAGTTGCAAAAATGCCAAATTATAGTTTCTTTCGTTTCTTAATGATTGTACCGAAAATCTATTATATTACATCCTCATTTTCCAATATCGTTAAACTTTTTTAATATCAAAGTCAGTTTCTTCTATATGAATGTACGAGTCCGTACACTATAAATTGTTAGAAATGTTAGAAAATAAGAAATATATCAATAAAAACTGGTGAAAATTAAAATTAAAAAAAATCGATGATTTTTTCAAAATAGTCACGATTCCTATCAACGTTGGTATATAGGGTTATAACTTATATAAAAATTAGAACCGAAAAGCGGGAGGAAGTGGTTGATTTTCTGAAAAGAAAAAGTAAGAAGCGTTTGAAATGTGGTGCTAGGAAGATGTTAAAAATACCGTAAATAGAAATGGTATTGAGAACATGAAGGGATATTAGAAAAATAGGAGAACAGCAGAATGGAAGAAAAAAAGCAGGACTTACGAAGGGTAGAGCCAGTTCTAGATTAGATAGCTATTCGCAGATAGTTAGAGATGTAGGTTGCTTTAGTTTTCGAGAAATGTCAAGATTGGTTCAAGTTAGAAATATGTGGTGATCTTCACCCCGAAGACTGATTCAATAAGAAGATCTTACGATGGACAGAGGATTATGTATTTATAAATTATTCTAATTGAAATTCTAACTGNTTTGGTTAATAACATCGTTGCAGTTAGTTGAAAGTGCCAGTTTATAAAGTGTTTCAGGAAATATTTTTCGCTCGGGGTAATTTAACATAAGTTATACGTATATGTACAATATAAAATACTTGTTTAATCGTTGCTGCGGCAAAAATTTTCAGGGCAAAATACGAACGAGTCAGAAATTAGATCACGTTTCAAGGTAGAATGAACTGAAATAATACTATGTTTGTTTACTACCTTGAACTGTAATATGTAATATAATATGACACAAAATGTATCAGATGGAAACAATGTCTCTATTAATGAAAGAATTTAGGCCTTGCATTTATTGCATAAAGTTCTCATCAATTTTTAAATAATTGCCACAGTACATGCATACATATTATTATTACATTAAACACATGATTCCGTGAAACGTTTCACCAATACTACAAATAATTAATATGTTTATTTTTACATTTGTTGGGTAAATAAAGTATTATTTCTCACTTATATCTGTCACCGCTACTTTTTAATTTATACATCGAACACGCGATCAACATCATTAAAGAAAGGGGTAAATATACAGGATGTATACTTCGATTTACAGATGATATAGCAGTTTAGCATCTACCAAGGAGGAGTATGAGATAGCTTTAAATAAAATGGAAGCGATATTGACAAAACAGTACTGTATCATCATTATCATAAGGTCTTCAGTCCTAAGACAGGTTGGACACGTACCTCTTTCCTATCCTGAGCTAATCTTCGCATTTCTCTAAAACTAGAACAGCTCACATCCTTAACTATTTGCGAACAGTAATCTAACCTATGTCTGTCTCTACCCCTCCTAACTCCTGTTTCTGCCACTTATATGTTTCTGACTAGATCTTCATGTCTGAGAAGATGTCCTACCAACCTATCTCGCCTATTTTTTATTGACTTCCATAGAATCTTCTGTTCTCCTATTCTTTGTAGTACCTCATCATTTCTAACCTTTTCTGCTCACGTTATCCTCATCATTCGCCTACAACACCACATTTCGAAGGCTTCTAACCTTTTCTTTTTCGCCGCACCCACTGTCCATGTTTCGCACCCGTACAACGCCGCGCTCCAAACACACCATTAATTTAATAATCTTTTTCGAATTTCTAAATTAACCGTTCGCGAGCATAGAAGTGACTTCCTTTTATTAAAGGCGACACGACCCTGCGCTATCCTCTGCTTTATATTCCTACTACTCCTTCCGTCCTGACTTATCTGACTTCCTAGATATCTACAATCAGCAAGGGAAGAAGAAGTAGGGAAAGAGCGATTATAAAGATAGGAGACGCAAAATTAGAAGGAGTGGCTGATTTTAGGTATCCCGGAAGTCAGATAAGTTAGGACGGAAGGAGTAGTAGGGATATAAAGCGGAGGAGACGCGTTTTCAAGCATAGGCAAGTAGGTTTGCCATGTGTTCAACCCAAAATCGACTAAATTTTGTAAAAAAATCCAAAAAAGCAAAAAATTAAATACTGCTGATGTAATCACCATCCAGAACCTCCCAATACTTAAATGACTCCTTACTGGTTAAAAGGTATTCGCGGAGATATAATATTTCCACTAATTACGAATATTTTATTTTCGTTAATAATTCCTTTAACTTTATTTCAGAAAAAATCAATAAAAGCGTTTGTTACTTCTGATTGTATTGTTAGGTAAATACATGTTTCAATGGAAATATGTTTGTAATCCATTGCTCGTGTACCTGATGAAAGATAACGCTGTTTTATTGTCTAATAAATCCAGATTAATTGAATCATTTCTGTTCATGTCNTTGGTAGGACACCTTCTCAGGCATGAAGGTCTAGTCAGAGACATATTAGAGGCAGAAACGGAAGTTAGGAGGGGCAGAGGTAGACCTAGATTAGATTGCTGTTCGTAAATAGGTAAGGATGTGGGATGTTCTAGTTTTAGGGTACTGAGCGGCATACCCTAGAGGTTTAGACCATTGCTTAGCATTCGGGAGGATTCCGGTTCGATTCCGAGCCCGTCTGCCTTGGTCCAAGTTTTTCTGTGGTTTCCTTGGTTCACTTAGGCAAATGCTGAGGCAGTAATATTCCACAGATAATCTTTCATTCTCTTCTGTCTTCATTTCGTCCGCCTCATCTTGCTCACCTGAATCACTACCCACCCATTCCCACGATTCCTGAAAGCAGGCTGAAGAGGGCCTTCTGCCCTACCTTCCGGAGTAGTCCGGAGGGACTGCCCGCCCACCAGCATGACTGGCTGGTGGGAATGAAACACCCGAAAAGTTTTTTAAGAAAAAAGTCTTGTTTTAGGGAAATGCGATGTTTAGCTCATGATAGATAGGAGTGGAGGTGCGTGTCCAACCAGTCTTAGGACTGACAACCTTATGATGATAATGAAACGATATTTATTTAAGTGGATTGTTTTAAATTACTAGAAGCAACTAATGTACTTGCAGGCCAAATACTTCTTCGTTCGTGTAAATCAAGGACATAGTTACAACCTATAATTTTATTTGATCAAAAATGCAAGGTGCGCGCGTGAAATCATTTTATAGCGACAATCATGTCATTCATCATGAATATTACTGACACTTGTACGGACAAAAAATACATGCAAATTTAAATATGTAGTTATAAATAAAATCAATGATGAACACTACAACATTACAACTAAAAAGGTTATCAAGGTGTGGTTTTTATTCGTAAATGCTTTAAAAATATTTCAGTGAGAACTTCCGGTAAATGTTTCGTTAATTCACTGTATGATCATATAATAGGAAACGCACCAACGAAACCGAAACTGCATTTGCTAAGAATAGCGAAACGTTTGCAGTTAAGCAAAGGACGAAGCAACATTACCCAGAAACTCAATTTGTTTCAGATGATGATCAAATTTCAATTCCTTTTATTGTGAATTTACTTATATAAAATAGGTATCACCTTTTCTATTTTATTTAGTAAAAAGTAAATTAGAAAAAAAGGTGTGCGCTCTGATTGCATAATTCTATTCAAAGCTTTTTACAACTTTAAATAGGATTTTCCTGTGTGAGTCAGGGATATTAATTTTATGTAAGTTGTAAATTGATACCACATTTCGTTTATATGTTAGAGAAGTCCTTGGTAGACGAACAGACCGGCAGCATTATCACATGAGGATGTTAGACTCTTCCAGAGGCGAAATCCCAAAAATACAAATTCGACTATCTACTGTCTAATTGTTAACATTAGCCCAAAACCGCAGAAAGGTATCTATCGGTGGGTATAGTGTTCTGTTCGCCTCTAGAATAAAAAGTTTTGCAATATATGAAATTTTTATGTTTGCGATAGCGGTTAGTACTGAAGTAGTAGAAGTAAATGTCCTGTTGTTGTTGTTCGTCGACTTCCTTCTAGCGCGTCAGGAAACAATAACTCGACGGGCGTGTTTGATGAAGATTGAAAGTGGCTCTACGAGCATTGTTCGAAAATACGAATTTAGACAACGAATGCAGTGAAGGAAAGAGTGCAGAATCGGAAATGACATCTGCTTACCCCGCTTCTTTACGAACAGTTATTTCTCTATTTATTTCTCTGCATAAATCGGATAAAGCGACCCAGTTTGCAGTCGTTGCTTTGTAGAATCCTTGAATAAATCGATACTGTAATATGTTTAAGACATTCCTGCGTTGGCTACTGAGTCATTTGTTGGAATGAGATAAAACAATTACAATCAGTAATAATATTCAATATACTTACAGAGCGTTTTATTCTGTTTGAATGTTGCTTCTGAATTATCTCATTAGAGCTTTTGAGTTTTATTGGTTAAAGTAAGGATCTCTTGTATTTTGTTACAATTGTTTGAGGAAAAGTGAAATTGTGATATCGGCTTGAGATCAAATCGTCAAATAACTGCGAATTGGACCGGCTTTAGGCTACTTTCACACAATGCGATAACGACTAGATTTACTGCACGCGACTTGTCGTATCGTATCGGAACGCTGCTTTCACATTGTGCGACTAAATATTGTTTCGACAACGTTAAATGCGAGCCTACCTATCCTCCCAGCATTGTCTGGTTTATAGTCCAGTCAAATGAGGGAAATGGCTGAAGAGTACCTTATAATGGAGAAAATGATTGAAACACGGGTCAGTTTATCGGAAATTTCGTGAGGAACACGAATATGTAAATGAATATCATTTGCCCGGCGTAGGAGGAGGGAGAAAATTCGGTCACGATACCCCCAAAAGCTACCATTTAAAACAGGTAGCCAGGTAGATGCCTGTGCACGAAAATTAGCGATAAACGAAACTATTTATCGTTGTTTACGGTAATTTCATATCATGAGGTATTCAATATGATTATACGTAGCATGTATAAGGTGGTCGGCAATTTTTAAAAACATTTTTACTGT
The DNA here is from genome assembly GCF_000699045.2 of Agrilus planipennis. Taxonomy (NCBI): domain Eukaryota; kingdom Metazoa; phylum Arthropoda; class Insecta; order Coleoptera; family Buprestidae; genus Agrilus; species Agrilus planipennis. The sequence goes on along the minus strand of NW_020442454.1, from coordinate 394,065 downwards.
ACCCCTTTATGACATAAAATCTAATCGAACCTGTCGAACAAATAAAACTCTGGGTTTTGGTTTGCATCGCACCAAAATGACTTTCGATCTTGACTGACCACCTTGATAGATATATCCTCTAGTCTACAGACAGGGGATATTTACTTATTGTCGTAGGTTTTTTTTGAATCTGCACATATTTTCAATTATAATTCTAANAAAATTCGCGAAAATTTTTAAAAAATTCAAAATAATTAAAAATTTAAAATTGATAATTTATCTTAATCAGTTAAACTATCTTTTCAGAGAATACAAAATTTTTATCCATTATTTCATTGTTTTTTTTTAATCGGAATGTATTTGCAACATTTTTTACTGCAACGATTTTAATATCGGATCGCATCAGCGTGAAAACGTTCGCTTTAAATACATTTATTTTGGATATACTTTTGTGTCGTTGCAATTTACTGCATGCAGTAAATCGTGTCGTTATCGCACAGTGTGAAAATGGCCTTATGTTATGAAATTTTCTCGCACAGCATCAAAACTGTGTCAATAATAGGATTGTATAGAAAAATCACATCGATTTTCTTGTAAATACGTACATGCCACTATTGTTTACAACATCATTTTAAACTCAGAAGTAAACGTAAGGAAGTATGTTTTTTTCAAAATTACTAAGTGTCTCAAATAAAAATTATTATAATCTCTTGTTAATCATCGGCCCCTTCAAACTAAATGACACTAAAAATAAGTACTATAACAACCGTTTCACGTTATCAGGTTTCATCCAACAGGTTCCGAATCGGATAGTTAGTTGAAATTTACTCACACACTATCCGGCTTAGGTAATAAACAAAACATCAAATTGCCGGACAAATTAAATCGTGAAACGTATATATACAAGTTAGTAGTGTATGTTTACACACTTTTCAATTTCTTTTAATCAGATTTTGACTAGGTAGTTGAGAGTTTAAAATGAGCAGTGAATACTGTACGAGTATCAAAATGGACACCAAAATTTTTATTTAGGCAGCTAAGGCACACCCATGTCTTTGGGACCGATTCGATGCTGATTGTAACACTGGATTAAAATAATGGATGGAAAAACGAGCACTTCAGTTAAAGATAATGAGAGAATACTCAATCTAAAGCAGTTCATGATAAAGAGTTGCAAAAATGCCAAATTATAGTTTCTTTCGTTTCTTAATGATTGTACCGAAAATCTATTATATTACATCCTCATTTTCCAATATCGTTAAACTTTTTTAATATCAAAGTCAGTTTCTTCTATATGAATGTACGAGTCCGTACACTATAAATTGTTAGAATTGTTAGAAAATAAGAAATATACCAATAAAAACTAGTGAAAATTAAAATTAAAAAAAATCGATGATTTTTTCAAAATAGTCACGATTCCTATCAACGTTGGTATATAGGGTTATAACTTATATAAAAATTAGAGCCGAAAAGCTGGAGGAAGTGGCTGATTTTCTGAAAAGAAAAAGTAAGAAGCGTCTGAAATGTGGTGCTAGGAAGATGTTAAAAATACCGTAAATAGAAATGGTATTGAGAACATGAAGGGATATTAGAAAAATAGGAGAACAGCAGAATGGAAGAAAAAAAGCAGGACTTACGAAGGGTAGAGCCAGTTCTAGATTAGATAGCTATTCGCAGATAGTTAGAGATGTAGGTTGCTTTAGTTTTCGAGAAATGTCAAGATTGGTTTAAGTTAGAAATATGAGGTGATCTTCACCCCGAAGACTGATTCAATAAGAAGATCTTACGATGGACAGAGGATTATGTATTTATAAATTATTCTAATTGAAATTCTAACTGTTTCCGTATTTTTCAATTATTTGTTATTTAGAGTAGGCCAACGAATACTAGTTAAGTAAAAGTAGAAAGCGATCAAAGCAGTCAATTTTAGATTTTAGTGTATAAATGTAAAAATGTGTTTTGCTTCTTTCCGTAGAATTTACGTGGTGTATTTTAAGCTCGCCTTTGATTATTTGCCTTCTTAAATTAAATAAACAATAATTTATTGGTATTTCTAAAAGTGGTAGGAGATAAAATCTAGCTTTGCGTAAGCGTGTTGATTTTAAACGGAATTTGGAAAAAGACTAATTGGCCCGTTGCCGCTAACAACATAAATCACTACTTTCATCTAAACTAAACTGTCAAACTTTAAAACTTTATGCTCAACTTAAGATTTGAACAAACTTTCTTTTTCTGTTTTTCTTTTTAGTTTATCTTATTTGCACGAACATTCGAATTGGAAATTGAAATCGTTTGTAAATAAGCAAAGACAATTCTAGGACAAAATCCCATGTAATTTCTTCTTCTCTACCGTTTTACCCCCTCCACTCCTTCTCTAACGTCTAGGCCTTCAGCCATCTTTGACAACTACCATCGTCAGCCATCTTTGACAGCTGTCATCGTCAGCCATCTTTGACAGCTGTAATCGTCAACCATCTTTGACAGCTGTCATCGTCAGCCATCTTTCCATCTTTGACAGCTGTCATCGTCAGCCATCTTTGACAGCTGTAATCGTCAACCATCTTTGACAGCTGTCATCGTCAGCCATCTTTGGCAGTTCTCATCGTCAGCCATTTGACAGCTGTCATCGTCAACCATCTTTGACAGCTAGAAAGGTTTGTTTGTTTTACGACTCACTTAATGACAAATCACTTATGATGAACAAAATTTAATATTCTGTTTGAACTTCCTGTTGAGTATAATTATTTTTATGTGGTTCTAAGGAATTGTCTGTAATTAAAACTTGCATATAGTAATGCAGTACGAACCTCATATCAGTGATGTTGGCTTTTTTTTGTCTCATATGACAAGGAATTTTTATGAAAATTAGCCCAATTCTATAATAATATAAGAATCTAGTTGTAACGCTTAACATATTAAAATAAAGACTTTACGAGAAAGTCGATGTATTAGTGAATTAATTTTTACCTACTATAGATTACTGTAAATTAATGAGAAAAATTTGCTGCCGCAGTTACTCCTTCGCATGGAATTGAACATGGGCCCCTGGTTTTACAATTATAGGTACGGGGCCTTTATAAAGAACACTTGAATGTAGTAAATTTTTGTTGTTCCGTGAGTATATACTCACTTCGCATTTTTCGAATTCTTATTAGTGATTAAGGTGATCTTCATAGTCAATAGCTTTTGTACTTAAAGTATTATGTTAGGGATTTTTACTAATCAACTAAAAGTAAAACAAAATTATTGATATGCACGGGAAGAAAAAGTAGGGAAAGAGCTAACGTAAAGATAGGAGACAAAGGATTAGAAGAAGTAGCTAGGAGGTCAGATAAGTCAGGACGGAAGGAGTAGTAGGGATATAAAGCAGAGGATAGCGCAGAGTCGAGTCGCCTTCAATAAAAAGAAGTCACAGCTGTGCCCGCGAACGGTTAATTTAAATATTCGAAGAAGGCTGTTAAAGGTGTATGTTTGGAGCGGGGCGCTGTACGGGTGCGAAACATGGACGGTAGGCGTGGCGGAAAAGAATAGATTAGAAGCGTTCGAAATGTGGTGTTACCGGCGAATGATGAGAATACCATGGAGAGAGAAGGTTAGAAATGAAAGAATAAAATAGAGGACTATGGAAGTCAATAAAAAATAGGCGAGATAGGCAGGTAGTCGTAAAGGTCTAGTCAGAGACATGATAGAGACAGAAACAGGCGTTATGAGGAGTAGAGGTAGTCCGCAAATAGATAAGGATGTGGGATGTTCTAGTTTTAGGGAAATGCGAAGATTAGCTCAGAATAGTAAGGAGTGGAGATGCGTGTCCAACCAGTCTTAGGACTGACGACCTTATTATGATGACTAATGAAACAATTGATTTTTCATTATATGTAACTCATTATTTTCTTTTGTAAAGAATTATTGAATTCGTTGAATTATATGAATTTACTTTGGTGGTCTCAATTCCTTTTCAGCTTTTGTTTCTGTGAAAATAAATTTAACGGATTATAACAGTGATTTATTAATGTAAAGGATAATTACAGGCGGCATAAATCTCACTGGATGTCGGCTGTCGTTGTTACGTTCGTATGACATTTGTGAAATTGAAATTAATATCTTTTAAATCTGAACGTGTGTATATTCATACTTATTACCCTTATTGTCACTTCATTATTTGTAAGTGTAAATTATTCTGTCTGGAAGACAATTGGTAAAACTTGAGTTATCGTCAGCTATTTTCTTGAAGGCCGTACAATACGAAAACTTCTCACAATATTAAAAATGTAAGAATACGCAATTGGCTACGTATTCATTAATATTTACATATTATGTCTGTCAAATATGAAATAAATATACGGCGATACATACACATAAATATAAGTACGTAGTAGATATTATATATAATAATGCTTTACCGTATATTTGTATGCAACATAACAATACATTAGAGAACCACAAGATTTCGATGGATAGCGCTTAATTGTAATACGTGCTGGGCGCTGGTAGAAAATACGGTTTTATCAGCGACTGCAAATTATTTGTATTTAAGTCGAAAGAAATAGACTATTAAGATAATATAAATATCGGAAAATACTATATATGGGATCCATTTCGCAAAAAATAAAATCGTATCGATCGAGGTCGACAATCGATAGTTACTGACTAGATCACAAGAAAACGTAAATAGGAACATCAGGGATAATTCGAAAACTATGATTTACTGGTGAATAATTGCAGTCTGGGTTGTTATTGTGTTTAAAAACTTAAATTGACTTGTGAAAAATAACTTCAGCATTGAATTTGTTCATAAGAAGATTTTGGACTGAGACTAGTATAGTGATAAGCAAGGCAAGACCAAGACTGACCCAGTCGCATCAGGGTTGTCTAACGAAAGAACTTTTTTATATTCGAAATATGTAGTTGAAATGTTACGTAGCAGTGAGCTTGAAGATTTACGTCTACCTCGTTTTCATTGCGAATTTCATGCATAGAATTAATGTGGACCGAAGCAATGTCACCGCTACTTTTTAATCTATGCATCGAAGATCAACGCGATCAACATCGTTAAAGACAGTACAACTGTAGGGATAGATATACAGGAGCAAAAGATTAGTATGCATAGATTTGCAGATGATATAGCAGTATCTGTTAGAATCCAGCATGGAGGAGTTAGAAATAGCTTTAAATAAAATGGATGCGGTACTAACAAAACAGTACAGTAAAAGTTCCTTATTCACGGTTTCTTTATTCACGTTTTCATTATTCGCGGGTGAACAAATTGAAACCCAGTTTCTATATTCGCGGCTAAAAATTTCATTATTCGCGGATGCAATCGGTAAACAGAAAAGAATTCGGTGTCATTTAATAATGGGATTGACCGCAATAGACCGCTCGTGCCTAGTATGAATTTTTCTGAAAACATGGGTTTCTTTTCTAAACATTGTGATTTAACGTTGCGAGATAAATATGTGATTTTTTGTATGGTAACAGATAAAAGCTCATACTAACTCGGTACGTTTTTGATTTTCAATAATATTATTGACTATATAGTCATTAAAAGCTTTTACAAGTGCTAAAAGTTGATGCTTCTTGTAGGACACGTATTTTCAATAGATTATAAAAAATTTAAAAATGGCCTACCACAGGCTTTAGAACAAAGCTTTATCTATCTTACTACAAAATTTCAAACCTCTGTTCCAAAAACTCATATCTACAACCGATAAGCATGTTTTCACTCTACGGCGCGTGTACTACTGAATCCCCTTAATGTGTCGGCATCTTTTGAGTATATACAGTTGGCACGTGCCGAATTCGGTGTTATTTTTTTAACGTAACAGCATCTTTTGAGTATTATTGGTTCATGGCGAAGCGACTTTTATAAAAGATGTAACCGAGTGGACTAATTTCAAAATTCAAAACAAGAAAAAATCACCAAATTTTTTAAACTCTTGCCTAAAGCTGATTATAACGATTAATTTTAATTGCGAATTTATCAGTACATTGATTTTAATTTGATACATATTGGTTTTATTTTGAAACCTTAGAACGTATCCCCTATGATTCCATACTAATTAGCATTCCATATCCACGATTTCTGTATTCGCGGTATATTTATGGAACGAATACCCCGCGAATAAAGAGCTTTTACTGTACTGTATGAAAATAAATAAATGTAACACAAAAAGACTGGTATGCAAGGGAAGGAAAAGTAAGAAAAGACCGAATATAAAGATTGGAGACGAAAAATTAGAAGTGGTCGATTTTAGGTATCTAGAAAGTCAGATAAGTCAGGACGGAAGGAGAAGTAGGGATTTAAAGCAGAGGATAGCGTAGGGTCGAGTCTCCTTCAGTAAAAAGAAGTCACTTCTATGCTCGCGAACGGATAATTTAGGAATTCGAAAAAGGTTGTTAAGAGTGTATGTTTGGAGCACGGCGCTGTACGGGTTCGAAACATGGACAGTGGACGCGGCGGAAAAGAAAAGCTTAGAAGCGTTCGAAATGTGTTGTTACAGGCGAATGATGAGGATACCGTACATAGAGAAGGAGAGAAATGAAGAGGTATTAGAAAGAATAGGAGAATAGAGGACTTTCAGGCATGGAGGTTTAGTCAGAGACATATTAGAGGCGGAAATGGGAGTTGGGAGGGGTAGTGGTAGACCTAGATTAAATTACTGTTCGCTCGCAAATAGGTAAGGATGTGGGTTGTTGTAGTTTTAGGGAAATGTGAAGATTAGCTTAGGTTAGGAAACAGAGGAGGTGCGTGTCCAACCACTGACGCTTAGGACTGACGACTTTAAGATGATGATGATGAAGCTAAAGTTTATCAAAGTAAACATTTGAGAAGGTATTTACTGGCAATATGGTAAAAAATTTTTTGGTCAAGATTTCACCCAAATTTAGCAAGAATGTAATATATTACGCTTTTGAATTTTTTTCTGTCGTTGCCATACATTCCTAAGTAACTAAATGAAATGGAATAGACAATATTAACAATTTCGTGAATTAGGTAAAATTTTATTTCTCCGTTCTTCTTTTAAATATTTATAGAAGAATATTTCTAATACCTACCCCGTTATAAAAGTAATAATTACTCAATCTTTAGTTGCAGAATCAGTATTTGATCTATTATAATTGACTTTATACCGCAAAAGTTTTCAGTCTAATGAAGGCAAGTTGAAAGGAAACTTTTTACTTTTCCCACTAACTTAATTTCAACTTAGCTTCATCGCAGTAATAAAGTTTTTATCGATTTTGAAAGATTAAAAACGCGAACACCACTGGAAGTTAATTCTCTTTTAAAGTATCTCCTATTTCTTTATGTGAAACATTCTAAAAGATTTTGGTTTATTTTTTGCGTTTGTCCATAAAATAAACGTATTTGGCAGAATCCAATAGTTCTCAGAGTCGATCAAATGGAATGGAACGTGTTGATGACGATATCGTACGCAGCCAAAACCCGCTATCGTGAAGGTCTTAAAAAATGATACGAAATGTGACGCGATGTCTAATATATCGTTTCAATTTCCTCGGTTACGTTTCCTTTTTTCCTTGATAAATGTTGTCCGGCGATGTTTCCTTAAAAAGGCGAAGTTAGAATTGACTGTAGCAGCTTGAAACTAGAACTTATATTACCTACTTACGTAAGGATTCTATTGTGCAGGGGCGGACTGGGACTATGAAAGGACCCGGGAATTGTAGGAGTCAAAAGGCTTTTAAAGTCGTCTGAAAAAAAAGCTCAACGTTGATTTTTTTATTTATGTATTAACTAAACACAACTACCTTTTGTTGGTATCATTTATTGGTATCGAAAAATTTAATTGATAACTGGAAAAAACTCAAAACTGTCCCTTTGGGAAAATATGAACGTAAATATGAAAACGCTAAAACGTTTTCTGACACTAAATAAATGAAGATGAAGCAAACTACGATTTTTTCCTTTTTAATAAAAGGATTAAAAAAATCGTAGCTGGTTATATTTTTCTTGTGGCGCGATTGTCGCGGATGTAGAACGAATTGTACTTACAGTAATGAACCTGGTGTGTTTCCATCCGGGCCTTTTGGCCGTGGTCCGTGGAATTTTACTTTTCCAAACGTTTCGCCGTTCTTTGCATCTTCAGTGGTGATTGGGCAGGTGCTGAGTCGTAACTGGAAAAGTAAAATGCCACGGATCACGGTCAAAAAGCCCGAAAGAAAACACGGCATCGATATACGCCGGCCGTGAAAGCCTAAGAACTACATCAATGAACCTGCGCGCACTTGCGACTACTTTGTGGCAACCCAATGATTATCACCTGCTGTTTTGTGAATAATGAATGAATACGTTGTGGTTATCAAACGAGTCATATTATGCATCTTTTGTTGCAAAGGAAGAAGAAACGTCATATAGTGTTTTGGATACGGAAAAAATTATATCCGAAATTGAAAAAAGAAAATTGCCGTTTTACTAATCTCTGATTTATGATAGGATGGAACCAATACTGCTTCTTCTACTTCCTTTTAGTATTATTAGCATTTATTCGTAATAACAATGCCATAATACACATTGTTTTTGTGACGCTCATTTTGAAAATGACTAAAAGCTGCGATTATTTGGTCGCAAGTGCGTGCATCGGTTTTATTTCCTGCGACCGCAGCGACTAAAAAATCGTAGTGCGCACTAGGCCTTACGCATTTATTTGAATTTGATGATTACTACCTGCAACGGAAAACGCTTCAACATTAATAAAGTGCATAAAGACATTATTCTCTATAAAGTAAATCAAATAATTTATTCATGTGCTTTATATATTTAAATAAGTTTTGCTGATATGCAAACCTAGTAGGTGCGTTTTGTCGTTGTTGTTCCCAGGTTCGATTCCCGGCGAGGGTGTAACAAGCTGCAACAACTTTTCCTCATTAAGGTAGTCCGTTTAAGGCAGAATATTAATTCAAAAACGAATTTTTAAGTAATAAACTGCTTTTTAAATAAGTCAAACAACACAATGAGACAAGAACACCTAAATTATTTCACTTTAACGAGCATAGAAAATGCATTACATAGAAATATGATTTGACTAGTGTTAATTTTAATTCTTTTTTTCCTCATTAAGGTAGTCCGTTTAAGGCAGAATATTAATTCAAAAACGAATTTTTAAGTAATAAACTGCTTTTTAAATAAGTCAAACAACACAATGAGACAAGAACACCTAAATTATTTCACTTTAACGAGCATAGAAAATGCATTACATAGAAATATGATTTGACTAGTGTGAATTTTAATTCTTTTTTTAAATCCGATGTTTTATTTTATATAGCAAACTTAACACCAACGGTTCGTTTTGTTCGCATTTCCTACAAGACGTAAGCTTAATAATAATCCGGCTGATTGTTTTAGTTTTGTTTTTATGTTAAAAGTGAACCAGAAGAATTTACCAAAAAAAACTAATTCTTTTACAAAAAGTATTTGGGATAATATATGAAATTTTCTCAAGTTTATGTTGATGTCTCTTTTTGCCCTCTTATTTTTTCTACTACCCCCTTGAACTTTAACAACTGAATCAAGTTAGATTTATTAATGGGAAAGTTGAAAGTAAGAAGTACGGCGCTTAAATATAAAACTGAAAGCAAAGCAGTTACGAATGTATGTTTAAAAAAGCGGCGTTTGAATTCAGGAGGCTTGCAACGTTATATGATACATATATGCTTAGTTAATATTATCTTTAAAAGTCGAGGAGTGGTAACAAGGAAACGCGGCTGCTTCAGTGAATCGGAAACAGTTGCTTCCAACTTTTCAACATTTATGCTTAAATAATTCGAGGGACGGTATTATAATATCAAAAACGTTTATTTGCCGAGTGAAGTTTCGACCGGATCCCTTAGGAGTTCTGCTAACAAATCTAATTTTAAAATATTCATTCCATAGTTATACAACAGCCGCCGCATCGCGTCGCGGCGCGCCATCGTCGTACCGACTCATAAAAAAGACATTATAAAAGTTTTATAAGTTCCTGCTTGCCGCGGCAGATATTTCGCCTTACTACCGGAACAACCCTTACATAACTGGCGACGAGAAGCACCAAATTTATAACAATGCGCTCGTAATACAGCCGCACTTTTTGTTGTTACTTTCCACATACCACGTTTTAATGTCGCCAGGAAGCCTTTAATCATCTTTTTATCTCAATGACCAGACCGCTCGTCGCGCACGTGCTGCGATGGAGCTAATCGCTATTACATTAAAAACTATAGGCACTTTGCAATTTTATACGAATAGGGTTTGATGAGCAAATATAATATTACATATAAAAGAAATTATGAGTGCTGTCAGCACAGGGCAAAGTAGTATTACGTAGTTAGTATCAGCAATTTCTTATGCTGAAGTGTACGATGTGTTGCATACCTATTTACAAACAATTCCTTTAAATTTAATTTTTCAAACAATNAAACTACTCTTGTCATCGGTCTACTTCCGAACGTCCTTAACACAATCAATAAAATTATACATTTACTTATTTTTGAAGTCATACATATGGCAAACTGTTTACATATATTTAAAATTGTTTAATGTAAAGCCTTAAGGTGAAAGAATGCAATATACATACAACTGGATGCGTCATGGTTTACTAAAATTCCTGTGCTCATTGTTTTATGTGAAACGGTAGTAACCATTGACTCCGAAGATACAAAACGTCCTTTGTATGTATTATTATTATTTAGCATCTGCAGGATTTAATTTCGACCACTTGGTGCATGTAAAGCTAGCACGTAATAAGAAGATCGTTTTTGCGTTCGATGTTGGACACAAAAGAAATGAAATACGAGTTGACTTATCTTCTGGGAGGGCAGTAACACATACCCATGTACTTTTGGACAGGTATATCGGAAACTTAAGAAGGATACATGTGTCTACATGATACTTGCATCGTCTTCTTTTACGTGGGTTTATAACATACACAGGTACAACCAACCTATGTAGTTGCGCTTTCACGCCTCAGGTTCATTTCTGATGCTTTTCTCGCCAAATAATCTTCTTATTACTTACGAATGACCTGGGATGGGAACAGTAATATTATGGTCTTTCTTCAACGTAACCCTTGAAGCATTTTACTCCATGTGTTTGCGGCAAGTGAGATATTGCATAGTACTATCAGTGGCGGCAAGTCAGATGTTTTCTGGATAATAGACGCGAAAATAGGCAAAGTTTTTAGTTTACATTTAAATAGGGACATTTTGTGCAAGAAAGCGTATAATTATTGTGTTTGCTTAAAAAGCTTTCTAATGTTATAAACAACCCATGTAATGATCTTAACATACACGATAAATGCCTAAAAGGGAAGAGCTATGTGCGTGGCCGTCGTCCTCTGCCAGCGCGAGTGGGGAGCGGTTATCATCATAAGGTCGTTAGTCCTAAAACTGTTTGGACACGCACCTCTACTCTTTCCTATCCTGAGCTAAACTTCTCATTTCCCTAAAAATAGAATATCCCACATCATTAACTATTTGCGAACAGTAATCTAATCTAGGTCTACCTCTACCCCTCCTAACTCCCGTTTCTGCCTCTGATATGTCTCTGACTGGACCTTCATGCCTGAGAAGGTGTCCTACCAGCCTATCTCCCCTATTTCTTATTAACTTCCATAGAGTCGAGTCCTCTGTTCTCCTATTCTTTCTAATGCCTCTTCATTCCTAACCTTTTCTATCCACGTTATTCTCATCATTCACCTATAACACCACATTGCGGAGAGCGGTGATAGCCACAAATTTGCAGGTCCATCGCTCTCTACTCGTCACCTACTAGGAAATAGATCGTCAATCTACTGCTACTGAGTAAGTAATAAGACCCTAAGAATCCTCTAGTGCGGGAGAGGTTGATCTAATCTCACAAGGCTCAGCAGGCTTGGTACGCATGGGGATATACGCCGTTCACCCTTCGAGGTGCCTACTGTTACTTTTCCATATTTGGGATGGAATTACTGTCACTAGTCACATACGAGGTCTGTTCAAAAAGCATCGCGAATTTTGTGTTTTTTCAAAAATTATTTATTTGTTCATAAATATTTTGTTTTCCCAATCCTCGAAGCACTTCAAGAAATCATTTTTTCTAATCCTGTTCAGCTCCTCCTTCGATGTCGTCTTTATCTCCTCAATCGTAGAGTAGCGTCGTCCTTTCAAGGGCCTCTTCAGTTTCGGGAACAAGAAAAAGTGACAGGTGGCCATATCTGGTGAACACAACGATGTGTGAGCAAGGGCGTTTTCATGATACAAGTCAATTTTTGTTGTTCTACAAATCCGGGCGTTTCTGGCGAATTGATTCGCGCAAATTGCGCATAACTTACAGGTAATATTTCTTATTGACCGTTCTACTCTGTAGCAAGAACTCATGATGCACCACGCCCCTGCAATCGAAGAAAACTGTAAGCAAAGCACTTTTTCCTGTCTTACGTCAATCTTCGCAAAACTGGAGTAACCTTCATCTCTAACTACTAGCCAACAATGATCCAATAACCCAATGTAGGTCTACCTTTACATCTCTTAAGTCCCGTTTCTACTTCTAATATGTTTCTAACTAGCCTTTCATGCCTGAAAAGTTGTTCTACCAAATTATACTTCATCACTTTCTCTAGCGACGATCCCTTCCAATGTCTTGGATGTGCGCTAGCAAAATCGTAGGTAGGGAGAAAAAAGCTCATTTTACTCTCGCCTCTTGTTCATTAAACATACTTTTTCATACAGTACCTGCCAAAAGGTTTGTTCAATCATGAATAGTAGTGCGAGTCGAAAACAAGTGTTAAAGCCTTTAATATGTCTTCAAATATAAATAAACATCTCATTGATATTTTCACTAGTAAATGGTACCAATAACAGTACATTTGAGCAATGCAATTGTAGTGGATAAAATGGTCAATTTTTCCGTGCAGTACTGTACGGATTATACGCTNTTTTCATGATACAAGTCAATTTTTGTTGTTCTACAAATCCGGGCGTTTCTGGCGAATTGATTCGCGCAAATTGCGCATAACTTACAGGTAATATTTCTTATTGACCGTTCTACTCTGTAGCAAGAACTCATGATGCACCACGCCCCTGCAATCGAAGAAAACTGTAAGCAAAGCACTTTTTCCTGTCTTACGTCAATCTTCGCAAAACTGGAGTAACCTTCATCTCTAACTACTAGCCAACAATAATCCAATAACCGAATGTAGGTCTACCTTTACCTCTCTTAAGTCCTGTTTCTACTTCTAATATGTCTCTAACTAGCCTTTCATGCCTGAAAAGTTGTTCTACCAAATTATACTTCATCACTTTCTCTAGCGATGATCCCTTCCAATGTCTTGGATGTACGCTAGCAAAATCGTAGCTAGGGAGAAAAAACCCATTATACTCTCGACTCTTGTTCATTAAACATACTTTTTCATACAGTACCTGCCAAAAGGTTTGTTCAATCATGAATAGTAGTGCGAGTCGAAAACAATTGTTAAAGCCTTTAATATGTCTTCAAATATAAATAAACATCTCGTTGATATTTTCAGTAGTAAATGGTACCAATAACAGTACATTTGAGCAATGCAATTGTAGTGGATAAAATGGTCAATTTTTCCGTGCAGTACTGTACGGATTATACGCTCCTCACCGGTTAAGAGTTTGGCCGAGAGTTGTCTCCTTCCTTTTCTGGCCTACTTCTGTTCTTTTCTACTTAGCGCCAATCAAACCGAAGGTCACATCGCTACAGAAACTAAACGAAGTATATCTCGTCTATTTCTTATTGACTTCATTAACGTCCTCTGTGTTTTTACTCTTTCTAATACCTCCTCACAGCTAACTTATTCTGTTTTGTGCATAATAAGCTTGTTAATTAATTGTAACAGACGTAAATAAAAGCAAATCATATTGTTTATATAGGTATAAATGACACTATAATAAAAGATCACTATTACTGAAATAACGAATGTTCACAAACATTGGCACAACTAAAAAAACGAAATTTTTGTTAAATCGTATTCAGACTATGATCTCATATTTCAAAAATTTCTATTATATTTTAATAGTTTAAACTTTAAAACGTACTGAAATTCTAAGTAACCAGGAAAAACATTATCTTCTGTAGGTATATTCTAAGTGGGGGACTCTAATTTATTGATTTTATACAAAGTTTAATATTCCGCATTTTGGATTTCACAGTTGTAGTCATAAGGCTCAATTTTATGAGGTACCTTTTCTGTCCAATAAAAATTAATTATAGTGAAAAGAAGAAGGACATGGTTTTTCACGGTTTTATAGCATTTTTACAGCCAACATTACGTCTTTTTTTTAGTGAAGTTGCTCACGTAAATTATTTCTGCATAATTCATGATCATTTCGTACATTTTATGAACCGAAAGATGTCAGCTAACTAAACGTACATAACATGTGGTTTGGATTTTTAAATTACACTATGCGACAATTGCAAAGTATGACAGAAGATTTTTAATAACTGTATTGACATGATGCCAAAAATTTATATGTGAATATTTTAATATTTCTTTTTATTGAGCTAAATGGTAAAATTTGAAGATATTCTATTTTTATATTACAAAAACGTGAAAATTATGTGCAATTGTTATATTATTAATGCAGTATCTATTTTGGACAAAATGTTAAATATACTTAAAAATGTAGGGATGAAATAAAATAATTCGAAGTGGTCTGTATTCTGTCGAAACTGCCAGACGCGGATCGCGATTTCGATCTTTTTGGATCTCATCAGCGCGTCGCAGACAGCTCAAAAATGTAGCATCGTGCTACAGATGGCGTTTACTGCGCCATTTGTAGTACTTACTAAAATGTAGGGATGAGTTACAAATATATAAGAGTGATACTTAGTTTGTATAAAGAGCAACAGGCAGTTATAGAGCTGGGGCTGCAACGTAGAGAAGTAAATATTAGGAAGGGACTCAGGGATGCACACTGTCACTGCTACTTTTTAGTCTATACATGGAAGATGCGATTAACATCATTAAAGACAGTACAACTGTAGGGATAAATATACAGGGGCAAAAAATTAGTATGCTTAGATTATCAGATGATGTAGCAGTATTAGCATCTAGCAAGGTGGAGTTAGAAATAGCTTTAAATATAAAACAGAGGATAGCGTAGGGTCGAGTCGCCTTCAATAAAAAGAAGTCATCTCTATGCTCGCGAATGGTTAATTTAGAAATTCGAAAAAAGTTGTTATAGGTGTATGTTTGGAGCACGGCGCTGTACGGGTGCGTAACATGGACAGTGGGCGAGGCGGAAAAGAAAACGTTAGAAGCGTTCGAAATGTGGTGTTACAGGCGAATGATGAGGATACTAAATATAGAGATAGAGAAGGTTAGAAATGAAGAGATATGAAGAACAGAAAAACAGATGACTCTATGGAAGTCAATAAGAAATAGTGGACACCTTCTCAAGTATGAAGGATTAGAGGTAGAAACGGAAGTTAGGAGAGGTAGAGGTAGACCTAGATTAGATTACTGTTCGCAAATAGTTAAGGATGTGGGTTGTTCTAGTTTTAGGGAAATGCGAAGATTAGCTCAGGATAGGCAAGAGTGGAGATGCATGTCAAACCAGTCTTAGGACTGACGACCTTATGATGATGTAGTATCTCCTGCTATAAACGTGATTATATAAGCTTCTAAGAAATTCAAAATAAATTGTAATGAAGGGTATGAGATTGTTTTTCAAGCAAGCTACCCTTGCTATCAGGTAGTAAGAAAACAAACGCTTGGTTGTTTATGTATCTTTCCGGAAAAGGAAGATGACATGAAAGGAAATTAAACTCCCTGAAACGGTAAAATAACAAAGGTTAAAATGTTAACGGCGTTCTAACGATTCGCAAGAACACCGAAAATTGGGGGACCTAATTTACTTATGTATATTTATGAAAAGGATGTCTCACCCCGACACGATTTCGGGTCCGAACCGTTTGGCACTAAAAATTCACGCAAATTGCACAAGACTTTCTTTATAAAGCCCCGTCCTTTCGTATCTGCGACTCGCACGATGCTCGGTGGTGCCTGGGGCCCAAAATACTCAATTTGAAATATGTTTTAGCTCTCGGTGTAGTATGAATGCAAAATTCAGCTTAGGCTCGGTAGTATGGAGCACGGACTCATCACGTTCACTCACGGCTCGGATCCGAAACGGTGTAGCGTAAACCACCCTTTACTCAGAAGGTTTAACAACACTAGTAAGCACATATTTGCTCAACAAGTAAGGAACTGATTAGAAATCTATAGAAAGGAAGCTATGGCCGTATTNTTTCGGGTCCGAACCGTTTGGCACTAAAAATTCACGCAAATTGCACAAGACTTTCTTTATAAAGTCCCGTCCTTTCGTATCTGCGACTCGCACGATGCTCGGTGGTGCCTGGGGCCCAAAATACTGAATTTGAAGTATGTTTTAGCTTTCGGTGTAGTATGAATGCAAAACTCAGCTTAGGCTCGGTAGTATGGAGCACGGACTCATCACGTTCACTGACGGCTCGGATCCGAAACGGTGTAGCGTAAACCACCCTTTATTCAGAAGGTTTAACAACACTAGTAAGCACATATTTGCTCAACAAGTAGGGAACTGATTAGAAATCTATAGAAAGGAAGCTATGGCCGTATTATTTATTGTTAATTTACGAAATTTGCGAATATAAAGAGCATTTTGTATTGTGACATTTAAAAAGATTGTTAACCATAATCCGTTACGGTCTGAATATTTTCTCATCTGTGTTATGAATAGCTTAGTAAAATTCATACGGGATTCTGTCAGTGCCGGATCACTGCGCAAGCCCACATGGCTCGAGCCTGGAACTTTATCCGTTAAAAGGACTTCAAAATTCTGTTCTAAAAAAAGTATATTATCGTATTTTATAGTAAAAAGGATTAATGGGCAATAGGAAACGTAAGTGTATAAAAGTATACAGGGTGTAACAGAAATAAGCACCGAGCTTTGGAGGGTGTAAACCAGATGCAATTTACAATCTGAAGCCAGTCCAATGCGTGAATTGGAAACATAAATGTTTACCACATAGCGTAATGCTATAAAAACTCTACAGCTACATGAATGGAGAATGTAAACATTGCCGATAAGATAAACAATTTAGCACTACACGTAATGTTTAAACTAAATAAATTAAATAAGTACATTACAGGCAGCATTATATAAATGTACGAACACAGAAGGAAGAAAAAATTTACTTATGCCACGTAAACATTAGTCGGTAATTGAGGACCATACGGATTTTATTTTATTATATTTAAGACAAATTTCCACACCACTATCGAGGTTTTGCCAAGGCGCGTTATCTTTTTTGCAAATGGTAGTAAGTAAACATGTCTCTAAAAATTTCGCACCACACATTTACCAAAAACAGTTCTTGAAATCACGTAGGATGTTCGACATGCGAATTTGCGTCGCACCAAGAGTGGTTATTGTGAAAATTCAAAATTCCGTCCTTCGTGAAGCAAATTTGTCATATTTGTCTGTAAAAAACTCTAACGTGGAAAGAATTAGGGGTAAAGGTGTAGATGATGGTCCTCACCTCCGAAGGGGGTGAGGGGGTGCGGGTGGGGCATCGGAAGAGGAGGTCTCCCCCACCACTGTACCATAAAAAGTTCGTGGCGGTCTCACCCCCATAAAAAGTTATGGGGCTTCAAAGTTAGTAAATATGCCAATTTTTATACATTTCTAGGCATGTAAATATTTATATAGTCATTCTTAAACAATATTCAAAGGTAAAACTAATG
>NW_020442454.1:366452-375154 GCF_000699045.2 Agrilus planipennis | reverse complement strand
TGAAAGATTATCTGTGGAATATTACTGCCCCAGCATTTGCCTAAGTGATCCAAGGAAACCACAGAAAAACTTGGACCAAGGCAGACGGACCCGGACTCGAACCGGCGTCCTCCCGAATGCTAAACAATGGCCTCTAGGCCATGCCGCTCTGTTCGAAATTATATTTACCTGCACCTTCAACAAGTTTTTCTCGATAACGATCAACTTTTGGATATACAAGCATCTACTTAATTTTCATGTCTTATATTAGTGGCCCCCTCCTGCGAGTTCGACACCTGTTTCTGTTACACCCTGTATAATAAGCTGAACACGTAGGTGGGAATTTGAAAGATAATAATTATAATATGAATAATACCTGAAATGTTCGGTATTGTAAATAAAAAGTTCGAGTTATCATTTGACCGGTCGCGTGATGACAGGTGTGAAAGACACGTCATAATTAATTTAATGACTCTCATATTGTTCCGCGTGCGTTTGAAACGTTTGTGCCATTGTATGCGGAGGATGTAATTAGTTTAGGTCTACAATTAATTAATCTTTGATTAATTGTAATTCAACTGGAACAGCCAACGCTTCTTCGCTCAAATATGTGCCGAACGTGCTTCTGTAACATCTGATAGGCGGCTATTACGGCTTCGGCAAGTGCCATTTGCGTTCACAATTCGTCTGTTTAATAGTAGAACGGAATGAGCCTCTTCTCTCCATTTATACTGCAGTGGCGTAATTCTTCCTTTTATTCGTTAAAACACATGATGCTAATTGAACTTCCTCTCCGATTCGAAGTACTTTACCTACGTAAGTACGCAGATGTGTATGAATTTTTTATTTTGCTGATAGCGATTTTTTACACGTTTCATATCTGTGCACACCTTGGTAATTATTTTTTAAAACTGCTTATCTGAAGTTATTTTTATAGTTTTAAACGCTTTTACGTTTACACAGGTTTTTAATAAATTCTCATAAAACTAAAAACTTCAGTTTCACATTCCTCTGTTACATATACGAGGTCGGTGCAAAAAGAATCGCTAATTTTTTTTCCAAAAATTATTTATTTATTTATGAATATCTATTTTGTCCCCTTCAAACTAATCCTCACTTATGCCAACGTTTCTTCCAATCCTCGAACCACTTCAAAAAATCATTTTTTTGTGATCTTGTTCAGCTCCTCCTTCGATGTCGCCTTTATCTCCTCAATCGTACCGTAGCGTCGTACTTTCATGAGTCTCTTCAGTTTCGGGAACACGAAAAAGTCACAGTGGTTCAGATCTGGGGAATACGGTGGATGCGGCATTATTTGTTTTTGGACAAAAATTCGCGCACAAGCAACGATGTGTGAGGAGGGACGTTATCATAATGCGAAAGCCAATTTTTGTTCTTCGGCTTTGGCAAGAACTCATGATGTACCACGCCCCTGCCATCGAAGAAAACTATCAGCAAAACCTTCACATTAGACCTAACTTGGCACACTTTTTTCGGTCGTGGCTCGTGCCGCTACTGTTTGATTGAGCTTTGGTTTCCACGTCATAATCATAGGCCTCATCATTCTACACCAGTTATGACCCTCTGGAGCAACGTTGGGTCATGGGGGACAAAGTCCAACAGCTCGTTAGCAATGTTACTGCGATACTGTTTTTGGTCGAAATTGAGCAATTTTGGTATGAATTTCGCGGCGACCCGTCCATGCTCAAGTCTTTGGTAAAAATTGAATGGCAGGAGTCAATCGGTGTTTTAAGGTCACCAGCAACTTCTCTAACGGTGATTCGACGATTGATCAATACTATTTTCTTCACTTCATCAATGTTTTCGTCTGTTGTTCAGCGTTCAGCGCGCTTTTCGTCATTCACATTCTCAACCCTCTGAGAACATTTTGTACCACCCGTAAATCTTGCTTCGGTTCAAGGTAGGTTCACCATATGCCACAGTCAACATTCGGAATGCGTCCGCTCATATAATTTTATTTTTCACACAAAATTTGATACAGATTCTTTGATGTATTTTTTAAAATAAGCAAAACTCGAAGACGAGCCGCAAAACACGTGCAAGCAAAGCAGGTATCAAAAATGAACTGAACATTCAACATGGCCGAACTTGTCGCTAAATGTGAGAGACATGAGTACCAACATAACGAATATACTCCAATGGATAAATTGACTCTTCTTCCAAAGCATAAATTGACCTTTTACTGTTGCAATGCGAGGTATTGAAATACGGCCGCGTAAAATATTCATTTAGTTAGAGGGAAAAGTTCAGTGAATAAAAACTAAAAATTTTTATATACGGTATATTCGAAAATCGCTCAACTTTTAAATCTTTTAGTATTCCACCTCAAACTCTCATTTTAGGCGCTATGTACCTGTATGTAGTCCTAGCTAGTGTTGCTACCTTTACATTTTTAATCACCTTAATTTGTACTTATCAGTCAATTAAAAATTTATCAAAATATTTATTCTTATTATCATTAAGAATGCAAAAAAAGCGATAAATATTCCAATTAACAATCCAATTAAATACGTTTCAGACATTGATAACATTAAAAATAAAACTAAATACTTTAAAAAACCTTAATCTACGTAAACATTTAAAAGCAGACATCGAGTTGTTGATTAACTGAACATGAGATGGTAAGATGAGACAAACCACAGTCAAACAAAACTTTAACATCAAATTCAACCTCCAAACTTAAAAGAAAGAAACATGCAAAAAGTGAACAAAAAATGAATTTCGAAAACAAATGAAGATTATAGAACAAACAGAATAGCTCAAAACTTTGTTACCGAAAAGTGCTTCGGACAACTACAGTGTCGTGTTTTGGCGTTGGGGTTTTGAGCTATTCTGTTTGTTCTACAACAACCGCCAAAGTTTTTCCAATCTTCATATTAAATGAAGATTAGTTTTTCCCGTACAATCCCATTATTTACTGTTTTCCTGATGACCCCATTCGGCTCATTTCAGGCATGGGAATTTCCCCACTGAAGGCGGACCTAGCATTTCATGTCATGAAAACCTTTATCACATGATGTTTTATTCCTATTGTTTCTTTGTGACAAAATAAGTAGGTCAACGTCTCCTCTATCTATTCACATAATCGATTAATGCAGTTGTTATATCCCTCCCTTATCTTAGCCTATATCCATCAATATTTCCTATTTTTGCTAAAAATATTTAAATACTCCTATATGAAGTATTGAAAGAAGAATTTGTTATCGGTCCATTTCTTATCTTTTTCTATATTCCATACTATCGGGTTGTTCGGAAACTCATTTCGTTTTTTCCCGACAGAGGATTTAATTGTATTCTTTTGCACCCAACTTCACATTTAAGCCGTATAATTTTTATATGCTTTGAGAGCTCATATAGCAAGGCTTGTGTGTGAAAAATTCCAATTAATTCTACGCAGTAGTTTTTGGTTGGTGCCCTTTTAAATATGGAGAGCGATAAGCAGCATTTTCGACATATCTTACTGTTTTACTACAGAAAGGGTAAAAATGCTGTTCAAGCCAGAAAGAAATTGACTGATGTGTATGGAGAAGGTGTGTTGACAGTACGCCAGTGCCAGAACTGGTTCGCTAAATTTCGATCCGGCAATTTTGATGTCGAAGATGCACCACGTTCGGGAAGGCCGGTTGAAGCTGATAAAGACGCGATAAAGGCATTAGTTGATGTGAACCGGCGAATAACAACACGTGAGATCGGATTGAGGTTAAATTTATCAAATTCAACAGTTTATGACCACTTGAAAGGCCTGGGATTATCCTCGAAGCTCGATGTATGGGTTCCCCATGTTCTCACAGAGAGAAATCTGTGTCGCCGCATTGACGTCTGCGATTCGCTTCTCAAACGTCACGAAAATGATCCGTTTTTGAAGCGCATCATCACTGGGGACGAAAAATGGGTTGTATACAACAACGTCAAACGCAAGAGGTCATGGAGCAAAAAAGATGAACCGGCTCAAACCATTTCCAAAGCCGATATTCACCAAAAAAAGGTGATGCTGTCTGTTTGGTGGGATTTTAAAGGAATCGTTTTTTTTGAGCTTTTACCGGATAACACAACGATTAATTCGGAAGTCTACTGTCATCAGCTGGACAAACTGAATGATGCACTTCAACAGAAAAGGTCAGAACTAATCAACAGGAAAGGTGTAGTGTTTCACCAAGACAACGCGAGACCTCACACAAGTTTGGTCACTCGCCAAAAGCTTTTACAGCTTGAATGGGATACAATGCTACACCCACCATATTCTCCAGACCTGGCACCATCGGATTATTATTTGTTCCGGTCACTCCAAAATTTTTTAGACGGTAAAACCTTCACCTCAAATGAGGAGGTCAAAAACCTCCTCGATCAGTTTTTTGCCAGCAAAGACCAAAAATTTTATGAGCGTGGAATTATGCTACTACCAGAAAGATGGCAAAAGGTGTTGGACCAGAACGGTCAAATATAATTTAATAAAGTATTTGTTTATTACACGAAAACTGTCTTTCATTTCCTATATGTTCAACTTTTTTATATTTCATAAATTAATTAAATTCCTTCTTCCTCTTTCTCCGCTATATTGATCAACAATTTTCTGTCATACGAACTTTGTACTGTATGTTAGATCTTGCAATTCAAATTAACCAAAAAATGTGCATACAAAAACTATACGTATTATGCCAATAATCTATAATTTTTATGTTAATAATCTTAACAGAAAACCAACTGCAAGATCGCATTGTACAATTGTAAGTATTATTGTGTCGTGCTTTCAACTCTCAACCATTGGTTGTTAATACGGTATAAACAATTAAGATCAAAAAACTTTGTACTGTATGTTAGATCTTGCAATTCAAATTAACCAAAAAATGTGCATACAAAAACTATACGTATTATGCCAATAATCTATAATTTTTATGTTAATAATCTTAACAGAAAACCAACTGCAAGATCGCATTGTACAATTGTAAGTATTATTGTGTCGTGCTTTCAACTCTCAACCATTGGTTGTTAATACGGTATAAACAATTAAGATCAAAAAACTGAAAAATTCATTGATTATATATATAATCGTTGTAATTATAGTCGTTGAGCTGGAATGGCGGAAAATAAGAGTAATTTATGTGCAAAAGTCAGTCACTGTCGCACAAAGTTTTTCCACAATAGCGATTTGATCTTTTTTGTACCTTTTCTTTAAGAGAGTCTCAATGCTCTCTGGATTGTGCTATTTTAATTTTGTGAATAGATTTTGAAAGTAGAAGTGTCAGTTCACAAAGTAGCACTTCAATTTTTCATTTAAAAGAAAAATCGAAATACTACTTTGTAGACTAACGCTTCTACCTTAAAAATCTGTTTACAAAATTAAAATCGCACGATCTAGAAAGCACTGAGACAATTTAAAGAAAAGGTACGAAAAACTTCAAATCGCTTTAGAGGAAAAACTATTTATCGGATAGTGCCTGGTTTTGACACTTAAAAGGAAATATAAATAACTCTCATTTTCCGTAATCTAACGCACAAATACAATTACAAAGGAAATACGAATTTTTAGAAAAACGATGAAATATTTTCTCCATCTTCTCTGTTAATATCGATCCGATCGAAACAATCAAGATCTCAAATTGTAGGTTTCAGGTTCAGCTCCTCTAGTTTTCATTTTACATGTGAAAATGAAAAAGCATGCATTTTTAGGGTTCAGTGGGTACCTCAAAAGGAAAATAGGAACCCATCGTATAAGAATTAATGTTCGTTTCATGAAGTTAGAGATATGCCCCTTCCCTATATTAGGATGCGCCGTAGCATAATTCCAAATTCAATCGTATTTGTCTGCGGAGCTCATTTCTCCACCGATCATCGAGCGAGAACTAGACAAAAGTGTGCAGTACCATTTGCAAAATTATTTAAACTGCCTCGTTAAAATTTAAGAATATGCTTTATTTAAAAGCATATTTAGCCAAAAATAATAACAAGTGAATTAACTTAACGTTCTGCACACCTATAAAACTTTTGCTTTGTTTTCTATTCGTAATTTATATACATTTTTATTTTAAGAAATTGTTAAACATTTTCGTCCAGTATTGTACAGTTCTAGCCGATCTTATAAGACCGCCCATCGAGAGCTCTGCTCGTCCAAGCTTGTTCCAACTATTTCTGTCTTGCTCACGCCTAGTGTGTATTCTTTCTATCTTCGCGCAGATTTCTTAAAGGTCACAATTCTAACAAATTAAAATGGACTGTACTTCGTTGTCCGCTTGCCTGCCTGTCAAAACTTTTTTTAGGAGCGCGTGGAGGTATCAAGTTGAAATTAATATCAAATATTCCAGCCTGCAATCCCTTAGAGCTGTAAAAAATAAAACTTCCAAGTCAACGCAATCAAAAGATACGGCCGTTTTAATATTGTAAATATACGTTTTGGGGACTGATTTTCCTGGGAAACAGACTCGGAAAAAGTGGGAATAATCTTCGAGACTGCATTCCCCTGTAGGACGAAGTACATGCATACCTACCCACAAATTTCTACCGAACCATCGGTGCGCGAGTCCGACTAGTAATTGGCCGGTTTTTTTTTCCGTTTCAATTGTTTATAACAAATTGACAACCGATAATTGGGAGTTAAAATTATATCAGAATTATACTTGGCATTTTACTTAAAGTGATCAAGCAGTTGGTTTCCTGTTATAATTTTTGTCACGAAATTGATTTTTTTTTCTCTATCTGCCCCACTGGAAATTAGTTCAGAGAATTCAGATTATGATCAGATGCGGATCAGATTTTCCGTAATACGNTTTATTTTTTACCTGATTTATTGTGTATGCAATGAATAATAATTAACAACAAATTAATCATCATCATCATAAGATCGTCAGTCCTAAGACTGGTTGGACACGTACCTCAACTCTTTCCTATCCTGAGCTAAACTTCGCATTTCCCTAAAATTAAAACAATCCACATCCTTAACCATTTGCGAACAGTAATCTGATCTAGGTTTACCTCTACCCCTCCTAACTCCTAATAAAAAGCAAAAAATAATCCTGATTCTTTAAACGGATGCGGCATGGATCTGTTGGCTGGATCGAGAATGTATCTGTTGAATGGGTCCAGCATGGACCTTGGAAATGGATCCGTCATGGATTTTAGAAACGGATCCGTTATGGATCTTAGAAACAGATCCGACATGGATTTTTCAAATGGATCCTATGTTGATCATATATAGCGTAACGATTTTCCATCATACCCGGATCAGAAAACCTGATTTATTTCTGATCAATCTTCAGGCAATTTTGATCCGCATGGATCCAATCCACTAACTAATTTCCAGTCGGGTGGTACATTGCCTTCTATGGCCCAAAATAGTTCATCTTCCCTCAATGTGGCTCATGAAAGTTTGGACATGCCTGATCTGCACCGTGGCTTATAGGTGAGGGTCGTAATGACGATAATTAATTCCCTCATATCCCTATTTCAAGTTAGTTTGGAAGTGAGTAAACTGCGAAAATGAAGTTAAAGAGAACCGAATGGAATATGGTTTCGGGGCTTTTATGCGGTGTAAATTGAACGAAGATCAATACACTTAAATAACGAAGGCACTCAACGACGAAATAGACTTTTTGCATCATTTATTAATAGGCAATTTAAGGTACGGCTTTTTCATTTTCGATATTGGCCCCTATAAACCTAACTTAAGCAACAGAAGTGGAATTTAATCGGATAGAAACGTTCTTGAAGATGGTAATAAGAAACATGATAATGAGCAAATGAAATTTAATTTTACTTTAAACAGAAGTCAGTACTTGTAGGTGCATCAATAATGGGTCATTATTGCACCTCAATTGTCTAAATGATAATGTAATGGATTGGTTAGACTATAAAATATTAGGGTGTTCTGAAGATTTGCATTCTAAAATAATGAAAAACTGTTTTGTCGTCTTATCTTGGATTAGCAAATGAGCGATAATCTTTATACTAATCTAAGATCGTCATGGTCTTGTTGTGTATAATAATTTCACATTCTGTAGAATATCCACAATTCCCTAAATTTACAGGAAATTAACTTTATATTTCCCAGGAATTCTATATTCACAAACGTAGGTAGGTATGTACATACATGGATACGTATATGTGCATGATCATTTAACGATATGTCTGAACAAATCATTCTTCATTGTTGGGAAAGGAAATGCTTATTAATTAATCACATGTGTACACAAGACAGTCATTTGTTCTATTTTTGTAATTGTACGAAACGAATTCTAAAAATAGTACGGATTGTTACAATATAGTATACATATATACATATGTATACACAACACCTTAATCTCATTTCGCACTCTTCAGTACATTTACATGTTTAACTCTGTCTAGTTTTTATAGTAAAATTGTAAATCAAATGTGTATGTACTGTTCGTTTCAAGAAGTTGGAGATATGCCCCTTTCCTTTATTAGGATGCGCCGTAGCATAATTCCAAATTTGATCATATTTGCCTGCGGAGCTCATTTCTCTACCGATTATCGAGCGAGAGCTAGACAAAAGTATACAGTACAATTTGCAAAATTATTTCTGCCTCGTTAAAATTTAAGAATATGCTTTATTTAAAAGCATGTTTAGCCAAAAATAATAACAAGTGAATTAGCTTAACGTTCTACACACCTATAAAACTTTTGCTTTGTTTTCTATTGTTAATTTATATACATTTTTGTTTTAAGAAATTGCTAAACATTTTCGTCTA
>NW_020442454.1:362452-365286 GCF_000699045.2 Agrilus planipennis | reverse complement strand
GGATCTGTCAAGGATTTTAGAAACGGATCCGTTATGGATCTTAGAAACAGATCCGACATGGATTTTTCAAATGGATCCTATGTTGATCATATATGGCGTGACGATTTTCCATCATACCCGGATCAGAAAGCCTGATTTATTTTTGATCAATCTTCAGGCAATTCTGATCAGCATCGGATCCAATCCACTAACTAATTTCCAGTCGGGTGGTACATTGCCTTCTATGGCCCAAAATAGTTCATGTTCCGTCAATGTGGCTCATGAAAGTTTGGACATGCCTGATCTGCACCGTAGCTTATAGGTGAGGGTCGTAATGATGATAATTAATTCCCTCATATCCCTATTTCAAGTTAGTTTGGAAGTGAGTAAACTGCGAAAATGAAGTTAAAGAGAACCGAATGGAATATGGTTTCGGGGCTTTTATGCGGTGTAAATTGAACGAAGATCAATACACTTAAATAACGAAGGCACTCAACGACGAAATAGACTTTTTGCATCATTTATTAATAGGCAATTTAAGGTACGGCTTTTTCATTTTCGATATTGGCCCCTATAAACCTAACTTAAGCAACAGAAGTGGAAATTAATCGGATAGAAACGTTCTTGAAGATGGTAATAAGAAACATTATAATGAGCAAATGAAATTTAATTTTACTTTAAACAGAAGTCAGTACTTGTAGGTGCATCAATAATGGGTCATGATTGCACCTCAATGGTCTAAATGCTAATGTAATGGATTGGTTAGACTATGAAATATCAGGGTGTTCTGAAGATTTGCATTCTAAAATAATGAAAAACATTTTTTTCGCCTTATCTTGGATTAGCAAATGAGCGATANGAAGAGTGCGGGAATTCCGTGCACCTAGGGAAATGTGCCATAAGCTATATGAAAATTCCTGTCGCATCTGAAAACTTCCATAATTTTATCGCTGATTCCTGCTTATATTTGAGACCTTACCTAGCACAAAACAGGTTACCAACCTATATATTTCAAACATATGCACCACGTTTATTGTAATGTAGAAACTGCCCTGACGTCAGAAAATTATGAATTTTAATAAATAATAGAGCATGAGATTATGTATAATATAATTTGGGAATAGTGTGGCGGGAGAAGAGTGCGGGAATTCCGTGCACCTAGGGAAATGTACCATAAGCTATATGAGAGTTCCTGTCGCATCTGAAAACTTTCATAATTTTACCGCTGATTCCTGCCTATATTTGAAACCTTACTTACCACAGAGCAAATGAAATTTAATTTTACTTTAAACAGAAGTCAGTACTTGTAGGTGCATCAATAATGGGTCATTATTGCACCTCAATTGTCTAAATGATAATGTAATGGATTGGTTAGACTATAAAATATTAGGGTGTTCTGAAGATTTGCATTCTAAAATAATGAAAAACTGTTTTGTCGTCTTATCTTGGATTAGCAAATGAGCGATAATCTTTATACTAATCTAAGATCGTCATGGTCTTGTTGTGTATAATAATTTCACATTCTGTAGAATATCCACAATTCCCTAAATTTACAGGAAATTAACTTTATATTTCCCAGGAATTCTATATTCACAAACGTAGGTAGGTATGTACATACATGGATACGTATATGTGCATGATCATTTAACGATATGTCTGAACAAATAATTCTCCATTGTTGGGAAAGGAAATGCTTATTAATTAATCACATGTGTACACGAGACAGTCATTTATTCTATTTTTGTAATTGTACGAAACGAATTCTAAAAATAGTACGGATTGTTACAATATAGTATACATATATACATATGTATACACAACACCTTAATCTCATTTCGCACTCTTCAGTACATTTACATGTTTAACTCTGTCTAGTTTTTATAGTAAAATTGTAAATCAAATGTGTATGTACTGTTCGTTTCAAGNCGAATGCAAAAAAAGCGATAAATATTCCAATTAACAATCCAATTAAATACGTGTCAGACATTGATAACATTAAAAATAAAACTAAATACTTTAAAAAACCTTAATCTACGTAAACATTTAAAAGCAGACATCGAGTTGTTGATTAACTGAACATGAGATGGTAAGATGAGACAAACCACAGTCAAACAAAACTTTAACATCAAATTCAACCTCCAAACTTAAAAGAAAGAAACATGCAAAAAGTGAACAAAAAATGAATTTCGAAAACAAATGAAGATCAGTTTTTCCCGTACAATCCCATTATTTACTGTTTTCCTGATGACCCCATTCGGCTCATTTCAGGCATGGGAATTTCCCCACTGAAGGCGGACCTAGCATTTCATGCCATGAAAACCTTTATCACATGATGTTTTATTCCTATTGTTTCTTTGTGACAAAATAAGTAGGTCAACGTCTCCTCTATCTATTCACATAATCGATTAATGCAGTTGTTATATCCCTCCCTTATCTTAGCCTATATCCATCAATATTTCCTATTTTTGCTAAAAATATTTAAATACTCCTATATGAAGTATTGAAAGAAGAATTTGTTATCGGTCCATTTCTTATCTTTTTCTATATTCCATACTATCGGGTTGTTCGGAAACTCATTTCGTTTTTTCCCGACAGAGGATTTAATTGTATTCTTTTGCACCCAACTTCACATTTAAGCCGTATAATTTTTATATGCTTTGAGAGCTCATATAGCAAGGCTTGTGTGTGAAAAATTCCAATTAATTCTACGCAGTAGTTTTTGGTTGGTGCCCTTTTAAATATGGAGAGCGATAAGCAGCATTTTCGACATATCTTACTGTTTTACTACAGAAAGGGTAAAAATGCTGTTCAAGCCAGAAAGAAATTGACTGATGTGTATGGAGAAGGTGTGTTGA
>NW_020442454.1:359501-360888 GCF_000699045.2 Agrilus planipennis | reverse complement strand
AGTACCATTTGCAAAATTATTTAAACTGCCTCGTTAAAATTTAAGAATATGCTTTATTTAAAAGCATATTTAGCCAAAAATAATAACAAGTGAATTAACTTAACCTTCTACACACCTATAAAACTTTTGCTTTGTTTTCTATTCTTAATTTATATACATTTTTATTTTAAGAAATTGTTAAACATTTTCGTCCAGTATTGTACAGTTCTAGCCGACCTTATAAGACCGCCCATCGAGAGCTCCGCTCGTCCAAGCTTGTTCCAACTATTCCTGTCTTGCTCACGGCTAGTGTGTATTCTTTCTATCTTCGCGCAGATTTCTTCAAGGTCACAATTCTAACAAATTAAAATGGACTGTACTTCGTTGTCCGCTTGCCTGCCTGTCAAAACTTTTTTTAGGAGCGCGTGGAAGTATCAAGTTGAAATTAATATCAAATTTTCTAGTCTGCAATCCCTTAGAGCTGTAAAAAATAAAACTTTCAAGTCAACGCAATCAAAAGATACGGCCGTTTAATATTGTAAATATACGTTTTGGGGGCTGATTTTCCTGGGAAACAGACTCGGAAAAAGCGGGAAAAATCTTCGAGACTGCATTCCCCTGTAGGACGAAGTACATGCATACCTACCCACAAATTTGTACCGAACCATATATAACAAATTGACAACCGATAATTGGGAGTTGAAATTATATCAGAATTATACTTGGCATTTTACTTAAAGTGATCAAGCAGTTGGTTTCCTGTTATAATTTTTGTCACGAAATTGATTTTTTTTTCTCTATCTGCCCCACTGGAAATTAGTTCAGAGAATTCAGATTATGATCAGATGCGGATCAGATTTTCCGTAATACGGGCATCTGACCAGTTTTTGATCAACATAATAATCTATCCGTTGATCCACCCATCCGCTCAGTTTCTGATCAGAGTACAGTACTCTATCCGTTGATCCACCGATCTGATCAGAGTACAGTACATCATTCCTTGATCTGGTCATCCGATTAGAAATTCATCAATACACAGTACGCTAACTGTTGATCCAACCATCTGATCAGAAATTGATCATAGTAGAGTATCCTATCCCTTAATCCAGTCATCTGACCAATTTCTTATCACAATCTAATGCTACAAATTCTATTACGGTTTAGATACAATCTTTAATTCAAGATTGTATCCGATGTTCTGAACTGGATCATAATGCAAAACTTTATTTTTTACCTGATTTATTCTGTATGTAATATTGTTCGTCAAACAATGAACAAATCATGCGTGAAGATGGAAATCACCTTTAAAGATAAAGAATTTTATGACGCCGTTGGTAGAATCATAAATAATGCCAAAAATTGGAATAAAGAAAATAAAAATAATAAATAGTTATTAAACTTACTGTTT
>NW_020442454.1:350063-358187 GCF_000699045.2 Agrilus planipennis | reverse complement strand
ATCGAGCGAGAGCTAGACAAAAGTATACAGTACAATTTGCAAAATTATTTCTGCCTCGTTAAAATTTAAGAATATGCTTTATTTAAAAGCATGTTTAGCCAAAAATAATAACAAGTGAATTAGCTTAACGTTCTACACACCTATAAAACTTTTGCTTTGTTTCCTATTGTTAATTTATATACATTTCTGTACAGTTCTAGCCGATCTTCTAAAACCGCCCATCGAGAGCTCTGCTCGTCCAAGCTTGTACCAACTATTCCTGTCTTGCTCACGTCTAGTGTGTATTCTTTCTATCTTCGCGCAGATTTCTTCAAGGTCACAATTCAAACAAATTGAAATGAGCTGTAGATACTTAAGTATCCATAATATTGAATTTGCAAATGCGCCGTTTAGCTTACTGTATTTTACTCGCCCAGTTTGTTCATATGGTGCATACATCACGTCGATGATGATATAGTTTAGAATTTCGTGGGTCATAAGCTTGAGTTGCGCAATGACAAAACTCCGCCTACTTCTGATTTCTATTTCTTACTAAAAACAATCGCCATCTGGCTTGGTTGCACAGAGAAGAACTTAATTAACAGTCGAGTTAAGGCTTTGGAAGTGTACAATATGAATGCAATAAGCAACAAGGTTCACCCTTCTCGTATTTCGCGGTTGAGGACATTTTAAAGCAACTCTAAAAGATATGACCCGTCGTCTTCACTGGTTCACCATATTGAATTCATGCGATGAGGATGACAGCGTACATATGTGTTGTATTTCATTTTAAAACTCCAGTTTGCGAAGAAGTGATCAATATTTTCACTGTAAAATTAAGCGGTTCTTCTTATTCTTACTCTCAAAAAGTAGAGAGAAATATTATAACAATGTAAACATAAAAATATCTGTCAACATTGATGATTACGGATATAAAAATAAATAATTACAATATAATTGTAAATTTCCCTTACTATTAGCTCCATTTATTTGTGAAATTAGGTAAAATGATTTCGGAAAAGACTTAAAATTCTTGCTTAGGGTTCCGTACCTCATAAGAAAGGTGGTACCCTTATAGGATCACTTCATTGCCTGTTTATCTGTCTGTCAATACTCTTTTTCCCAATAACGTATGGAAGTATCGAGTTGAAATTAATGTCAAATATGTACTCAGTTCTGCAATCTCTTGGAGGTATGAAAAAAATCCAACTTCCAACTCAACACAATCAAAAGATACAGCCGTTAATGCTGCACATTTTGACACAACGGAATCAACACATGTAGAGTACTTCTCGCTAACATAGAATCATGAAAGGTTTAAGTTCGTGGAATGGGGGTAAGAAGTGGAAACAAAAGTACGAATTTATTATTCCTTTTTAATATATTCACCTGCTACCCTTATACATTTTTCGATCTTTCAATTAACATACGTGTACATTCAAAAAAAAAATGTTCTGAAACTGCATCCTTCACTTTTTCGTCGCTTGAAAATTTCTTCCCACGAAAACTTTTCACCTTTGGTCAATTTTCCTCTTCTTTATTCTTTGACTGCTTGACGGTTATGGAGACACCCTTATCTTTATAATCGATCAACAGGATCCCTTCTGAGCCCCAATGATTTTCCCAGCCGACTGTGACATCTTAAACTTCTTGGGTGGTGGTGTGCCTTTTTTGTATCACTGCATAGAGTCCTGTTTAGTTTCTCCCCCTAGTAACAATTCGAGTTAACACTCCATCTTTATCTTCACTACAGAGGTCCAAAAACCCGCGAGAACACTCCCCACATGCTATTGTTTTTGAAGGCGGAGTGAGCATTCTCGGCACCCATACTGCGCTGACTTTAGTCATGCCAAGATGATCGTGAAGAATTTTAAAAATAGTTGTATCTAATACTCCTACTATTTCTGCGAGCTGTTTCTTCTTAAGTCGGGCATCTTCCAGTATTAATTTTTCGACTTTTTGAATAATTTTCGGAGTGGTCACCTCGATCGGCTGGCCTGGCCGTGGGTCGTCTTCAAGCGAGTCCCTACGTTGCTTAAAGAAGGTATGCCACTTAAAAAACATGGTTTTACCTAGACAAGAGTCTCCGTAAAGGGATGACATCTCTTCCAGTATGGTTTGAACTGATTTTCCTTAGAAAAAACGACAAATGGCGCTGTAAACGCCATCTGTAGTACAGTGCTACATTTTAGGATTACGTATGCTTCAGCAAGGTCCATTTAAATATATAGATATCTACTTGCTGAAACGAATCCCGGCGTAGCTCACCTCAACGTGTTAGGCACGTTACCATAATCNCAGCGCGATACTCGATTTTCTCCATATTTCACAATTTGTTCCCGATTGACTTCTTTCGTCGACGATAGTTCTAAGACTACTGACCTGTTTACAATAAAACTTGGTATTTATACTAATAATGAGATGCTTAATTTGTAATGACTCGAGTAAGTACCCTCATTAATGATCTACCTACCCCTTCCGCGTAGG
The DNA here is from genome assembly GCF_000699045.2 of Agrilus planipennis. Lineage (NCBI taxonomy): Eukaryota > Metazoa > Arthropoda > Insecta > Coleoptera > Buprestidae > Agrilus > Agrilus planipennis. The sequence goes on along the minus strand of NW_020442454.1, from coordinate 355,721 downwards.
TACTTAAAAACTCTGGCTCATGTAAAGGAAAAAATCCGAAAAGTGCAAGTTTGTAATTACATCACAAAATAAATATTTTTTAATGGTGACTTTATGGGAAAAAACTTCGAGATTTGATTTTCGTGACAGACGAACTATTTACATATTGCAGCGATCACGAGCGTGATTGGGAAACAAATGTACGAAATGGACAAAGAAGACGAAACTTTTTCGGACGGCTTGAGAAAGTTCCAGAAAGGGCACAAGAGAGTATATAAAGGAAGAAACGATCGCCGAGAGAGAGTAGATACACATTGTCAGTGATAGAAGTGAAATAAATAGAACAGTGGATAGTAACATTAGTGTAAATAAATAGTTTTTGTCGTTGTGAGTCTTAAATGTTTAATTTGTTAAACCCACGAACATTACAATATATACAAGTTTGTACGAAACGCTCGAGTTTTTTTGTAAATCCTGAAATACAAATAGGTGAATCATTTTATGGGTCGGTACACATGCTAAAGTATTTTAGCAAACGTTACAGGATCGTAATTAGACACATTTAGCGATTAGTGGCAGATGTTTGCTTAAAATGGTAATCTACAAATGTCATGGATAATCGACTGAAGTAGACAATAAATTTTACTTAATGTTTATTAAGCACGCTTCCAGTGAGTTATGGAACGGTTTTATAAATGATGTTAACAGCTATTTAATCCAGGATTTATCAGAATGAATTCAACAAATGTAAGAAATGCCTGTTAATAGTAAGTAAGCATATATATATATTAGGATGTTTCAAAATTTCTTTTCTTTTTTTCGTTCAAACAAGTTAAATGTACAAATCAGAAAAGCTGTAGTCCAAGGAGGGCCTAATAATAATGATATTTACCTTTTGCTGACTTATTAGGTCATTAGAATGTAACAACTGAACATGGAGAAACTTTTATCAAAGGGTGGCATTATCTTTTGAAAAATACGACGTGTTTTATACTGTATAGGGAAATTCATACAAGTGCCTTCACTGAAGCATTTAATAGAAAACGTAATTTCTAATTCTCTTTTTGGAGTTTATTGGAGTTTACTCGTTAGGAATCGTTTCATATATAGCGCACATTAACAAAAAGCGAAGGGTCATATTTCCTCTGCGCAATATACTCGCGCATCTTATAGCGTGGAGGCGGGTATTATACACCTAGGTATACTTCATTTATTTTCTCTAGCGATATGCCCCTTCCAATGTCATGGATGCGCTGGCAAAATCGTAGGTAGGGAGAAAAAAAGCTCATTATACTCTTGACTCTTGTTCATTAAATATACTTTTTCATACAGTACCTGCCAAACGTTTTGTTCAGTCATGAATAGCAGTGCGAGTCGAAAACAAGCGTTAAAGCCTTTAATATGTCTTCAAATATAAATAAACANGTTTATCTGTCTGTCAATACTCTTTTTCCCAATAACGTATGGAAGTATCGAGTTGAAATTAATGTCAAATATGTACTCAATTCTGCAATCTCTTCGAAGTATAAAAAAAATCCAACTTCCAACTCAATACAATCAAAAGATACAACCGATAATGCTGCACATTTTGACACAACGGAATCAAAACATATAGAGAACTTCTCGCTAACTTAGAATCATGAAAGGTTTAAGTTCGTGGAATGGGGGGGAAGAAGTGGAAACAAAAGTACGAAGATGATCGTAAAGAATTTTAAAAATAGTTGTACCTGATACTCCTACTATTTCTGCGAGCTATTTCTTGTTAGGTCGGGCATCTTCCAGTTTTAATTTTTCGACTTTTTTCGTCGACGATAGTTCTAAGACTACTGACTTAATTACGATAAAACTTGGTATTTATACTAATTATGAGTTGCTTAATTCGTAATGACTCGAGTAAGTACCCTCACTAATGATCTACCTACCCCTTCCGCGTAGGTACTTAAAAACTCTGGCTCATGTAAAGGAAAAAATCCGAAAAGTGCAAGTTTGTAATTACATCACAAAATAAATAATTTTTTAATGGTGACTTTGTGGGAAAAAACTTCGAGATTTGATTTTCGTGACAGACGAACTATTTACTAGGGTCAATTGAAAAGTCCCCGGCCTGACACATAGATGGCGGCACCCGAACTAAATCCATATGATTTTCAGTTAGTCCTAACCTTCAAAAGACGCGTCTATAAATTTGACGGCTGTCGGATCATTAGTTTGTGAATTATAGCATTTTTAGTGAAGCAACTTTTGTTATTGTGAAAAAAATGGATAAAAAGGAATTTCGCGTGTTGATAAAATATTGCTTTTTGAAGGGAAAAAATACAGTTGAAGCAAAAACTTGGCTTGATAACGAATTTCCGGACACTGCCCCAGGAAAATCAACCATCAAGGATTGGTATGCTAAGTTTAGACGTGGTGAAATGAGCACCGAAGACGGTGAACGCAGTGGACGCCCAAAAGAGGCTGTTACGGACGAAAACATTAAAAAAATCCACAAAATGATTTTGAATGACCGTAAATTGAAATTGAATGAAATAGCAGACACTCTACAGATATCAACGGAACGTATACATCACATCATTCACGAATATTTGGGTATGAGAAAGCTCTGTGCAAAGTGGGTGCCGCGCGAGCTCACTTTTGACCAAAAACAACGACGAGTTGATGATTCAGAGCAGTGTTTGAAGATGATCACGCGTAATAAACCCGAGTTTTTGCGTCGATATGTGACAATGGATGAAACATGGCTCCATCATTTCACTCCGAAGTCCAATCGACAGTCATCGGAGTGGACTGCACACGATGAACCCGCTCCAAAGCGTGCAAAAACGCAACAGTCGGCTGGCAAGGTTATGGCGTCTGTATTTTGGGATGCGCGTGGAATAATTTTCATTGACTACCTTGAAAAAGGAAGGACCATCAACAGCGACTATTACATAGCGTTATTGGACCGTTTGAAGGACGAAATCGCCGAGAAACGACCGCATTTGCAGAAAAAGAAAGTCCTGCTTCACCAAGACAATGCACCGTCTCACAAGTCAGTGAAAACGATGGCAAAAATTCATGAATTGGGCTTCGAATTGCTTCCGCATCCACCGTATTCTCCAGATCTGGCCCCCAGCGACTACTTCCTGTTCTCAGATCTCAAAAGAATGCTCGTTGGGAAAAAATTTTCGTCGAATGAAGAGGTGATCGCCGAAACTGAGGCCTATTTTGAAGCAAAGGACAAATCGTACTACAAAAATGGTATCGAAAAGTTGGAGGATCGCTATAATCAGTGTATCACCCTTGAAGGGAATTATGTTGAATAAAAAAAACGAATTTTGCAAAAAAAATGTGTTTTACTATTTTAGGCCGGGGACTTTCCAATTGACCTGTTACATATTCCAGCGACCACGAGCGTGATTGGGCGATACGTGTGTATGAGCGGCTTATCGATTCGCCGACTAGCCGCGGGCGCCTTTCTTCATGTGCGCCATATCTGTAAACGTGTGTGTCGTACCTGCGTTCCGGGAAAGCAATTAAACAGTTCAAAGAAGACGAAACTTTTCCGGACGGCTTGAGAAAGTTCCAGAAAGGGCACAAGAGAGTATATAAAGGAAGAAACGATCGCCGAGAAAGAGTAGAAATACATTGACAGTGATAGAAGTGAAATAAATAGAACAGTGACTAGTAACATTAGTGTAAATAAATAGTTTTTGTCGTTGTGAGTCTTAAATGTTTAATTTGTTAAACCCACGAACATTACAATATATACAAGTTTGTACGAAACGCTCGAGTTTTTTTGTAAATCCTGAAATACAAATAGGTGAATCATTTTATGGGTCGGTACACATGCTAAAGTATTTTAGCAAACGTTACAGGATCGTAATTAGACACATTTAGCGATTAGTGGCAGATGTTTGCTTAAAATGGTAATCTACAAATGTCATGGATAATCGACTGAAGTAGACAATAAATTTTACTTAATGTTTATTAAGCACGCTTCCAGTGAGTTATGGAACGGTTTTATAAATGATGTTAACAGCTATTTAATCCAGGATTTATCAGAATGAATTCAACAAATGTAAGAAATGCCTGTTAATAGTAAGTAAGCATATATATATTAGGATGTTTCAAAATTTCTTTTCTTTTTTTCGTTCAAGTTTAAAAGTTACGAGTACAAATCAGAAAAGCTGTAGTCCAAGGAAAGGAGGGCCTAATAATAATGATATTTACCTTTTGCTGACTTATTAGGTCATTAGAATGTAACAACTGAACATGGAGAAACTTTTATCAAAGGGTGGCATTATCTTTTGAAAAATACGACGTGTTTTATACTATATAGGGAATTTATACAGGTGCCTTCACTGAAGTATTTAATGGAAAACGTAATTTCTAATTCTCTTTTTGCAGTTTATTGGAGTTTACTCCTTAAGAATCGTTTCATATATAGCGCACATTAACAAAAAGTGAAGGGTCATATTTCCTCTGCGCAATATACTCGCGCATCTCCTTGCTCCTCAGTCCCAAATGCACATTTACTTTCTCTTTCTTTCTCACCATAGCATTCAGTATACATGTTAAATATCAAACGTCAATTTGTGGAGTGTGAATAANCCACGAAAACTTTTCACCTTTGGTCAATTTTCCTCTTCTTTATTCTTTGACTGCTTGACGGTTATGGAGACACCCTTATCTTTATAATCGATCAACAGGATCCCTTCTGAGCCCCAATGATTTTCCCAGCCGACTGTGACATCTTAAACTTCTTGGGTGGTGGTGTGCCTTTTTTGTATCACTGCATAGAGTCCTGTTTAGTTTCTCCCCCTAGTAACAATTCGAGTTAACACTCCATCTTTATCTTCACTACAGAGGTCCAAAAACCCGCGAGAACACTCCCCACATGCTATTGTTTTTGAAGGCGGAGTGAGCATTCTCGGCACCCATACTGCGCTGACTTTAGTCATGCCAAGATGATCGTGAAGAATTTTAAAAATAGTTGTATCTAATACTCCTACTATTTCTGCGAGCTGTTTCTTCTTAAGTCGGGCATCTTCCAGTATTAATTTTTCGACTTTTTGAATAATTTTCGGAGTGGTCACCTCGATCGGCTGGCCTGGCCGTGGGTCGTCTTCAAGCGAGTCCCTACGTTGCTTAAAGAGGGTATGCCACTTATAAACCATGGTTTTACCTAAGCAAGAGTCCTCATAAACGGATGGCATCTCTTCGAGCTGTTTTTTCTTAAATCGGGCATTTTCCAGTATTAATTTTTCGACTTTTTGAATAATTTCCGGAGTGGTCACCTCGATCGGCTGGCCTGGCCGTGGGTCGTCTTCAAGCGAGTCCCTACGTTGCTTAAAGAAGGTATGCCACTTAAAAAACATGGTTTTACCTAGACAAGAGTCTCCGTAAAGGGATGACATCTCTTCCAGTATGGTTTGAACTGATTTTCCTTAGAAAAAACGACAAATGGCGCTGTAAACGCCATCTGTAGTACAGTGCTACATTTTAGGATTACGTATGCTTCAGCAAGGTCCATTTAAATATATAGATATCTACTTGCTGAAACGAATCCCGGCGTAGCTCACCTCAACGTGTTAGGCACGTTACCATAATCTAATAAAATAATTCGAAGTGGTCTGTATTCTGTCGAAACTGCCAGACGCGGATCGCGATTTCGATCTTTTTGGATCTCATCAGCGC
>NW_020442454.1:328418-348602 GCF_000699045.2 Agrilus planipennis | reverse complement strand
AAAAATGGCAGGGTCGTTGGGAGAAGTGTATCTTTCTAAAAGGGGACTATGTTGAAAAATAAAAAAGCAAATTTAAAAAAAAAAGGTGTCATTTCTAACACGGGTACTTATTGAACCGCCCTCGTATATATTTTAAGATAATCGTTTTTAAGGAGTAAACTCCAGTCACTCGTCAAAGCTGACACGCACAATTTTTTTTGCCAAGTGTTTTGCTGATATGACGGCTTATAGTTGGTTGGCTAACTTTGAAATTCACTTCTTCAACTGATTAGGACAGAGTTTGCATCAGTTCTTTGGCGTCCTGTTGTTTTAATTATCAATTACACATCAAAGAGAATATTGTTGGAATCATTTGATGTGAGGTATGATTAAAAATACTTATCTGAAAGTATGTATTTCGAATCTTTCCAATTCATTTTGCCTCTACACGTGTAAATAAAAAAGCAAATGATTAAACCCGAAAATAGAAGTAATTTCTTGGAACATACCTGCTGAAAAAGATATTTTGACGACTTTAATTTTGCGCATCACTCGTTTTGTTTTTTATGGCTGTTTGGTTAAATTAAGGTCCTCCTTTATTACATTCCACTGTCTAATTTTAACGGAATTCTCCAACTACGAATATAAATGGCGACGAGTTGAGATCGTACTGTTTTTGTGCGTAAATTATCGTAACGTTACCGGATGTATTGCCTTACAAATTATTTTAAGGCGACTAACATAGATGCAACTTTTCTATTTTTCGTAATTTAAGATAGTTAGCTTATCTATTTAAAAGATTTACATATAATAAAGCCGTATTCTTGACTTTTTACGGTTTATTTTTTTTATAATATGAAACTTTGAAGCTGTATGAATGTTTAAGACCTGTTTACAATAAAACTTGGTATTTATACTAATAATGAGATGCTTAATTTGTAATGACTCGAGTAAGTACCCTCATTAATGATCTACCTACCCCTTCCGCGTAGGTACTTAAAAACTCTGGCTCATGTAAAGGAAAAAATCCGAAAAGTGCAAGTTTGTAATTACATCACAAAATAAATATTTTTTAATGGTGACTTTATGGGAAAAAACTTCGAGATTTGATTTTCGTGACAGACGAACTATTTACATATTGCAGCGATCACGAGCGTGATTGGGAAACAAATGTACGAAATGGACAAAGAAGACGAAACTTTTTCGGACGGCTTGAGAAAGTTCCAGAAAGGGCACAAGAGAGTATATAAAGGAAGAAACGATCGCCGAGAGAGAGTAGATACACATTGTCAGTGATAGAAGTGAAATAAATAGAACAGTGGATAGTAACATTAGTGTAAATAAATAGTTTTTGTCGTTGTGAGTCTTAAATGTTTAATTTGTTAAACCCACGAACATTACAATATATACAAGTTTGTACGAAACGCTCGAGTTTTTTTGTAAATCCTGAAATACAAATAGGTGAATCATTTTATGGGTCGGTACACATGCTAAAGTATTTTAGCAAACGTTACANCATGTTTGTAATTTGAGTCATTCATTTTTGCGACGCGATTAATAATTTTGTAACTAAATTCCCAGAACATAGGTGTTACACCTCATAGTTTCTTGTTTTTCGTTATTTTACTTTTAAAATCGATACCAAGTTGTAGTAATTAAAAAATATGCATATGTTTCTGAAATAGGTACCAATCTTGCGGGAGGTGATGCAGCACAATAAAACAATGTTTGTATATTCGAATGATCACGGTCTTCAAGAAAAACGTGGTTGAAAGTTCAGGCAAATGTAATGCCAACCCTGGAAAGAAATGCGACAACGCAACGCTGTATTCAATCAGCTGGTACTTAGCAGCATCCGTGTTGTATTTCTTCTGTAATTTTGTACTCATGCATTGTTTGTTATTTGTTAGATTAGATTAAGTGTGATTGACCATGTTTATGCTACAATACGAAAATGTGAAAATGTAACAAACTCTTAAACTGTATAAATTTTTTTACTTTTGTTGTTTTCTTATTGAATGTGTTGATGAAGATACCACACGTGTAATTGTCTGCTGCACTATCAATGTACCCAATTGACACACGACACGCAACGGTACGAAATTACCTCATCACGTCCAAATTCTCCAGAAATCAAGCACTTACCATTGTCTTGAGTCGGGCCTACATTAACGTCATGCAGTTCGTCATCATCGCACGACTGGGTTTCTTCAAAAGATTCAAATTGGAGTCGCTAACCCTTCTTCTGCATTATGCTTTTGGCTTCATGTTTCAAATTTCCGCGAATTCTTCCAATATGCATGGTCAGATATAACCTAACACAGCCCATGAGCTACTACGTATAATAAATTCGTTACATCCAGATAATTAAGCGTATGGATAGGGACAAATACTCTTGCAAAATTGTAATTAAATAAATATACTTATGCACTTACCACAATATGAAGATCATATAAAATTTACATCAAAATTGCGAACAGTAAGCATACATCCACCCCATCCAAACAAAGTGTGCTATTGCATCAAACAGGCGCATCTTCCTTAATGTACTACAAGATGCCATCATATGTACAGGTCTGACGAAGTAAGCTGGCGAGCGGTCGCGCAGGTACTTGCCCATTTATGACCTATTTGGGTAAGTCACTTGGAACCGATACATAAATAAGCTTTCAGTGGGCGTAAATTATAGTATTAATACAGATAGGACAGTAGCGTACTAGAAAATAATGTAAAAACATGACTTGTCAAAAAGAAAAAATTAACCTATTGCTTTTGTTTTATAGTTAGTTTTCACATTCACTCTCATCATGGGAATCTGTATCACTGTCACCAACATCAACAATTAGTTCTTCTGTTTCTCTGTCTATTACCTGCTCACTGATCCCAATTTTTAAAGATTTAATCTACGCCCCTGATAGAAATACTGAAGAATGAGGGCTGCAATCTTTTTACCTAAAACTGCCTACATTTGCCACCGCGCATCCACGCCATTTTAAAATTTCCGCCAGCTTCCAGCGTCAGGCCTGTACCTACCTGGTTTAAGATTAGAACAATTCGCGATTCTTCTAAAACATTGGAGCACAGTATTAACGCGGAATTCCCCCGCTTTCCTCCTCAATTCGGTTTTAAGGACCATCTATACTTGACAATAAAATGCGAACACCGTATCTCTGGTTTATAGCTTATAATGAACCAGATTAAATTGTTTATATTGATTCGTAGGTCATTGTTGATATGTTTTTATGTGTATATTTAAAAACAATGATACTGAATACAAATTATTAATTTTAAGGCAGTTATAATTACTTATCGTTAATTCAACATTTCCTCTATACTAAAGTTCGTCATTAAGTGCCATGTTTATGGGTTACTCCTTTACTTATCGTTAATTTGCATAATTAAAAGCATTCTAATTTTACCGTTAATGAATACGAATGTTAGTTAAAAAATATTATACAAAATACCTGGAAATGGAATACTAATTAAAAATATACAATTTTCGTTATAAAAGTAAAATAGTTTAGTCTTCCATATTTAAAAATAAGATAAAACAAAAATGTCAAAAATTTAGGTACGAAAAATAAGACGCTCTGTTATTGTGAAAAGTTATGGTAGTACGAGCTTAATATGTAGTTATTAATCAGAATTAAACAAAAACTTAAAATTCTTCAATTTAGTTGCACCTCGAATACACAAAATGTAATTTAATGCTGTGGAACGTAATTAAATAAACACTTACCCAAACCCAAAATGGACTCGGGAATCTCTAACTGAGGATGACACCTAGGGTATCGAAACGCGTACTAGGTTTCTAGAAATTTTTTGGTATTATGGATTTTAAATGTATATTCAGCTCGAATACGTCAAAATTAGTGCTCTTTATTCCTTAACTAGAAGATTTAATGTATCCAATCTATACCTGGTGCCTTATTATTCTTTATGTTTTTTAATGCTACATCGAACTCTTCTCTCATTATGGGATAACCTCTAGTTCATCTATCTCCACATTATCTTCCTTTTCTAATATATCTCCTAACTCATGGCCGGCGTATAGGTTCTCCAAGTATTCTTTCTCCACCTGCCTGCCTTTTCCCCATTTTCTATCAAAATGACCCCTACCTCGTTTCTTATATTATAACTAGTAGTGTACCCTGCTTCTCTATAATTCCTTTTAATTATATTATAAGCCTAATCCGTTTTACCTACTTCATTCTCTAATAAATTTTATAAAATCCAAGTTCTCTAAAAAGTAAATCGGACACCTTTACGACATTTTATGCAAATATATAAGTTATATAAGTTAAACAATTAAATTAATTATTGAAAAAATCTCCGACATGAATCATAGCTAAATGCACTCGCAATCAAGTAATTTTTCAAAGAAAAAAACGGACAGACAGACACACGAGTGATCCTAAAAGGATTCCGTTTTTCATTTGGACGTAAGGAACACTAATCCGAGAACCAAGTTAACATTTTAGTTGAAACAAAACATCTACTATTCATTCAAACTGTAAATGTAAATGTGTACGCACAATATTGTTTTGTTACCATATTATGTTCAGGCCATAGACTTCTTATTAATTTTGCTGTAATCTGTAAGTAAAGAACTATTCTTTGTATTTTTTTTTATTAATTTTAGATTCAGTAGTATCGGAAATAAGGAGAGGGGAATGGTCAATTTTTATCTATTTTCTTAAATAACTTTAAAAATTAATTTATTTACGTTATGCGTCCGTGTTTGGCCCACAGAAATTCATATGTGTACTAAATTTCAACAGACACACGAGACTATAAGGGTTCAGTTTTTCATTCGAACGTACGGAATCCTGAAAAGTTAATTCAAAATCGATTCATTCATTTAAGAGCTTCGATGCTACAGACACACAAATACGAATACAAATAAATGTTACAACATCCCTCTTTGGTGTAGGGGGTTAAAAAGAGCAGGCAACTGCAGAAATGTGTACTACATACTTGAGTATTATTGAAGTTAATTTAAAAGTTTGTCTTGTTTAACTGGGAGTAACAAATCATTTAATCTTGTTTCAGGAAATTTATGTAAAGGACAGTGTTGCGGTGCAGAAGCTGAGACAAAATTAAAGGCACAGGGCCAGAAGGATTTTGCGGCCCTTCTACGACACAACTCGAGGACACTACAAGGCCTTCTTAATTCTACCGCTACTGTTATACAAAGTAAGTAAAAAAAATCTTTTGCTTTCAAAAATTGAAGAAATTCCTTCAAGGCATATGCATAAAAAAGGTAAAGGAATAGGTTTTGCTTCTAGGATTTGCTTTAAAGTAAAAGGTTTTACATAATTTGTATTTACAAAAAGAAGCATCTGCTCAAAAACTAAAGGATTTGGTTTAAAAAAAGGAATCTAGGTTCACAACGACTTTTTTCGCTCTTTTCAACTTTTCAGTGGCTGCTCAGGCATCACACAGCTTGTAACGTAAAAATTTATGTGTTTGTAAGACAGTTTTTGTATTACAATCTGTCTAAAAGGACTTGTATAAGTAATTTTTAGTTGTGTGGTCCCAGTCTTGTGCTTGTTATGGGTAATACGGTGCATTCACGTACAGAAAATACTACAAACCAAGACGTACACCACGAGAATCAGATTTTTAAACGTTATTTAGAAGAGAATGTCGTGTGGTTGACGGACCACTTTCTTAGCGCGTATCCCGAAACACGTGGAGTAGCCGTGTAACCTGTGCAGAAAATGAAAATATTTGTGCGTTATTGTGCGAACCATTTTGGTTTTGTTAACTTTCAACACTACACAAGGAAATCAGGATTGTATTAAACAAATAAAACAAACAGCTGTGACGGAACACACACAGGTCGATTGCACTAAGCAAATTTCAACTAGTTTGTCGAAATCGGTACGGGGCTAATCTGTACCTCTTACTTTATTAATCCAAAGCATTTCCTTACAAGGAAAAGGTATAGATTATGAATACGAACTGTAGAAAAAGCTTTTACTTCTACTTTTTACTTGCTTTATTTTTATAAATACGGCCTATTGTCTCTACTTGGATTTTTTAATACTTCATGTAGTAACTATAGAGATAACCTTGCATAATATTGGAAAAGTGGTAGGTGGTAGGTGAAAGGCGCAAAAAGTGACGCTGAAACGTCGAATATTGGAAAATCTAGTAACGTAATCTAATCTAACTGTATTCTTTTTGTCCTTTTTACGAAAAATATACATTTATGGCAAAAAGAAAAATCAATCCAAAAAAGTTTTGTCAGGATGAGGTTCGGTTAGGTTTCGTTAGCTTCTTTTTAAGTACAGGATAAACTGTATATAGCGCTAGTTAAGGGACTGCTCATTTTGATAGTTGTCGTTAAATTGAGAAAAGAAAAATTAATATTATTGCACTATTATAATACATAATGTATGTATTTATCTATATACTAATAAAAATTTTTCTCTTGATGTTCGCCATGTTCACAGTTTGAAAGTTATGATAACGTATAGATAATCAGTAACAACCTAACGACATTCTAGCCACTATATAAAGATTCTATACAGTAGGTTCAGTCCTTTGAGCTGCCTAAAATACCAACAGTTTTTGCGAATTTCTTAAAATCTTTGGTACGTACGATGCCGACAGTCTAGGTAAATATTACCTAGAAAGTACTGTTTATTGCTTAATAATGACGTATTGTTGCTATATACAGTGTATTATTGTATGGACAACAATGTAAACTAATCAGAATCAAGTAATTTCGACGTTTTAAGGAGTTTGTCGTTAAATCTAGCGTCGTTAAACAGAATTTACAGTGTATTCGATTTTCCAACTCCACCCCCTTCGCCTTTTTTCTACCCGCTGTCAACTTGTCCTTTGGCCGACAATGCCAACATCCAGTGGTAGATATTTCCCTTTATTTACGATTGTGTTGTGTAGGTTACCTATTTGTTGGTTTCACAACTAATTCAGTTGTGACAGTAAATAAATTATCCGATTTCCTACTGAAATAGTCTATATACGCAGTCCGGTAGCAAATTAATAAATAAATAATTGTTTTGGAAATAAATTAGATTATCGTGCGCTTGATTAATAAATTCTTGTTTTAGAAACCGTATCAATATTACATTATTTTATTACGCTACGTAATTCTTTTCATTTGCATCAAATTTCTTTTATTTTTTTCGCTAACAGCTACTTTTTATTTACTATGTTTTTCACTTCATTATCTTTCATTTGACCTTTGTCTGTCATTTACTAACTTTACGCTCTTTAATAGGTTTTTCACGTGATTTTAACGTTTTTGATGCAGATTATTTACGATTTAGGAGACAATACACGTATTATACTCAAAAACATTTTCTAGGATTGACTTTTATAGACAGCCGTATACACTGCTACAATAAAAACTGGCCATTCGTATGAGACAATAATTTTTTAGATTGTTAGCTACAAATATCCCGCTTTCCGTCAAAAATGGCGAGCAATTTATATTTTTGGGTCGGAAAAACAGTTCAGGGCGTGTAAGATACTCAGTCAGGGGTGGTTCTGGTCAGAGTTGCTATAAAAAAAATCGGTTGTCTGTAAAGTCGGTTTACTGACGATAGTTGAACGTGACAACGTCATAAGAAAATACTAATTAAATGGTTTCATTTTTCAAAGGAAAATTTTAATTTTATTTGTTTGATAGATATTTTGTATGGATATAGAGAAGGAGGTAAATGGAAATGTATTATTGTATAGCAGCTGTCCACGCGGACGCATCGCTCACTCAAGTAGGAGAGAGACAGATGTCAAACGCTGCCGAACGCGGAGGCCGATTGTGCCTCTTTGTTGCTCGTTCCGCGCTTTCGCTTGCACTTCAAGCCTTAAATGGAACGCCTCAGAGCGAGGTAACGCCGCATAAGTCATGTTTTTTCGTGCTCTATCGAATTATAAGCCGTTGTCACGTCAAAATTTCGAACAACCCTAGGGACTGCGCCGAATTACTTTTTTCAATCTTCAAATTTTGGGTAATTCTTTTTGCTAAAATCGTCAGAAATTCTAGAATTCTCTATTCGTTATTTTTCTTAGGTATCAGAGCTCTTCTTCGATGTTATCATAGCCAGGCATGAAGTTAGCACACAAAATTTCATTTTTTTACTTTTATTGTTAAAAATTCGAGACGATTGCCGCATATTATTGAGAACCATATTTATTATTATCCCTAGAAACTACAGAACCCACAAGAAAATACAAAATTGATGAATCTAGGGATACCAACTTCCTAGCGGTCAACGGTGTTCATAAATGCATTTAGGTAGATAGGCGATATTTTCATACTATTTTGAGCGAAGACGCGATCAACATCATTAAAGACAATACAACTGTAAGGATAGATATACAGAAGCAAAAGATTAGTATGCTTAGATTTGCAAATGATACACCAGTGTTAGCATCTAGCAAGGAGGAGTTAGAGATAGTTTTAAATAAAATCGAAGCGGTATTGACAAAACAGTATTGTATGAAAATAAATAAAAGTAAAACAAAAATACTGGAAGGTAAGGGAAGAAAAAGTAGGGAAAGAGCGAATATAAAGATAGGAGACGAAAAATTAAAAGTGGCCGATTTTAGGAATCCGGGAAGTTAGATAAGTCAGGACGGAAGGAGTAGTAGGGGTATAAAGCAGAGGATAACGAGAGTCGAGTCGCCTTCAATAAAAAGAAGCCACTTCTATGCTCGCGAATGGTTAATTTATAAATTCGAAAAGGTTTGTTAAAGGTGTATGTTTGGAGCACGGCGTTGTACGGGTGCGAAACATGGACAGTGGGCGTGACGGAAAAGAAAAGATTAAATGCGTTCGAAGTGTGGTGTTGCACGCAAATGATGGGGATATCGTGGATAGACAAGGTTAGAAATGAAGAGGTATTACAATGAATAGAAGAACAAAGGATTCCTTGAAGTCAATAAAAAATAAATAAAATAGAGATAGGTTAGTAGGACACTTTCTCAGGCATAAAGGTCTAGTCAGAGAAATATTAAAAACAGAAAAGGGAATTAGGAGGAGTAGGGAAAGGCCTGGATTAGATCACTGTTCGCAAATAGTTAAGGATCTGTGTTGTTTTGGTTTTAGGGAAATGCGAAGATTTAGGACTGACGACCTTATGATGATGATTTTGAGTTTTTCAGCTATTTTATGAGTACAAACACTAACGTTTCACTATACATGTGTACATTTTATCAATCTCTACAAAATTGTTTCGACCAATTCGGTTATTTACAAGTCATACATATGATCACTAGTTATTAGTAATTATACCTGTAGGTATGACATGTATTTTATTGATCTTAATACCAACCTCATCAGGTCGAGTCCTATATTATTCAACAGTTCGTCACAGACTTGATCCTGATGAGGTGACGTTAAGATCTACGAAACATCGGTCAAAAAAAAAAACGTGGACTTTTACTCGGTTCTCAAATTATCATGTGCTTATATACCTACTAACTTAAGGACGTTCCCAAAGACCAGTGGTTCTCAACCTACAAATACGTTTTCCCTATATAAGTTACCCACTTGTACTGTAAGAATTAGTTGACCAGCACTACGCTCTTTTGCCCCGCCTCCCATGCACATAAACGAAAAAGTTGACTTACTGCGTCGCTTTACTCGACTTGACAACGTCTCATATTTGTATCGTCTCGAACTGATGAAGGTGAAAAGATATCATTACTAAAGTGATACAATTTTTAAGAAACAAAAAAGCCAAATAATTTATTTATTAGTTTCGGTAACATAAAGTTATACTTATATATTATAAATACATTCTTTATCATTTTATATAACTGTTCATTTTTATTATTATCAGTCAATGAATATTTAATTTCTTTCTAATATAAACAGTGTATTTTATTTTTTATTATATTTTTTAAGCCTATGAATTTATTAAAAAGTAGAACTCATGTTTTTTCAACTAAACATTTTTATTCAAAATAATAATGAACTGAATTATAATCAATATTATTAGTAATTGTAATATTAATAATAATCGAGTGAATATTAATAGTAATTTTAATATTGTTAAATGAAATCAGACAACAATAAATAAAAACACGCAGGTTCTACAGTTTAGGATAACCAACATAAACGTCCCGCGCTATTGCAGCGAAGCCAAGTCGCACACTACTGATCAGCTTATGCAGGAGAGTTTGAGTCTGAGATTTACTTTACACATTGTTTACAACAAAATTAATACCGCTTCTTGTACCGATTTTGTATGGAAATTATTTATGTGAATATTAACTGCTAATTCTCGAAATTTAAAAAAAATTGTAAGAAAATTAAAATTGTTAGGCACTAAAACCTACATGAATGTATAAATTAACATGCGTTCAAATAGAAATTTAAAATGCTAATATTTTCAATTTTAGTACCGCAAAATGGGTCAAAATTTTTCATATGCGTTCAGAATGCAGGTAGGTATTTACAATTAAATTTTAAAAATGATCGTAAGAAAATTTTTTTTTTGGGAACGTCCTTAACACATTGTATGAAAATATGGAAAGCAAAACTCCTTTGTTTCACATATGAATTATAGCAATTATTATTATTATTAATTTAAAGTTGATTGATATTACCTTATGCACGCATCCGTCGCAGTGGAACCGTATGAAATGGATTTATTTGTTTCCTATTTTGCAATAACCTCCCATTATGCTTTATCATAATGACAAACACATTGTGTTATACTCATATTCATCGTTGTCACTGATGTTATTATAATTATCATAACAATACAAAACAGATAATTGTTAATTTAAGGGTTTTAAACGTATGCTTTTTTCCATATAAACCTGTTTTGTTTGTATTTTAATGATTTTACAGTATTCTGAACGAGTACTATAATTTCTTATGCTTTCTGAGAAGACAACGGGCTTTTTCAGGAAAATAAATAAGCGGACGTGATTCTCTTTAGTGATAATTGCAGAAATGAATGTGTTTTTTTTTGTATATACTTGAATGAGGCAAAGTTGTTATATTTTATTACTGTAACGAGTTATTATCAGATTAAAACTATAATTATAATGCCTTTATTCGACTTTCTTAGGCGGAATTAGCTACGGAATGCTTTTTGCGTTTAGTTAATTAAGATCAAGGCTTTTGCCAATTTTACGTCATGTACGTGCCTTATTAAAAAAAGAAATGTCTAGCAGTAGAAAAATATTTATGCTGTGTCCATGCCATAATACTTTTTTTGTAGATTTTTTTGATATATCTTTTCTGTGATGTACACGAATTGTACAGGGTGGACATTTTAACGTTTGTTTAAAACAAGTCAGTAAATATAAGAGATACAAAAAAAATAATGGCGTCGTCTTTTGTTTTCGAATTATAAACAAAAGTTGAAGATTTCGAGTTATAAAATAAACTTGTATTTTTTTGAATAAGAATCATAGTAATCATGCTATGGGTAAAAAGATAATTTCCTCTTTTCAAATGCACCTTTTCACTTAAAAAAAATTAAATTGGCTTTTCCTTGATTTTGAGAAAAATTGCCTTTAACTCAATGTTGCCATAATTTCAGTGGTATTACTACAACTATGTATATGTATAAGGAATAATAATTTGTCTGCGATCGGAATAACAATTACAAATGGTTACGTACATTTTCGTATTAAAAAAATACGCGAGGCAAAAACAGAAATTTATACTTAAAGTAAAAAAGAAGTTAGTAATGAATAACGCCAAATTGGAAATAAATAAATAACACAGTATAGAATCTTCAGGTTCTTAACATCAGCGTTGGCAATAGTGCACTTCCTTCTTTCTTAATATTATTAAATTTACAAGTACGGAAAATTCTTATTAAACTAGGGATAGTTAAAAGGACGCGGACAATAAAATCATTATTACAAGATTACAGGATTTAGTTATTCAGTTGGACAGTATATACGACTAAATTTTATCTGTTCGGTTTAAGGTACGCTCACGAAGTATGAAAGTTACAGCTCATTATCATTATAAGGCCTTCAGTCTGAATGCTGGTAAGACACGCACCTCTAAGTCTTCCACTTGATCTAATATTCGCTTTTTATAGAAAACTACAGCAACCTTTAATATCTGGAATATTTTGCGAACAGTAATCTAATCTAATAACTCTACCTCTACTCCTTTTAGCTCTCTATCTAGTAAGTATCTAATTAGCCCTTCATATCTGAAAAGGTGTCCTACCAATCTATCTCGCCTATTTCTTATTGACTTCCATAACGCCCTCTATTCTCCTATACTCTCTAATACTTTCTCATTTCTAATATTTTAGATTCACGGTACTGTTACGTACAAACATGTACAAGATAATCAATACATTGATTCCTTATGACTCTTGAGTATATTCCCCGGAGACAGGGACCTGCTAACAGTCGGCAACCTTGTTATTAGAACGGTATGGTCAGTTTGGTAAAAACTTCCTTCCATACAGGTAGTACTTCTAGAAATGCAGTTCGTTACATCTAAAATTCTCGCCTGGTTACACAGTAGTTCCGTTCAAGCTGAAATAGAATCGTCGAAACAGCCGATTATTTTTTCCTCTCTATTTTGCATTTGAGAGAGTACCGCGCCTATCCCTACATTACCAACGTTGGTGTCCAAAACGAATGTCCCAACTAGTAGGGTATAACTTAACACAGACGTGGAAACGAGGACTTGCTTTAACTTCTTGAAAGCAGCCTGGCAATCCTGTTCTCAACAGAATGGCCTATTTCCTTCGGTAAGTCGTGTCAGAGAATTAGCAATATTGACAAATCCAAGAACTTATCGTATATAATATGTACAAAATCCAATGAAGCTAGATGAACGTCGGTACGTACTGGGTACTCCTGCACTGCTCTAATCTGTGATCCTCGAAAGTACATGTCCCAGGTAGTTGACTGAATCTTGAAACGGCTGACATCTCTTGGGACTCAATTCTAGATTGACATCTTCGGAAGACCACTACTCGACCTTCTGCGTGTGGTCGCTGAAGTCTTTTCTAATCAGAATGACACAAGTCTTCTTCCCAATTGAGCCACCCAAGACAGTCTCCATGAGCTGTTTGATTGTGGCTAGTGCGCTTCATAAACCAAACACTATCAGTTTAGAATGCCATAGCCCAGTTCCAATCGAGAATGCCACCTTCTCTTTGGATTCAGGATTCAAATCCACTTACCAGTAGTCACTTGTGGAGTCTAACGTTAAAAATTTCGTCGACCTAGCAAGTGTGTAGTGTCTTTGATAATATTTATCACCTGTTCGATATAAAAATTAAAAATCGCGGGACAATAGATACATACTAAACAATAAAAAAAATTAGACTTAACATTCAAAAGGTGCACGAGTTATTCATTTCTAACACCTTTAGTTTATAACACAGAGAAACATTTTTCCTCTGTGGCAATATAACATTGAATATGATTTGTAGGCTTAAAAATTTCACTAATTTGAATATGCATATTTCGTCGTAATCAATAAAAAAATACAGATAACGTTTTAATCAGACATAACAAACCTTTAAAAGTTTTTTGCCGGAATGTGTATGCATACTACCCTGATTAACAGCTTAAGTTAATTTCTGTGATTTGAGTTATCGCCCAGTGTTGAACACCTGCGTTACAAATATACATGTACCTAATACACGTTATGCGAACAAAACAGTCAATTTATGAATTTTTTATGGCGATAACCACTGGGCGTGACTAATTCTATTACAGTAATTAAAGTTGTCAAACAAAATTGATATGAATTATGTGAACCGTGTCGCTTCTATTGCTGATTGTATGCATTTATTCATTACCTGCACCGCGTATGTAAATAGATGACATTATCAAGTAAAATGCTTTTCATAACGCCAGCTTTAGTTATGAAAATTTAGAATATAAAATTTGTTTAGTTAAATCGGCGGTTTCCGATCTATGGGGCGCGAGACTATTACTAAATATCGTTTTCGAATAGAAACACACAAAAAAGCCAAATTATTATTATTATTATTATCCTGGTCTTCTCAGTTTGCACTGGTAACTTTAAGCAAGTGAAGACGGGCTAATGCCAAAGAACCTCACTCACATCTTTTGGGATATAGAAACCAATTTTCTGTTCTTAAAATTTAGGGAGCTAACGGTTCTTCTTGCCCTAAAATATGATCAGTGAGTATTAAAAACTCTGCTTCTTATTTAACCTGTTGTGTTTTCTGAAAAGGGGGATATGTCAGTACTGTTAAGAAATCTACGCACTATTCCGCATGTATCAAGGATTACCGATTTCTGTAGACTTATGTACGTAAACTTATGCAGTTTCAACTCGGCTAGGCTAGCGTGTAATGTTTTAGGTATAACGCCTATTGATGATATTATTATTGGAATAATTCGAACTGTGTTCTGATTCCACATGTCTTTTATTTCATCTGCTAATGGAATATATTTTTGAATTTTCTCAATATGTTTTTGTTTAAGATTTTCAGTGTTTGGTACTGCAACATCTATTAGATAGGTCGTTTTAGTGTCTTTGATGGTCAGTGTGATATCAGGTCTGTTATGATTAACTGTTTTATCTGTAATTACGTCTCTATCCCAATATAACTTGGCTAAGTGGTTTTCTAACACATTTTGTGGTTTGTATTTGTAGTAGGGCTCTATCTGATCTATGAGTTTAAACTTTTTGGCTAACAGCGAGTGTATCTGTTTAGCAACATTATTATGCCTGTCGAGGTATTGTCGGCTAGCTAAAAATGAGCAACCCCCAGTGATGTGGTCAATTGTTTCGCGAGATGTGTTGCATGCTCGGCATGTGTCTGATGAAATTGTGGGATTTTTAATAATATATTTTTCATAGTTTTTTGTTTTTATTATTTTGTCCTGAATCGCTATCATGAATCCCTCAGTTTCTGAGAATATGTTTCCTTTTTTTAACCACATATTAGAAGCTTCTGTATCTACATGTTCCTGCTGTTGTTGGTTCGGGTATTTTCCATGAAGCACTTTTGATTTCCACATTTCAATTTTTAATTTTTCTTTCATAATTTTGTTCTCAGGATTAAAATCTACATCATTAAGGTTTAGTGATGTACCAGAGGTTGAAATGACACAGATTGAATTATGTAATGAACTATCAGCACTTCTTGCTCTAAAATATGACCGCAAATTAATAATCTGTTTGTAATGTAGATTTTTAATATCAATTATTCCTCTTCCACCTAATTGTCTTTTGATTGTAAACCTTTCAACAGCAGAGTGTATGTGGTGCATGTTGTATTTGTTGCACTTAGTTCTAGTTAGCCTATTAAGTGAGTCTAAATCAGTATCAGACCAACGAATTATCCCGAAGGAGTAAGTGAGTACCGGTATGGCATATGTGTTAATAGCTTTAACTTTGTTTCTACCTGATAGAAGTGTTTTAAGTATTTTGTTTAACCTAGTTGTGTATTTGTTAGTTAATTCTGATTTAATTTTAGTATGATCTATATTTCGACTTTGATTATAGCCCAAGTACCTATAAGTTTCATGTTTATCAAGACTTTGTATTGTATCCATTTTTTGTTCTAAATTGTATGGTGGTTGCGTTTGGTGTTTTCCTTTTAAATTATTATTATTATTATTATTATTAACAGCAAACTCGTGGTTCAAAAAAAAAAATGAAATTCAATAATTATATTGCAATGCAAAGGTCAAATACAGAGCAAAATCAGCACATGAAACGAAACACTGCATTAGAATAAAAGACGAAGTGAATGGTGGGTTTACATACATATAAGAGGGGGGGCTCGGTTGCACTTATTAAATGGTTGAGGATTTTATTTACCTTTTGGTACATTTTGGAGCACTGTACACGAGGTATTTGCAAATCGGTAAAATGGAGAATTATGAGAACGAGAGGAACAGGCAATTATCATGGAAATATCAGAGGAATTTGAAAAATATTGAGGAATTTCAATGTCAATAAAGTCACAATCTTTTCTTTTAAAAAATTAGATTGACGTTCGTAAAATTTTACCGGTAGAAATTTAATTATTTAGTCGTAGATCTCGACATTATTAAGATCTAATTTTATTAAAGAATTTTTGATTTATTTACCAAGAATTACATCTTCTGGAAACGTCTAAACCACCTTAATATTTAAAGAGGTTGCTCCTTCTTATATTTAATATATCGGGTTGTTCGGAAAGTCATTTCGTTTTTTCCCGACAGAGGATTTAATTGTATTCTTTTGCACCTAACTTCACATTTAAGCCGTATAATTTTTATATGCTTTGAGAGCTCATATAGCAAGGCTTGTGTGTGAAAAATTCCAATTAATTCTACGCAGTAGTTTTTGGTTGGTGCCCTTTTAAATATGGAGAGCGATAAGCAGCATTTTCGACATATCTTACTGTTTTACTACAGAAAGGGTAAAAATGCTGTTCAAGCCAGAAAGAAATTGACTGATGTGTATGGAGAAGGTGTGTTGACAGTACCCCAGTGCCAGAACTGGTTCGCTAAATTTCGATCCGGCAATTTTGATGTCGAAGATGCACCACGTTCGGGAAGGCCGGTTGAAGCTGATAAAGACGCGATAAAGGCATTAGTTGATGTGAACCGGCGAATAACAACACGTGAGATCGGATTGAGGTTAAATTTAACAAATTCAACAGTTTATGACCACTTGAAAGGCCTATGATTATCCTCGAAGCTCGATGTATGGGTTCCCCATGTTCTCACAGAGAGAAATCTGTGTCGCCGCATTGACGTCTGCGATTCGCTTCTGAAACGTCACGAAAATGATCCGTTTTTGAAGTGCATCATCACTGGGGACGAAAAATGGGTTGTATACAACAACGTCAAACGCAAGAGGTCATGGAGCAAAAAAGATGAACCGGCTCAAACCATTTCCAAAGCCGATATTCACCAAAAAAAGGTGATGCTGTCTGTTTGGTGGGATTTTAAAGGAATCGTTTTTTTTGAGCTTTTACCGGATAACACAACGATTAATTCGGAAGTCTACTGTCATCAGCTGGACAAACTGAATGATGCACTTCAACAGAAAAGGTCAGAACTAATCAACAGGAAAGGTGTAGTGTTTCACCAAGACAACGCGAGACCTCACACAAGTTTGGTCACTCGCCAAAAGCTTTTACAGCTTGAATGGGATACAATGCTACACCCACCATATTCTCCAGACCTGGCACCATCGGATTATTGTTTGTTCCGGTCACTCCAAATTTTTTTAAACGGTAAAACCTTCACCTCAAATGAGGAGGTCAAAAACCTCCTCGATCAGTTTTTTGCCAGCAAAGACCAAAAATTTTATGAGCGTGGAATTATGCTACTACCAGAAAGATGGCAAAAGGTGTTGGACCAGAATTTAATAAAGTATCTGTTTATTATACGAAAACTGTCTTTCATTTCCACAAAAAGAAAACGAAATGACTTTCCGAACAACCCTATACTTAGGTTTTTTCGAATTGTGATTTTAAATCCAAATGCAGATTACTCTCTCGATATTTTTAAGTTAAGTACCTATCTTTTAGTATATAAAAGGAATCCTGTATTGAAGAAGAATAGCATAATGTTCCTAATCGTAATTTGTAATTAATTATTTACAATGTTGTAATGAAATGGTAAAATGTAGTGGCCATTATTCACTCGAAGTCAATGTTGAAGCTTCAATGTGAGCCGGGAGATTTCGGAGGAAATTAAAAGGCCAAGGCATCCACTTTGGGTTCGGGACACTTTTGGAGAAATAGAACTCTCTCCTAGATTTATACGAATCCCGCCCGTCCATAGGGCTATACGTACACTGTCGCTATGTATGGGACAGGCCGACAAAAATTTATTGCGAAGCGTAGTGAAATATGCAGCTTTTAAGGGCAAAAAGTAAAGGGCAGGTTAATGTCCACTTCGTAAGAGATTGTGATTTTGACATACTGCGATGTGATCGTGGTTAATACGTTTTAGTGCTTCCTTTGGCGTATAATAATACATTTCGAAATAACGTGGGATTTCAGTTTCATTTGATTTTGCTTTCGATCAAAACAATTGAAACAGAAAGAATTGATTTATTTTGACGTTGACCGTTTTCGGACAGAGGGATTTTCAGGATTGAAATGTCAGCTTAAGAAAACAATAATCGGTATGAAATAATTATATATTTTTGATTTAGAAACGACAAGTTCGAAGTAAATATTTGAAAATGTTACTTGCTAGCTAAATTCAATATATTTATACTAGGGATCCACTGTATAGTGATTTTATCGGGTACAGGATAACCGGGTATTAGGTAAAGACACTATAGTTGATGTTTCTTGTTTTTTTTATAGCGGATTTTCCATCAAACGCCGCTCTCACCAATATCCCAGGCCACCTTAAGAGCCTTTTCACACAAGCTACATTTTGTAGCGCCTCCGTTGCGCTGCAGTAGCGCGATAGTTGCTAGTTTGTATCTATTTCAAATTTAAAGAAACAGTTATTAAAATAAAGTCGGAAAAGAAAGACGAAGAGGAGCTTACTTTATTGGCACTTCCGAAAGAAGAATATAAAGAATCGGAAATATTGGGTAGATCCTTACAACAGCAATCGGTTGATAAAAGGATTTCTTTACATCTTTCCGAGATTTACGTCGAAATGAAAAAAGTTTTTCAGTCATTCCTTCTTGCCTTGCTCTACCTTATATAGTCTGAGTGCAGCTATTCCAAATGCATTCTTTGAAATTATGAAATTTTGGATGTCGACATTGTCCATCATCGATCTGTCGCACTAATATAAAAATACGCCAGTGTGGAAGCGTTAACTTAAGTAAAGGTATTTCTTAGTGAATCGCAATAATTACACGACTATTCAGCCATTGCTCTCGTGTGAAAGCATCAATTTAAACAGTGGATTTCAAAAAATTGCGCAAAAGTAGCCCATGTGAAAAGACTTTAAGTCCTGTTCAAAACGTCGTTTAAACACTAAACCAATAAAATTTTAATTTTTACATTGCGGATTTTCAGCGCTGTTTTTGGTTATACTTATTAAAATATTATTACTGGTGTTGGTGTTTTTTTTTTCTGGTAGAATTACTCGGTACTGACGAATATTTGGCGTACTCGGCCGGATCCTAAAAAGTACCGGTTCCGCAGGGTACCGAATCGAAACCGGGTATACTTCATTTACTTTCTGTAGCGATGTGCCCTTGCCATTGTCTTGGATGCGCGCTGGCAAAATCGTAGGTAGGGAGAAAAAAGCTCATTACACTCTCGACTCTTGTTCATTAAACATACTTTTTCATACAGTACCTGTCAAAAGTTTTGTTCAATCATGAATAGTAGTGCGAGTCGAAAACAAGCGTTGAAGCCTTTAATATGTGTTCAAATATAAACAAACATCTTGTTGATATTTTCAGTAGTAAATGGTACCAATAACAGCACATTTGAGCAATGCAATTGTAGTGGATAAAATGGTCAATTTTTCCGTGCAGTACTGTACGGATTATACGCTCCTCACCGGTTAAGAGTTTGGCCGAGAGTTGTCTCCTTCCTTTTCTGGTCTAGTGCTGTTCTTTTCTACTTTGCGCCTTTAACACTTGAGATATTATAAATGGTTTCTACAATAGCTTAATTTATTTATTAACTTACCCTGATGGCACCTTTTGTAAGTGTATTCTTATCGAGTTTTAGTTTAACAGGTTCATTATTCATCTAAATTATCAATTAGGACCTTGCGTATTTCTTTTAATGTAAAGAAACTGGTATTTTTTTGCAATAACGAAAGTAACCAAGAAATATTACTGAAGCATATTATATGCATATAAGTAATTAAAATGTCTGTGTAATTATTTGTTTTAGAGAATTAGTTGACCACCTTGAGCACGCAGCCTCTAGCATCTAACGTTCATTACAGTTATTTATTACGTTTACATTAGCCACTAAGTTCAATTTCTAACTTTCATTAATTAACTGTTTAAGTTGTAATCATTTGTCCAAGTCTACACTTTAATGACTTCTTCTATGTAAGTTTGATCACGTTAGATATCTATATAGTTCCGGTCACTCCAAAATTTTTTTAAACGGTAAAACCTTCACCTCAAATGAGGAGGTCAAAAACCTCCTCGATCAGTTTTTTGCCAGCAAAGACCAAAAATTTTATGAGCGTGGAATTATGCTACTACCAGAAAGATGGGAAAAGGTGTTGGACCAGAACGGTCAATATATAATTTAATAAAGTATTTGTTTATTATACGAAAACTGTCTTTCATTTCCACAAAAA
>NW_020442454.1:320776-328026 GCF_000699045.2 Agrilus planipennis | reverse complement strand
TTATGGATTTTATTATTTTTATTGGTCAAATATAGAAATAAAAAAGTCATGTGATGGTTATTTTAAGAGATCTCATCATCATAAGGTCGTCAATCCTAAAACTGGTTGAACACGTACCTCCACTCTTTCCTATTCTAGGCTACTCTTCGCATTTCCGTAAAACTAGAACAACCCACACCCCTCACTATTTGCGAACAGTAATTTAATCAAGGTCTACCTCTACCCCTCTTAACTCCTGTTTCTGCCTCTAATATGTCTCTGACTAGACCTTCATGTCTGAGAAGGTGTCCTACCAACATATCTCGCCTCTTTCTTATTGACTTCCATAGAGTTCTCTGTTCTCCTACTCTTTCTAATTCCTCTTCAGTTCTAACCTTTTCTATTCACAGTATCCTCATCATTCGCCTGTAACACCACATTTTGAACGCTTCTAATCTTTTCTTTTCTTCTCACTGAAAATAAATGCGACGTTGCTAGATCTTCGCCTTCCTCTTTTCCCTCAGACTATTTCTAGTGAAAGAGANAAAGTCATGTGATGGTTATTTTAAGAGATCTCATCATCATAAGGTCGTCAGTCCTAAAACTGGTTGAACAGGTACCTCCACTCTTTCCTATTCTAGGCTACTCTTCGCATTTCCGTAAAACTAGAACAACCCACATCCCTCACTATTTGCGAACAGTAATTTAATCAAGGTCTAACTCTAGCCCTCCTAACTCCTGATTCTACCTCTAATATGTCTCTGACTAGACTTTCATGTCTGAGAAGGTGTCCTACCAACCTATCTTGCCTCTTTCTTATTGACTTCCATAGAGTTCTCTGTTCTCCTACTCTTTCTAATTCCTCTTCATTTCTAACCTTCTCTATCCACGGTATCCTCATCATTCGCCTGTAACATCACATTTCTAACGCTTTTAACCTAACCTTCTAATATGATTTTGACTGGACCTTCATGCCTGACAAGCTGTCCTACTAACCTATCTCGCCTATTTTTTATTGACTTCCATAGAGTTCTCTGTTCTCCTTCTCTTTCTAATTCCTCTTCATTTCTAACATTCTCTATCCACGGCATCCTCATCATTCGCCTGTAACACCACATTTTGAACGCTTCTAATCTTTTCTTTTCTTCTCACTGAAAATAAATGCGACGTTGCTAGATCTTCGCCCTCCTCTTTTCCCTCAGACTATTTCTAGTGGAAGAGAAGTACGGTTTGGCCGAAAACTGGAAGATAATATGACAAAAAAAAAATAGTTTCCTGTAGCCTAAACATAGAATAACGAATAACCGTCTTGGGTAACAACGAGAAATTTTTGGAAAGTTGTTTAAAAAATCGTGAAAGTTAAAAAGATCAGTTCTTTCATAATAGCGCAGAACTATGGATCATGTGAAAAATTGACTCACATAAGAAAGGTTGCTCTCAAAAAGACGTACAAAACCCAAGAAGATTTTTTAAGATCGGTTAATTTTTGTTTAACCGTAAAGTTAAAAAAACCGTCAAAATAGCCCATTTGTTGTTAGTAACTAATAATATCGTCATCTGAGTCAATTTCTGGAAACAAAACATCATGGGTAACAATCAATAGACAGACTACAGCGCGCACCCCGAAAATTAGTAGGTAATAGTACCTAATTGTGGAATGTAAAAAAAAGTGCGTGCTATAAATTATAATAAAACAGAGTGTAGCAGAAGGGTAGGGCGTTTTTAAATGAGCATAAGAACTTATAAAAATATGTATTCGGAAATTTAAAACAGGGTGTCTAGCATCCCGGAAATCGGGAAGAAACCGGGTTTGTCAAGTATATTGGACGATTTTCAAATCGCGTGGTATATTGAAGAAAATATGACAATTTTTATTTCTATGTGATAGTATTTTGTGAATTTCGTTTGACTTGCTTAGTCTTAGATTTTTAATGAAAAAAACGTTTAGTAATATTTACATCATACAGCTAACAATTCATTACTACTTCTAATAAAAAAAACAGTGCTGTACAGTTTATATAAAGAGTATAAATATGAACAAAACAGGAGCATCCAAATGAGGGGGTGATTTTGTTTTCCATTAACATGCTGGACCAAAAGGATATAGCCGGGATAGTTACGAAACATAGTCGGGAAAAAAGCGGCAAACATTTTTTGATACAGCGCTACACGCCTTGTGAAACCTTTAGATATAATCGTTTAACAATCAAACGATGTAAATCGTTTTAAAAGAGCACAACTTTTATTGAAGTTCTGAATGTGTGCTTTGGTACCAACCTGTTGGAGCCAAACATTTATTGTGTTAATTCTTCGACGCGACGCCGACGTGTCAAAATGCTGGGATCAAAAAGTTTTCCATTCAAACATATTGCTTAGAGGTTGTAGATATAGTTGAGACCATCAAAATTGGCATAATCTGCTGTAAATTATCTGTGAGAATAGACGTATCTTCTTTCTTGTTTCCACTTGGGTATGTATTTAGTTGCTCCGTTTTGAACACGCCCTTGTGAAGTTAGGAAATGTCTCATGAATAGTACAGACAAAGTGAAAAGAGATAACCGAATGACAGTAAGCGGTGCAGCGGTTAGAGGTTGCTTAAGTACGCAAATGATCAGGGTCGGCTTCATAACTGCCTCATTAGAATTATATTTTTAAACAAGCATCCTTGCTATCCTAAATTCCTGAGATTTTGTACATTCTTTAAGGATGTTTAGGAGGTATGTCAAAATACTACGAGACAAATAAAAATTTGGAAGAACGTTCCTCATTCAATTCTAAAACTCCTGTAAAAATTACAAATCAATTCACTAAATCGTTGAAAAGTTATTGAAATTTTAAAAAATTGTAATTTTACACGTCATTTTATGGAGATTCGTTAACCGAACAGATTAAATTTATTTTTATTAACAGAAAAAAAGCTACCAGAAATTTCAAACTTTTATAATAAGTAACTTGAACTCTGGAGAATCACTTTAGCGTAAGGTTATTCAAATTCACTAAATGGTTATCGAGGAAAAAATGAAAAATTAGCTGAAAATCTCGTTTTTACTTGATAATATAATGATAATATTTATAATTGTCTGAAATAAATGCAATTTTAAAGTTTTAATTATTATTTAAACATATTAAAAAGTTTTACGCTCATTATTAATAGAGATTGAAACTAAATATTTTTTTGTTTCGAAGTTGAAATCAAGGCATATTCACTGCCAAAAGTCAGTTAAAAGTTTTCCATATTATTCGTTATTTCTTATTTTATTCAAAGTTTTTGGTCAAATTCCAAATTTTCTCTCAAACCGTATACTTTTTTTAGTATATGTAGTATTTATTTACCTCATGATATGCTGCAAAACCTAATTAATCACGAATTTCTAATTTTATGTACTCTTGTCTCCGATTGTACCTCCCAAACATCCTTAAAGTCCGATGCTAGCAGAATGCTCAAATTCTCTTTGTTTGCTTCTCTTTCTGTTACTCATTAATTGGTGTAATGTCATTCCTTTGCCTATTAGTGTCCGCTGCAATTTCTACCTGACATCTCTTTTCTATGCTTACGATATTCACGTTTGTCGTGAATTATATTAGGCGTTCTGTTAGCAATAGCTATAGTCTAGATATTACGTTAAAAGAAGATAGCAAATGAGACAGTACGGACTAGGCCAATTTTGAACGTCTCAACTATACATAAATTGCCCCTTTTACGAGTCCGATCGAACGGTTCACCAAACTGACTGTAATGTGAGCATTAATAATGGAGTTCATGTGAATTTTCTTCTACCCAATATCGGTACTTTTATTAACAAAATCATTCACAATCAAATAAAAATGAGCCCCTTCGCTCATCATAATTAATGGTTCATTTTCATCTACAAAAATCATTTGCATTCCCTCTGCAAACTGCTCGTTGTGGAAAACATCCCAACAAGATTTATTGCTGATTTTCACTTTTCAGTTGTTAAATTGTTATATTCGGCTTTCATTTTTAGTAATAAAAATTTTATTAAANAATAGCTGAGTTATTCTCATTTCAAATTAATAATGCTCTTTCATTCTGCCCAATCCCGTACTCAGATGTTTAATAATAACTATTATTTAAATAATTAACTAATAAATGAATATCTCAAAGTTCTTTAAAACTTGAGTTTAAAAAGTAGTCACACGAGTTTTCCAAGGGCCAATACGGGAGTAATCTTTCCTAGATCAATCTTTTTTGCGATGATAACCAACTTCAAAATATCAATTTCCAAAAAATAAACCATTACAATAATTGTTTCAACCGTCCAGCATCTACTACACGTGTGTCATACCTATACCTATGATGACAATCGTTAATAACTGGCGTTATTACAAAGATGATGACCTCCAAAGTAGAAGTGAAGAGAAAAGATTTGCAAAATGAACCTGCATAAGAAATTACATGAGATTTTGACCCTAGGACGTTTGTCTAATGAATGTACTGTAATACATCATCATAAGGTCGTCAGTCCTAAAACTGGTTGGACACGTACTTCCACTCTTTCCTATCCTGCGCTAATCTTCGCATTTTCCTAAACCTAGAACAACCCATATCCTTAACTATTTGCGAACAGTACTCTAATCTAGGTTTACGTCTACGCCTCCTAAGTTCCGTTTCTGCTTCTAATATGGCTCTGACTAACCCTTCACGACTGAGAAGGTGTCCTACTAACTTAACTCACTTGTTGTGCTCCAAACATACACCTTTAACAACCTTTTTAAAATTTCTAAATTAACCGTTCGTAAGCATAGAAGTGACTTATTTTTATTGAAGGCGACTCGAGCCTGCGCTATCCTCTGCTTTATATCCCTAGTACTCCTTTCGTCCTGACTTATCTGACTTCCTAGATGTCTGAAAATGGGAAATAGAACTTACTGAAAGTTATTGGTTTTTTCGGATATCCACTACGGTTGATGGTTTATGTCTTCGTTATAGTGGGCATTTCATTAAATACATGTCTCAGCAACGTTCCAAACCACATTAAGTCTTATTCAAAAAGTCGTATAAACACTAAACCAATGAAATTTTAATTCTTTTTTGGCAGATTTTCAACGAGAAGGTTGTGTTGATACCGTTGAAATGAGCCCATAATGTTTATCAAAACTAAATGTTTGCAGAAATTATAACAGATCGGTCACCAGAAAAAGTAAACACAAGAACTATATCGAAATAACAAATAATTCAGTATAGCAATCAAGAAGTAATACAAATGTTGTACTTATTAAATTAGTTTGCTGGTGTTTTTTCCCTTTGGTTGAGTTATCCGGCACAGCCCTGTACCGGCGTCATTAACCAGTACCCAATTGGATCCTAAAAATAGTGCCGGATCCTTGGGTACCGGATTCAAACCGAGTACCCGAACCATTTCTATTATTTACCTCGATAGTCATGCGAAAGATGTTAAATAAAATTATGGTAAATGTCTAGATGATGGCCCCCACCCTCAAAGGGGTGGGGTGGGTGGTATCGAAAGAGGAGGTCTCCCCCACCACTGTACCATAAAAAGTTCGTGGCGTCTCACCCCCATAAAAAGTTATGGGGGTTGAAAGTTGATTATTTTGACAATTGTCATGCACTAATTCAAATAAAATTCAATAAAAAAAATATTTTCAAGCGGATGGAGGTGGGGGATCGAAAGAGGGTGGTCACTTGACAAAACCCGATAACCTAACCTAATCTAACCTTACCTACCCTATTGATAAAGATATTTAAATAATGTTTTATATAACTTTCTCAATATTTTTATGTATTTTTCTATTAGTTTTACCTTTGAATATTGTTTAAGAATGGCTATATAAATATTTACATGCCTAGAAATGTATAAAAATTGGCATATTTATTAACTTTGAACCCCCATAACTTTTTATGGGGGTGATACCGCTACGAACTTTTTATGGTACAGTGGTGGGGGAGACCTCTTTTGATTCCCCCCACCTCCACCCCCGAAGGGGGTGAGGGCGATTATCTAGACGTTTACCAAAATTATTTTTGATTTACGTAGTAGTACTTGAATTTTTGTTTGCGGAAAACTGGTTTCTGAAATATCGTACGGTGGGCAGGGGCGGCAGGTATACAGATTTCAGATGGTTAATTGAGCTGCATTCGATCCAGTCAACTTTTCAAAATTATAAGTCCCAGAATCGTGTGACAGCTCAATTGATGTAGGTATTTTATTGAAAAATGCTTAGATCAGAAATTCAACGAGAATGTGATAGACAAAAATGAAACACAACATTTGCAGAACATCGCAGCTTTGTTTCATATTGAGCCACCACTGAATAAGGACATACAATTTAGTTTTTCCCCAATTTTTTCCATTAATAGTAAATTAAGCTGTAACATTTACCCATATACCTATGCGTATAAAATCCAGTACTTTTTAATGTACTTACTTAAAATACACGACATTGTTATGTCCTGAAGAGTTAACATTTAAAGGCTAGATGTCATAAATGTTGTATCATCTACGTTTACGGCCTCTTTATTGCTTTTACGACTTTTACGTGTACGTTTATAAGCATATATGGATAAACTGCGGTACGTAATTGGAAATAAAAGTTGGTTAAAGGTGGATGAACATATTTCAGTTGGTATATGGATCGTAACCCGCTGAAGTCGGTAGCGGTGTAACTTTCTATCTAAGCGTAGGCATACCAGGTACTTGTTTTAAATAGATCGTAAGAATGAACAAGTTCTTTTTAATTGTAAGTGAAGGTAACAGCTAATGAAGTAATTGCTTCGAGTACATAGACGCACGCGCTATTTTAATTCATGTTAATGATCTGTTAGTCGTTCAATTGTTATCAACTAATTAATAACAAAAAAAGCTATTTAGGCTGTGTACGGTGCATTGTTTTTGAAACGTTGTACTAATAGTTTAGTAAAAAAAGATACACTTGCCTTTGACATTAAGTAATTCTAAGTAGTTGTAGGCAGATCCTTAGCGTGGTATTTTGTTTTTTTTGGGGGGGGGAGGGGTGCTCCAATTGTTGTAGTTTATTTTTCCAACTAAAGTTTTACACACACGTCCGAGAATATGCAATTATATGTTACCGGAAATGTAGAAATTGTAGATATACAATTCCGATGCCATTTAGGAAATGTATAAAATATTGTTTCAAAGATTTTTTAATAGACACATATCCTGGGAAATGTATACATTTCCTAGGAATTGTATGAAATTCCGATATTGTACTAGAAAATGTATAAAACTAATGCTTTCTGTGAATAAAATGAATAAAACACGTTAGTAAAC
>NW_020442454.1:288163-319632 GCF_000699045.2 Agrilus planipennis | reverse complement strand
GTATTGATATTAATAATAAAAATAAATGATAAATAGGTTAATATCAAATTCGCTAGAGTTTAACATCGTCAGGAAAACGTCTCTCCTCTTTAATAATGGACCTGGTTGAATTTTTAACTATTTAAGGTAAACTAAAGTTTTTTTCGTTTAGAGTCACCGAAAAGTTCGCTGTAGATGTTAGATGACGAAGACGAAAATCTTCCTCAACAGCTATTTCATACTTAGCAGATAACTTCATGATGCTTTGCATAGAAGCATAAGAACTGCTTAGAACTTAGACATGTGGTCAGATGGATAACATAGTAGAATCAATTTTTCAGTATTTTCACTTGTAATATTCTTTTTGATTAAAAGGTTTGTGAGAATGTTTGATATTGATTTCTATAATCATTTTGAATTTATCTCGTAAATCCAGTTCTGGATTAATTTTAACTTTTGGCACTTCCTATTAAGTTTAGATTTACAGTTTCCTGTAGCTTTATTGAAATTAGGGATTCTCTGATTCATTCATACAGGCGTTTCTACACGAAATTATGGAAGAAGTCTATTTTTAACATATTTCCTAATTAATAATAATAATTTGAGTTGTTTTTATCGGTGGACGTTGTGGAACAGAAAAAATTACAAGTGATCGAGGTGTGTTGTTGTGTGATAAACACTGTGTATAGAGGATAGAAATGAGGAGGTATTAGAAAGAGTAAGAGAGTAAGAGAACAGAAAGCGCTGTGGAAGTAAGAAATAGGTGAGATAGGTTGGTAGGATGTTCTAGATATGAAGGATTTGTTAGAAGCAGAAGTAGAAGTTAAAAGAAGTAAATATATGTCTGGATTATGTAGATTACTGTTTGCAAATAGTTTAGAGAAGACAATATTAAAAATATATAAATATGTATTGATCACAACTAATATTTGTCTTTTATTCTATTTTAGAAATAAAGTGGTATCATTGTATGTACGGTAAAGAAATATTTGGTTTGGGTCCAGTACTGCACAATTTTTAGGATCGGGCTGGATACCGGATATTATCCATCATTAATGACGCTGGAATATTTGACAAAATCGCTATCCGGTCCATCCCCAACGTACGGCGATTTCTGTAAAAATATTATATTTATGCGTTTCATTCACTGAAACCGTACTTTAATTTAAACTATTAAAGAACTCGTAGACGTTTTGTAATTAGGAATCTTTTGCTAAACACATTTCATAAAAAGTCATCATGTGAAATGCTTTTATGATCTGTATGTACAAGTCGTACATACGTTCATCGTACTTTTCCATAGACAAAAATTCGTTCAGCGATCTAATAGCTATTTCGTTTTCATTGGTATCTGTCTTCACTTTTGCTGATGATGACTTTTCAATTACGAAAATAGGTTCGTGCATGATATACATTTAATGCTGTATCGTAGTCGTGTGTTTCATGGACCGTATTATGTACGTTGGAAATAAAGTGTTCGAACGTCCGTCTGCCGTTTGCAGCTGGGACTCCGTTTGGCTTCAAATATAGAAATAGCGAACGAGTGTGTGTATACATATATGTATGTGTATTGGTGTTTGATGCCAAATGTATTTGGCAAGGATTCTCTTATGTCGACGAACTCCTTGCCCACATTCTACGACCGAAGACGGCGGCAATCGTTACCAGCCAACCAAAATGTATGTACACATATAATGTACGTGTTCTTCTTTTCCAAAGAATATTTAGCTACGATTTGAGAATGAGGAAATGTACATATTTATATACAGGGTGTCCCAAGCAAGCCCGTTTCCTCAATAGCTGCTTTACAGTTGAATATATCAAAACAAGTTTCTTACAATAGTGGTACCATATAAGTATCTTCATAACCTATAATTATTTTCGATTATACAGAGTGTCCCATTTGTCCTGGAGGCAACCTAAATTCATTTTTTCAAATATAATACCCCATTTATTATTGCATCTTTTAATTCCTCGTTAAATTTATGTACCACTTTGTTAACTATATATCATGTCTAAAATGCATCACTCTTCATAAAATTTACACTAAATCGATAAATAGGCTGTTGCAGTGCTCTGCGCCATTTTGAATATCTGCGAAAGGAAAACACACGGAAGTGTGCTATTTTCACACATAGCTTGTGGAAGAGATGGCCTACTATTTTCACTATTAACTCAAACATGTTCTTTTCAAATTTATTGAAATCTACCACTTTCAAAATAAATTGTTTCGAACTGGCATAACTTTTTTTTTTAATGGAATTATATATTTGTGATAATGCTAGCCCATCATGTGTAAAATTTTATTTACTTTCGTACAATATAAGGATGTTACTATCTACGACTAATACTTTTTTTTTTTTGAGAAAATTAAACTTCTTTATAATACCAGTTTGTATCAGGATATCAAGTATAGCTGGTCGGCTAAACGGGGTGTTCCATTTGAAAAACTGAAGTTAGGTTGACTCCAGGAAAAATGGGACGTTCTGTATAATCGAAAATAATTTTAGGTTATGAAGATACTTGTTTGTTACCACTTTTGTAAGTAACTTTTTTTGATATTTTCAACTATAAAGCAGTTATTGAAGAAAGTCGCTTGCTTGGGACATCCTGTATATGTATATACCTATACAGGGTGTTTTTAAAATAAGTAGCAAACTTGCAGGAAGTACGCTAAATACCGGACGTTTTTGCGTGACTCGGAAATATTTTTTGTAGCCATAAAGAAAAGGTAACACACCTTAACAAAACCTCAATGGTGGTTTGGAAATTTAATAAAATTACAATTACCTATCTAGAGGGTATTAAGTTACTTGTAAATGTAATGTTAATTTTTTATTTCTTTTGTGTTCTTAATACCTTGTCGAGGTGAACCTTAAATAGTTCCGCATACTATCAGCAATAAACAAACTAATTGTTTAATTTAATTTAACACAACCATTAGGGTTTACATTTTCCGTCGATGTAGCTGCTTAATTATTATCGGAATTTCTCTGTATGTTGCCAATTCACGTCCAGGGCCTAAGCGGATTGCAATTGTTTCTGGTTCTCTTAGATTTTTTTTATCCCTTAACTAAACAGTTTACTCACCATACGATTCCCTATACCCTGTATACTAAAATTATTCATTCTCAATTGGGAATGTCATTTAAATCATTCAAGCGCGGCTCGTTTTCGGGGGTCAAAAGGATTGGGTAAAAGTTACTTGAATGCTATTTACGTGTAGTATTATTGTTACACGTAGTGACTTACGTAGTTATGTACTAAAGTGTACCAACTTATTATACATTTATTGCCAGTGTTAACACAAGTGTTTTTTTTACGATATTATTTGATTGGTAGCACATATTAAACTTAAGTGTAGCGGCTTAGTAAATATCAAAAGTAAAGGTAGGGGAAGAAAAAGAAAGGGAATCTGCACATAGTACTTGACAACGTCTCAAAAGGCTACATTGAATAAACCATTTGGATTTCGATGGGATTTCATTATTGTTTCCCCTCTTCCACGAAAACATATATATAGAAAAAAATTGTTCGAGAGCATTATCGGAAAAAGGTTTAAATGTACAAAGCGAATTGAATACTACTATTTGCCGTTGACGAATATCAGATAAAACTTGCGGTAGGAAATTTATAAAGCATTACAATAAATAAATATTAAACACAACAAAACGCTTCCAAATGTCTCAATAAGTTTTATTTAAATTTATTACATTAGTTGACTTCTCATCATTATCATAAAGTCGTCAGTCCTAAGACTGCTTGGACACGTACCTCTATATAAATTTCATCATGGTAGAAATCACAAGCTTTATGAGCATTTGTTTAACAATAAAGAAATGGCCAAAAGAAAAATAAAATAATAATTTATGTTGAATGAACCTGTAAGGGAACAATTTAATTGATCAAAAAGCAAGAATTTTTGCTTCTCGTTAATTTCTTGACAAGAAATCACGCTCTTGCTAAGTGGCAATTTCAGCGCAGTCCTTCAACCATTTCGGATTACCTATTTTTGTGTTTCATTTTTGTAAGTCAGTAACCCTTTTTGACTGTATGATTTCATTCCATTCCGTCTTCTGTCTCAATAATTTGATCCCATAATGCTTCTGAGACCACTTTATCTTTTTAAGCAACTTTCTACTTCTTTTCTAAAGATCATATTTTATCTTATTATTCTTCTTTATTACGTGTGTATTCTATCTTTTACTTTCAGGCATTCTATCAGTAATTCATATTTTCCGTGCACGGATTAGTGCTCTTGTCATTAGTTTTATAAGTAGTTCTTCGGTTCTTGTTTTTGTATGTAATATACATATTTTTCGACATGTTATTTTTAGTGTGCATTTTATGTATTCCTTTTTATATCTTCGTCTTCTTTCCAACCTCTTATTTCTGCTCCATATGATATGATTCCGAGGATATCTAACAACGTTATTCTTGCTTTCCAGAAGTCTGATATTTCTTCGAAAGATTCCCTGGATTTGGGCTATCACGGCGTTCTCTGTGCTCGATAAAATTATTGTATGGTTTTTGTTTTCTCCATCGTGTCGTATTTCATATCCTACTAACATCATTTGTTTAGTTGTTACAACATTTTTTGATAACAGTGTGACATTCTCCATCCATTATACTTTTTTCTTTACAGCTACTACTAGCTACTATTCCACCTACTTGCACCTTTTATATTTCTTTCTCCAAATTGACAACGATGATACTAAACAGAGCTGTACTTAAGGGGCACTTCTGCCTTACTGCTTTTCTGGTTTTTATTTTTCTGATTGGAAATCATTGAACAAATAGAATGTGAGAGAAAAACACCAGAGTAAAGTAATTTTACAGTTTGCTGCAACAATTGCTTCAGTATTTGATATTCCTTAGATAGACTAAAAGAAACAGAATTTTTCTGAAGAAGATCTAATTATACATATTACAGATAGCCGTAAAAGTACTTTATTGGTGTTTTTTCTCACATTATTCAAGATATTTTACAGTGTACTTATCATGAAATTTAGTTACACTCATTTCCTACTTCTAATTTGTTATACATGCACATATGGTATTATATGAATAATATTCACATAAATATTGATGTATTAAACGGTTAATTAATATTATTTGCTAATTTGAATATTTGTTTTAGGTAAGTACCTACCAGATTTTCTAGTTCTACCGTAAGTATTGAATGTTAAAATGGATCCAAATATTGTTTTGTCGGTGTTGTTTTCACCTTTCTCATCTACAAATACATCGCCATTTTTATAAAGGGCAATGAGGTAAGAGTACTGCGTTTTGCTTTGTAAGGGAGGATTGCCGGTCAGTCCATATCGTAGTTTATAGTGCACCGTGAACATCTCAGGCAACTGCGCACCCCTGTCTTAAGGAATTCACAAAAATTATCCATGACAATTGATCGCAAATATTCTACGATGAAAACGTGAAGAAAGATTTTTTCTAAACTTATGTACATTGAAAATCAGGTTCAGTTTCTGCGCTAAGAGAATCTTATACTACGGAAACGTCTATAATTATTGTTCACTATTTAATATAAATATACCTAAAACATGTGTAAAATTTGTTTTTACTACAATCTAAGAAATAAAAATGAAAAACGAATATTTACCTAAATATTAAAGCGATATTTACATTATTTCACTAGCCCGTTACTTCGTAAGCCAAAATAATGAAAAAATACAACGTGTAATTATACAACACACTACTGAAGTGAAACTTCTTCAAACACATAAACATACCGGGATAGCGGTTAAGGAATTGGTTTAATAGTATTATTTTTACACTATGCTTCGCACGGGTGCAATGCTGATAGTAAATATACCATAGAATGTCTTTATATACAACAATCACACCTTTTTTGTCATTAGACAATACAAACAGGCCGGTACCGCCGTAACCGCTATGTCCTTGCATTTTAAGTCTGTAATATCTTCCAAAAAAATATTCATTTAAATTACATACTGTAAAGGGTCATATTGATCTATATGAAATGCACAATGTATTTAAAAGTACTAAAGGATTAATGCTGTATTGCTTAAAATCGCTTCGTAAATAAGCCATTATTTCTCGTAAAAAGTAAAGGATAAAAAATGGTTATTGTGGGATATCCCTAAGAGATAGATATATACCATCCCGAGCTTTTTTGTAGACCATTTTAAGGTATACAATACTGTAGTATATTATTTTGATCTATCTCGTAGGGTTCAGCCTGCGTTTGCAATGTAAGCGCAAAAAATGTGTTTATTTACGACATCACCTTACAAACCTCTAAAATTATCAGTATTTCTCTACTATATTATGCATGTATTATACATATAAACCTTCCTCTTGAATTACTCTATCTATTAAAAAGAACGCATTAAAATCCGTTCAGTAGTTTTAAAGATCTAAGCATACATGAGGACAGCAGCAGGGGAAATGCGTTGCATGATTTCGTTACATAGCAATTCGCATGAAGCGAACTTACTCTACCGTAAAGAAGTTTCACTTCAAAAATACAATTTGGACCCGAATTTGTAAAAATAAAATCTCAGCGGAAATAAATTTACTAGGTATTTTTTAGTCGATATTACAAATGTAATTGTAATAATTAAGAAACTTGAAATAATTTTTAAAAAAGCATGTCCAAATTGAGATTATTACAATTTGCCTAATAAATTCTACTATATTTCTACGGCAAATTCAGTCATTTACAATCGAAAAGTGTATTTTTTGAGTTGTCATAAAAATTTAGTATTCTTCGTGCGTTTATCAAAGATAGACCTAGTCCAGGTGCCTTCTCCTCGGTGAAGTGAAGCAGAACATACACTTGTCAGTTTCTTCCCTTTTCACATGTCTGACGCGCATGTGGTAACGACTCTACAGAAAGCGAAATGTGACTTAAATAATAAACGTTTAAAAACCGACAGCTGATTCGACATTTACACGAATTCCAGAAACGCGCATTTAGGCACATTTCCAAATTATCCGTTGCCCATTCACAAAGTTGAGTTTAATTTTAAAATCGTACGCAGCTTTCGTCAATTCATTACTCTCTGTGTAAGCGTGACTTACAGTACCTCTTATTACTAATGGCATTTAATTTATAACTTCTTACTGTAACCGATGATGCTATAAATATACTGCAGCCCTTGTAGCAGAATTTTCAATTAAGTCAATATTTCGGATCAAACGGTCACGCTGTACGTAAAGAGAAAACAACAAAAAAATAACAAGTAAAAATAAATACATTTAGTGATAAAAATACTTAATAATAAGATTGAGTAATGTTGAATTCCTTCCAAGAAAAAACTAACAAGACTCCTTTACTTTAGGTTAAGGGAGGGCAAGCCACAGCTCGCGGGCCGCTTATTGCCCGCCTTAAACATTTTTCCGGTCCGCGAGATTCTTTTCAGTTCAGATTCAGTTCAGTTTTACAAACTAGATTTATTTTGTAATGGTCACCTTTTTGGTATCTAGGATGTCAGATAATTCAGGATGAAAGGAGCAGTAGATATAAAACAAAAGATAGGATCAAGGTGCCCTTAACAAAAAGAAATCACTTTTATACTCGCGAACGGTTAATTTTAAAATTTGAAAGATTGCTAAATTAGTAAGTCTGGAACACGATGCTGTACGGGTGAGAAACGTAGACGGTAGGCGCGGCGGAATAGAAACGTTTGAAGTGTGGTGTGACAGGTGGATGATGATGATATCGTGGATGAGAAGGTTAGAAATAAGAACGTATTAGAAAGAATAGGAGAACAGAGGGCGCCATGGAAGGAGAAATTGAAGTTAAGAGTAGAGGTAGACTTAGATTAAATTACTGATCACAAATAGTTAAAGATGTGGGGTGTTCCAGTGTTTAGGAAATGCGAAGAGTAGCTCAGGATAGGAAAAAGTGAAGGTTCGTGTGCGACCAGTCGTAGGATTGATGACCCTATGATGATGGTGATGACTATAATGACCAAGGTAGTGAAAATCAACTTATTAAAAAAATACATTAAGTATTTACGTAACTATATATTCAAAAATTAACCGTTGAAACTATGAAAGAAAATTAACTTTGATTCTAAAACAGTGTTCTTGTGAATATATGACAAATATTGCATATTGTATTAATGAGTTTACAGTTATGAGTTCAAAAAAATGTCTTTAGTGGAGATATGTAATTTTTATATGCAGCCCACGGAGTTATAACGTATTTCCAATGTGGCGTACAAGATCATTCGGGTTAACCACCCCTGCCTGGGCTAGATTAGTCTAATTTGGTTTGTTCTAAACCATTACCAGTTAATCCCAATTGCAATTTGGCTAGGACAAACTGGTTTAGCCAAAAATCAGGTAACATTAAATTTCAATTCAATACAAGCTAAACTAACCATAACCTAACCTTCAAGAGACTGCACTAAACTAGTTCATCCATTCGGATAAACTCAAATGGGGTTTGAGTAGTTCGCATGTACATGTCGATATTTTTTAGTATTCTAGAGTGGTTTTTTGTGCTGTTGAATACAGATTCGTTTGTATTTTCTTTCTAATATCTCCGATGATAATTACATTCTAGGTTATAAAAGGTTACTTAGAATCAGAAATAGTAGTTAAAATGGATTGTTAAAAACCTAGGGTAGATTACGGATCACAAATATTTAGAGGGGTAGATTGCTCTAATTTTTGGGAAACTCTGCGATTGACTCAACATAGCAAGAAGTGGAAGTGCGCGGCAGTCAGTCTCTAGACTGAAGACTTTATAATGGTAGCGATGATTCATACTTAATACCTACATACGTTTATTCTAATGCATTTTTAAATATAAAAATATGTTTGTAGATAACCTTTGTTCTTAAAAAATGTCTATAATTCTGCCACCAATCATTGTTTTTTGTTAGAGCTTTTCGAAACTATACCACATTTTGTTTATAAAATTTTCATAAATAGCACATCTATTCCATGACGAATGGAACTGCTCAAAAATAAGAATTAGGCGAAATAGGCTGGTTGGGCACCTTCTCAGGCATGAAGGTCTAGTCAGACACAAATTAGTTTACTGTTCCCAAATAGTTAAGGATGTGGGATGTTCTCGTTTTAGCGAAATGCGAAGATTAGCTCAGGAAAGGAAAGAGTGGAGGTGCGTGTCCAACCATTCTTAGGACTGACGACCTTAGGATGATGATGATGATGATTTATATGGCCATATACGGTTGTTTTCTATTCTATACATAATACGTATATTTAACGTAAAATTTAACACATATCGTTTTATTAGTATATGCTATGATAAAAATAAGTAAAATATTACACCGTCCGCGTCATTATACATACTTATATCTAAGACTTGCGTTAGTAAACTGAGATACAAAACAGTTTCTAATAAGCGTTTGAATGGGTTTGTCTATCTGTAGTTTATACCGTGATGGGTTTTTTATGCATGACGATCGCCTAATTGGCACCTTTATAAACGTAAAAACATTAAATAAAGAAAAGGTACATTGATTCACTGACAAACATGTATATAAGGCCGGCTGTGAAAAGCTTCGTATGGACATCAGTTTCCTTTGACATTTATTGCAGTTTATTACTATTATTTATCATCACTTCCTCGTCGCTTGCGTGTTAGTGCATTCTCATTAACGACATTTCTAACATGTTTGGAAAAAATAGGAGATATTGAGTATCTAATATTATGCATATAGATGCAAAAAACAACCCTAATAAATAAACTTTTTATCTAACGCAACGACACAATTTTTCTTTTTTGGAAAAATGACGTAATACTAATCATACGCCATAACGGGTAATTGTCTTCTTTGTTTGTCAAATTGAATTAAAGAAATAGCGTTGACTATGAGACTAAAATAGTATGTGAGAAGCGATAATATTATTCTTTTTTGTTAGAGTCAGTTCACTTAGAGAAAGGTAGACGATACCAGACCGGTGTGCGCGGACTGCCCGAATAGGCGTAACTGTTAGATGTTATTTAGGGCCCTAGAGACTTAGTGTTGGGAAAAAAAACTAGAAACACAATCAAATAGTGCGCTACTGGATTTACATCTGATCGTAAACGATCGATCATTTACTTTGACGATATTTGTGCGTATCGTTTACAGTGTACCTTTCTCTAAGTGAAAGGATCATACCTATGCTATAGTATTGCGCTAGTAACCCTTTTCTTAAATATTCATGAACATATTGCATTTCTGAGTCATTTTTGTACGCGAGCGGTGCACCCTTTTAAAAAGACATAAAAAAGTCACTAAATCTCACGGAAAATGCTGGAAAAGAAATCAAAAAATCATTTTAAAAATACTTTTGTTAGATAACTTAATCGAAAATAAACATATAATCGAATAAAGAAATTCGAAGTGATCAGTATTCTGTCGAAACTGCCAGACGCGGATCGCTATTTCGATCTTGTTAAATCTCACCAGCTATCTTAGGTAACAGGATTTCATAAAAATAAACATATTTTTTAATTTACGAAGTCTCGGATGTGAATTTTTGAAGTCGATTATTTTTCGCCATTTTTGAACTTAAAATAGCCCAGATAATTTTTTCGGTAGGTTTAGTGACTTATGCACCGCTCATTATTCATATTTTTGTTTTATTGGTCCATAGCCACTTGCAACTACTATATATACATAGGTAGCAGTTGCATGTACCACATGTCAAAAACCGCGGCATTCTTATGTAAAAATGTATTATCTATTACATGATGAGCGCAGTAACTTCATGTGCGCTTAAGCCATGCTAAATTTCAGTGTTTTGTTTGTGACAAGAGAGACTTTACATTTCATTTAAAGTACATACCTATACCTGCAAGTAATCCCGAAATTTTCTTTACTTATCTTGCAGTGCTTCAAACAAAGAAAATTATGTGTCAACCAACTTCTTTATTATGAAAATGCTGGCAACGGCACAATAATTTAAAAAAATGTTCCCAGTATTTAAATCCTGCCGTAATTTCTACAGTAAATTCTTGAGTGAACGAACTCAAAACAAGACAACAAATTGTTATTTTGTGCACATTTATTTTAGGACTTAAGCTTCTATTTTAGAAGTATGACGAACTAAATGTAGACGTGTTTTCAATGCGATTGACGTCTATGCTCAATTAAGCATTGCAGAATTTTGGTTTGCAAATTGTTATGTTTATTGAACTTCAAAATGAGGGCAACAAGAGTGGAATACATATAGGAGCTAATATATTGATTATGTCATAAAAAACATGGCAATAAAGAACTAAGACATTCAAGTGTTTTTATTAAATGAACTGTTCATTTGGACCTTAAATATGAGAAATACACTCCTAACGTTGACAAACTGACGTATTGTAAAAGTTTTTTTGATCAAAATTGACGAAGACACTCAAACATAGCCATTGATTTTCATTCAGTTAAATAAAGTATTTAAACGTAATATTTTGATAATTGATAAATATCTTCTCAAATGAAGGATACTGTAGAGGTTTCTTAACTACTATTTTTTTGTACAAGATACATTTTTGCCATATAAATATAATACAATATTATTTACATTGAAGGACTTCATGTAGAAATA
This sequence comes from Agrilus planipennis, assembly GCF_000699045.2. Lineage (NCBI taxonomy): Eukaryota > Metazoa > Arthropoda > Insecta > Coleoptera > Buprestidae > Agrilus > Agrilus planipennis. The sequence continues at coordinate 308,106 of NW_020442454.1, read as the reverse complement.
TTTTTTATTAAACAGTTTCATTCATATACTTTACAAACTGTTAGTCTTTCAACGACATTTTTGAACTGAATATCAATCATCATCCACGTCTTCACGGGATGATGATGCCGGTCCGCCTCTCTTACTCTCATCTACTTTCGTACAAATAAGTTTTAAAAATCGTCATATAAGATAGAAAAAAGCAGTATTTAAGATTAATTAATTGTTTATTGTTTGAACACCTCTATAGTACCACACATTTGTGAAGATATTTGTCAATTACCAAAAAAATTTTGCATTTTTTCACTTGCTTTTTTTTTAATATGTTTATCATGAACTAAAAATGTTTTTTAATTTTTTTAAACAAGGGTGTATTTTCACCCCTATTATTTAATTTGCATCCTCTAATTTAATAGCACTCCGAGGTTTTCTCATATTTGAGGTCCAACTGAATAGTTTATGTAATAAAAACCCTTGAACGTCTTAGATACTTTCTATATGACATAATATGCCTATACATAGAGGGTAGAGTATGAGATGCGATAGCTAATACTTGAAATATTTAGAAGTAGAATCTGAGACGATTTGTGAGTGTGTATTAACTATCGAGACGTGGATCAGGCATAGGGCAGGTGTAGATGGAATATAAGGTTAGGAACGAGAGAAGGTGATGTAGAATTAAGAAACATCACAGAATCGTTTAACTAATGTATAAACCTTTGAAAGGATAAACTGGCTAGCCTAACAGTATGATGTATTCTACAAATGTAAAAAATTATATGAAAAATATTTTTTTAGCATTTATAAGAGAGCCTGAAATTTGATGCTTTCAGAAAAGGTTAAACGTTGTACTCGGATTTACTGAAAGGTTGCTCATTGTTAAAATTAAGCAAATACGTGTTTTGGTAATTTTTAAAAATCAACCCTTAAGAATGAAAAGTTGTTGCTACGTTTGTATTTGAAATCTAAGATGGCGACATTACACAAAATTAAAACGTTGTAAGGGTGAGTTAGAAGGTTTTATGAAGAAACAATATTAATTTCTGTGAGCGAAGCCGCGGGGAAAAGCTAGTTTTATAAAAGTTTACTATAGTTTATAACAAATAATCTAAGCGATGTATGTTATAGTGAAATAAGTAATAATTGATTTTAGGAGCATGTTAGTTAGTTAGGAAACATGTCAATTCATTTATGTTCTATTATAACTGTTTTCATAACGTTATTAGTATTAATCGTTCTCAACAAATTCAATTTGGCATTAGGAATGCAAAAAGCATACACGGTAGTAAGATGCAGCAGCAATGCTGTCGATAGCTTGGCGGATAAAGGATTCAAGGATGACTAGACTGTAATAAAACAGCAATCGACTGTCAGCTGCTGGCTGTAGGGTATACGGCATACATGTTCTACATTTCTCTATGCTCACATTCATAGCTGTACATACGCTACTTATCTGTATCCATAAGCATAATTAAATAAAAATAAAATGTAGGTACCTAACGAACAATTATTTCATTATAAACTGAACGGACTAAATAGCATAATTCAACTATAATTTAATTATGTAGAATGTAGCTATTAAATTATTAGTTATGTAAATCTCATGTTATGGTCTTTATTATTGGTATACATGGTTTCTTCTTATGAAATACGTACTTCTTAGCTCTAAAATGGTTATTAGTCTGAAAGATATTGTATTCAGGTCTATTTTCCGCTGATTTGAGGCTTTAAAATGAATGAGGAAATATTCGAACAATTACACCAACTCAAAATTTTTAAAAAAATACTACAAATGGCGCAGTGAACGTCATCTGTAGCACGATGCTACAATTTAGGATTACGTATGCTCCAACAAGGTCCACTTGTGTGGATATCTACTTGCTGAAAACGAATCCTGGCGTAGCCAACCTCAACGTGATAGGCACATTAGCTTAATCGAATAAAATAATTCGAAGTGGTCTGTATTCTGTCGAAACTGCCAGGCGCGGATCGCGATTTCGATCTTTTTGGATCTCATCAGCGCGTCGCAGGCAGCTCCGACAGAACACAGACCAACTTTTACCTGCTGTCTTAACAGTGCGTTTCAGAAAATACTACAAGTAGATATCCACACAAGTGGACCTTGTTGGAGTATACGTAATCCTAAAATGTAGTATCGTGCTACAGATGGCGTTTACTGCGCCATTTGTAGTATTTTCTAAAACGCACTGTTAAGACAGCAGGTAAAAGTTGATCTGTGTTGTGTCGGAGCTGCCTGCGACGCGCTGATGAGATCCAAAAAGATCGAAATCGCGATCCGCGTCTGGCAGTTTCGGCAGAATACAGACCACTTCGAATTATTTTTTTCAAATTATTTTATTCCAAAATTTTTCCTTGCACGTACTTATGTATTTTTTTTAAATAAGCCTCATGTTTTCACTGATGGATGAATTAGTTTAATTTATTGATCTACTTGCTACTTTTTATAATTTAGATACATTAGAGGCCATTACTCTTTTGCTATTCTTTCATACGGTAAAATTTTCTTCCAGTTTCCTTTAGAAGTGCCTTTGAATGAATTATTCTCTTTTTGTGTTAATTTTGTGCCTCTTTCGGAACTAACGATTATAATAACACCTCTTTGGATTATATGATGGAGTTATCATCTTTTAGTTCCGAGTTTATGTCTATTCACGATTCTGTTGGATAATAATGTCCCATTAGTTTTCACAAGTGTCATTAGAATAGTCACATTGGATTTGTAAGTAGTGTTGCTTAATTGCTAACATTTCGCCATTCGTAGTAGTTAACATCTTCAGTGTGTTCAGTACCATGATCAGCAAGCAAGTGACTAGCGATTACATAGTTGGCACACAGGACCCTTAAGTTTTTGACTTGTTTTTACTGTACGTTTGAAATTGGATTTTATGAGCTATCCTGTCGATCACGTTGTGAATGTAGAGTAGAAATGCTTGACATACAGAAGTTTCTTCCTCCTCCAAATCGCTGGTGACTTGCAAATGCCGTGGTTTAAAGTCTGTTGATTTCTTTGCCAGTATTGACATGTTTTCGAAAGACGAAGCGTAGGGTTTCTGGTTCTCAATTACGTTTTCATGGCCAAACGTTTCCGTGTACCTACCGGAGTGGTGGTTAGAATTCCCCATGGAAGTACATACCTACTGGTTTCTATGAGTACTGCTTTTTTTAAAAACAGCGATCTAGAGAACCTGTGGACTTTTAATCAAAATGTCTAAGAATGGTACAACGTATCTGTGCAGTCTAAACATAACCACAACAAGCTTGTTACTCGCAGCGCTTAATGTATATGATGTATAATAAAAACAAAATTATTTTGAGAACTGAACCATTTTATGTCGAATATTGCATGCTACCTTCAGCAGACGGAATAAAATTAGCGCCTCATAAGAATTTCCTTAAGAAAATAGATAGAAGAGCACTTTTGTTCGAAATTTTATGGTAGTGTCTACCTAAAGCATTCAGGTGCAGTTAAAATTTGATGGGAAGAAGGTAAGAGTAACGTTATTGCCGTTTATGTTTATGGTTTCATACGATTATAAAAGGGGTAACTAATGATAAAACAAGTCTTGTTGAGTTGTTTTAAAACGCTGAACCCTTAGCGATGTTGAAAGTAATGAAATTTTGGGAGTCCTTGAGCGAACAAACGTTCACTTGCATACTTTTAACGCACCTTTAAAATAGACAAATATGAGATGCATTTTACATCAATTATTATTATTTTTATTAACCTAAGCAGTTTAAACTTCTACCGAAGCATAAAAATTGCACAATAAATTACATACAACACTTTTCTGGTGTGGATAAAATGTAAGAATGTATAACTACTTACAGCTAATAAATCAATTATACTAATGGATATTACTTGTTCGCAGAAATGTGTGAATAAGTTGACAGGCTTTGATATAGTAAGGAATCCATTGAAAGAAGAAGATAGATATTTTGTTGAATTAGATGTGGTTTAAGAATTCCATTTCATCGGTCCATTTATAAATAAAATGGTAATGGTTATAAATAAAAGACTTTTCGCGGTTGAAAAAACCAAAAATAGTGGAAATAAAGGTTCCTTTTCCTACACACGCTTAATTGTACAATTGCACTGATTCGGGATATAGACTTACGTATGAATGACTACTAGAAGTCGAAGATATGAATTGGCTCCACGTTTGGTTGTTCATTTCTATAGTTGGACCGATCAGAATTAGTAAAGTCCGCAATAAATTATCTGTAAGAATGGACTTATCTCCTTTCTTGTTTCCACTTGGGACTGTAGTCATTTGCAGCGTTTTGAACACGCCCTTATTAAGTTAGGAAATGTGAAAAGAAATAACCGAATAACAGTAAGCTGTGCAGCGGTTGGAGGTTGGTTAGGTACGCAAAAGATCAGGGTCGCCTTTATATCTACCTTGCTATCCTAAATTCCTGAGAATGTCTAACTTTTTTTGAAGTCCAGTGCTGGGCAACATGCTCAAATTTTGCTTGTCTGCATCTTTTTCTGTTACACATCAATTGATATAATGTTATCCCTATTTCGTTATTAATGTCCGCTGCAATTCCTATCTGACATCTCTTTTCGGTAAAGGTCTAGATGATGGCCCCACCCCCGAAGGGATCGAGAGAGGGTGGTGACCTGAGTAAAACCCCATAAAAAATTTGCGGCGGTCTCACCCCCCATAAAAAGTTATGGGGGGTTGAAAGTTGATTATTTTGACAATTTTCATACACTATATAAAATTCAATAAAATTCAATAAAAAAATTATTTTCAAGCGGGTGGAGGTGGGGGATCGAAGGAGGGTGGTCACTTGAACAAAACCCGATTACCTAACCTAACCTACCCTATTGATAAAGATATTTAAATAATGTTTTATATAACTTTCTCAATATTTTTATGTATTTTTCATTAGTTTTACCTTTGAATATTGTTTAAGAATGACTATATAAATATTTACATGCCCAGAAATGTATAAAAATTGGCCTATTTATTAACTTTGAACCCCCATAACTTTTTATGGGGGTGAGACCGCCACGAACTTTTTATGGTACAGTGGTGGGGGAGACCTCCTTCTGGGGTGGGGGCCATCATCTAGAGATCTAGACCTTTACCCTCACTTCTATGTTTACGATATTTCCGTCTGTTGTGAGTAAAAGTAAGCGTTCTGCCAGCAACCACTCTAGTCTAATTAGTAAGTTAAAAAAAGAAAATAAATGCGACACATTTATTGCAAACTATCCCAATTTTGAACGTCCTAATTATATGTTAGTATTTTTTTTTCCATTTTCTCTGATGATACGCTACTGGAATATCTATGACAAAAGTAAAGTAATAAGGTCAAAAGATCGCTCTCGAGACAGGATCAAACGTTGAAGTGTATCATTCTGTTGGTTTTAACCCGATTTCCTTTTAAGGTTTAGCAGTTCAACAAGTCTTACTAGAACAAGTATTCTAAACGGTTCATAAAGCGGTACGTGAGTATTCTGTTAGATGCTTTCGCGTCCGTTGACGTCGCCGTAATATTGGTTTATGAGTAATGGCGTCCGACGGGGATTGTTTTGAAATTTAAATGCGAACGGCAGACGAAGTACGTGATTGTTTCTCTAGCTTGTCGACTTCGCGCGTGCTTTTATCGAACACATCCTAGGAATAACGTCGAAACGTTAAGACTTAACTTTGCGCCCGTTCCCATTATCTCGGAATTGTTGCCATGCTATTTTTCACACGAATTGTTAAAAACGAGTTATTGCTGTATAATGTTTACAATACGAATTTCTTACATGATTTATTGAAAATATTTTTCAGAGTAAAATGGATTTCTCCTAGAAGGTTTATATTACTATTATATACCGTATATATGGACAAACCAGATTGTGCAGGAATTAAATGAAGCATTAATTACGACGGTCTATACGGTCTATAAGAAAATGTATTTGATAGTAACGAAACAAAGTAGCTTATCGTTAAAAAAAAAAAGAACCGCAGTAAAATAAAAACCTACCTGCTTAAAATATAGCTATACCTGCCGTTACCTTTGGTTTATTTTGATTAAGGTGCTGATTCGTATCTTGTGGTTTTCTTAGCACAGCATCCACGGTCACAGGACAGATATGTTTAATCAGCACACGGATGCCGAAGGCATTGCTGCCGGGTTTATGTAGGAGGTGAGCAGGATCCTTTAGAACGGTCTAGTGTGGGCGGAACCTTTCTATTTCCCACTAAGCTTACTAGCAGGCTGATATCCTAGCAGATATACGCTGCTCAACCGTCAAGGTATGCGTGGTGTAGGTAGTCACTTCTACCACGATTGTAGCCTAACACGGCCGGGCAGATACGATTTTGGCGAACCTCAACCATACATCTTTACTGATGTTAGTGGGTAATCGTAGTTTTGAGGGTGAGCGCGTGCAGTCTGCCTGCAAGGATTGTCTTGGATTCTAGGGTTCGATACTAAATACTTGTTCAACATCTAAAGTAGTTGTTTACGCTACACGCCCGGAGAATTAATTGGTCATCGCAATCATTATGATGGCGGTTTGGGCTGGAATATTGTCGTGATGGAGCGATTGACAATCTCCAGTCATTTTAGTTTGTCGAGTCAATGCGGGCAGGTACAGTAGGTTTCTTATTTACTTTGCCCACATTTTTATCTAAATCACACTTGTTGAGGGATGCCCAGGCTTCTTCATGTCTTCATCGGTCTTTAGTTTGTTCTTAGGCCTACTGTGCACTGCAATTTTTTTATTATTTAGTCGCAAAAATGTAACACAAATGCAAGTTCGTACATATGCAACTAAATAATCGTTACTATTAAAAAATCATCTGTAGCGTTTTGGATGCAGAAAAAAATTATATCCGAAATTAAGAAAAGAAAATTGTTGTTTTATATATATTCGCTTTTATTCGCAATAACAATGCTACAAACACGTTATTTCTGTAACGCTCATGTTGCGACTAGAAGCAGCTGCGATTATTTGGCCGCAAGTACTAAAAATCGCAGTGCGCGCTAGGCCTTAAACTCATCGAACACCAGAAAACCTATAGGCCCTTGACATGATGTTGTCTTAGTAACCTTCTTAACCAAAGCAATCATGTTAGAGGTGGTTTTACTCTGATAGCAATGAACGCTCCATTTTTTTTGTCATACAACAATCGTCCGCCGCCCGATACATTACTTAGCTTAGATATCGACTGAAGCGCCAGTCTCATTATATTATTTTACCAACAAACCCATGTTTAATACCTATTTTATTGTTGAAATAAATGTTATCTTATACGTATATTCTTCTCATAAAACTTTAGAGTAAGGGCTGAAACAAACAAAAATTCTGCTTTTCCGTTAGAAAACGTAATAATATTAATTTCAGTGTCATCAATAAGCGCTTCTCAAGAAAGATATTTCACTATTGTAAGTAAATGTAATTGAAATAGAAATTATGAATCGATAAAGTCCACAAAAAGCCTCAATTAACGGAATATACCAGTAAAATTATTCGAAAAGGAGACTCAAAATTGATTAAGCTTAAAATACTTAATGGCATAACGTTATTATGTTACTAACGTTCCATTGTTATATTCCTATCTTTTTAGTATGTCTTTTGTTATCGAAAATGTATTGTTATTATAAATTAATTACGTCTTATCATTATTATATTATGTATAGCTACCACTCGAAGATAATATCTCATCAGAAATAATACCACAAGACGTCATTTAAAAATGGCAGTAAAAAACCGCACATAGTGTATAAAATAAAACTATTTTTCTGATAACTACTAGATACATTACAATTCATTTGCAATTACTATTTTTTTTTTCATTTTCCTGCGTATTTTCACTTGTTCGAATACTTAAGCGATCATTTTGTATGCACCTCGTGTTACTATTTGTTATTGGCAAACCTTGGTACGTTTTATTTAATTATGCAATTTACCTACCACATCATATATCGTAATATTGCAAATGCTTTCCTTAGATGGTTTTTAAATGTGGACTGCTTCTGATTATAACTAGGAGGTAATGTTGGAAAACATTCCAAGAAGTTTCATAAGAAACATCGTCGATGTACAATATAATACTTTATTGTAACGTACGTATGTAATGTGTACTATATTGATATCATTTGAAGTTCTTTCATAATAGAATCGTATTCCGGACGACGAACGAAACCGAACAAAGTAATTTCAAACTGTATATCGCCTGTATGTTCACATTTTTCGTAGCAAGCGGTCAAAACGATTCAATATTACATCATATTCAAGCATTCTACATATATACAAGAAATAGGTAGAGTCCGTTCACTTAGAGAAAGGTACACGATGCTAGATCGATGTGCGCGATCTGCCTTAATAGGTGTAATTGTTAAGTCATTACGTCGCCAGTGACTTACGGATGGGATTTTATCGGTTTTGTCTCGTTGTGTGTTCTGATGTTGAGGTGATTAAATAATAGAATGCGGAATAAAAGGATGACAATAACTTTAATAAAACAAGAACGAAAAATGAAGACTAGAATTAAGAAGGTAGAATTGTGAAGTTGAAGTTAAGAAGGATAAGTCAGAACTGAGTTTAATTTTTGAAAAGAGATTGTAAGAAGGGTGATAAGGAGGAGTTAGAAATAAGTTAGTTAAAGTAGGGAACCAATAAGATACTCGTGAAATCTGGAAATGTCGTTTAGAAGAAATACTGAGAAGTTAAGTTTGAACCCAAATCACCAAAGAAACTGATCATAAAATTGCAATTAAGAAAAGTAAAGGTTATAGACGTCATGCAGTTAGTATACAGAGTTGAATTGTTAGCAGGAGTTATCCAAGCTAACACATATGTTCCCATAACAAAATCACGCCACGCATCGCAAGATATCACGTCACGCAAGGAATGACGTATTTCGCACTTATTGCAACATCAGATAGTTTAATTTATAAATACAGGTACATCTTCACCTTTACTTTTACTTTTAAGACTTTTTATGTCTGATTAGCTGCCGCCCATAGGGTATTGCTAATAAGTAATTGTCCAAAAGTGTTTCTTAGGAATAAAGTTTGTTTAAAAGATTTTGACTTCTTTTTAAAAAACAAAAGTTCCGAGAAGAAACCAAAACTCAGGGATGATAGTAAAGTACGTACGCAATTAAATAGTCGTTTAAGTGAAAAATAGATACAGAGCAGGTATAGAATAGAGTAAGTATAGAAATAGAATTATAAGAAAAGAATATTTGCACAATAATAATACAACAATATAGAAATTCCAAACACACAAATACAAGTAATAAAGTTTTCACAGACACCAAAAAATATACAACCACACACTTAATACATCACTCTAAAAAATAAATTGTTTTCTTAATAACCATTAAATCGCCACATCGGAATGAGGCTACAAATGCGTAACCAACTTATTAGCTTTTGAGTTTTTATCGGAAAATATATTTGCATTATTAAAATTATTATAACGTCTTTTTGAACAATTCATACGCAATCATATATTCTGTTGAGTGGAATTGTTTATAAATCGTGTACGGATAAAAAAATTATCACAAAGATTTGAAAAAGTAATTACAAAATCAATTAAATAAAAGAAAAATAATATAGTTACATAAACATAATAAATGCTTTCCTTGAAAAGTATTTCAAATACAATTATAAATACTCTTAAGAGTATTTGAGTAGAGTATTTCAAATACTTGACAGGTATGCAAATCACTGTAGTCTGAATTACAATTCCAAATTTTTAAGTGGAAACACATACAAGTTTAATCATTATCAATCACGAAAGTGATAAATGTAATTTTTACTTTTATGGTAACAACAAAAATGTCTCTTCAATAACTGATAAACCATTTACAGCTTGAACATTCCACATAATCGCGGTTTAGGTTGATGGAATTTTGTAGGCGCTGTGACAGTTTTTGAATGCCCATGTCATACTAGCTCGCCGCTATGCTGTTACAGAAGTTTTTTTTTATTTTAGTTTTGAAGGGAAAATTTTCAAAAGACATCCCCTGAAGGGGTTAGTGTCGCTTATCGACTAAAACCCCTCCTCAACTAGGGAGATCGACTTGGAAGTTTTAGATCCCAGGGAAGGTTCTGTGGAAAAGGTTGGGAATGGGAAGGGAATTGAATGTAGGAGGGGAATTATTTGGGGGTGAAAGGTGAATGAAATGGAAATTACAGTTACAGAAGCGGGAGATCGCTTGTCTTACACCTCTCCATCGTCACTAACCCGCGCTCCAGCCAAATGTTCATTTAACTTAAAAAACAAGTGGTAGTCACTGAGTGTCAAGTGCGAACTATAAAGTGGGTGGGTGACGATCAATCTGTCTGATTTTCTCGTGGAGAATGATGATATCCCACTTTTTTTTCGCCGTGCTGGTATATCTGTTCGGCCAGCTGTAAATTAACCTTCCTGCAGTATGCAGAGCCATTGTGGAGATCCGTGCACAACTTTTATTTTGGTCAAAAATTTCTATATGTTTAATGTATAATGCTTTATGCATTCGAAAACCGAATAAAACGAATTTCGAACCCAGTATGCTAATAAGCGATGATTTGTGTGAGAGTGGGGTAAGAAAAAAGCACAACACTGTAGCTTTACATTTATTAAAATTAATGTTTCAGAAAGTTCAAAAATAAAACATTCCGATGTCCTAAGCGATGTTAGTTAATCAGTATTGGAATTGATAAAAATTACCAATTATGTACCTTGCTGTTCACTAATAACCAGCTTTAATTTGTAAAAGATAAAAAAAAGACAGATAAAATTTTATTGTCTGAATTGTACGATTTAACTTGTGGTTAGAGAGCTTGCCAAGTAGGAGGTACCTGTGGTTATGACCAATGATACATAAAAAGCTGTTAAATTTAAATAAAGGGTCCCGAATGAATAATAACAAACGAGTGGTCGAAACGTTTTGTCGCATACCAAAAAAAAAGTATTTCATGACCAGCTCGCTGACAAATAATTTGAGTGGACGCCCTTTCATTAGTTATGTGAACGTAACCGTGAAATACGATATTGTTTTCGTCATGTTTTATTTATTAGTTTTACCCATCGCTATTTATTGCACCGGACAACCCATTAATTATATGCATTCGTTTTTAAAAAATGTCCCTCACACAGGAAAAGGTCAACACGATCGAATGCTATGTACCATTTCAAATAGAAAAATACGCTTAAATTTTAGTGAGGTACGAGATAAGTTTTTCTGATTGCATATTCTTTTATATATTTGCTATAGTGAATTGTTTTGGTATAAAAAACATAAATTTTGGTGCGTAACATCAAGTCACTCGGTATTTTTCGTCAATGCGACGGAAGTGCGTAAAGCTGAGGACCCAATACATCTATTCACTTACCACAAAGTCCTGGTGTGACATGTTAACTTGGCTCAGAGCCATAAAGAGTGTCTTAGAGGGACCCTAAAGCCCTCAACTTCTCTTTCCGCAGCAAAATCAAGATAGTCAAGAAATATTTTTGAAATAATATATCTCATGTTGTGCCTTAACTTCAACTGTTTGAAAAGAGGAAAAATCAATGGGGCTGTGTTGTGGTACACAGTTGTTGGTTTAACGACTATTTGTCTATGAGGAAAGATAGCCTAAGTATTCCCGAGTTTTTTTTTTAATTAAAGTTAAATCCAATATAACTATTGATAGGCACTTGTTATTAATTAAGCATATTTAAGGAGTTTAATTAATTTAATCTAATTTATTAATGCAGTGTGATGTAATTTTGAGGAATTGAATGTACTATTTTAATTTTAATATGAAAAATGTATTATAAAGTTATTACATATTATTTAAATTTTCTACATGCATAACTTAATCAGTATCTTTTGTAGATATTTTTATATAAACTGAATAAGTTATTTGATCTTGTGAAAACATTTTCGAACCAGATTTGATAACGACAGTGCTCGGGAAAGAGCGCGTCAGGACGTTCCTTCACGCTCTTATCCTAAGCCGCGTCTATCTCGTTACAATCCACGCGCCGTGTGTTGGTTTGAGTTTAGGTAGTACACGGCGCGTGTGGATTGCCGCTCCACGTGCCGTGTAGCCAGGGATCGTTAGAATTCCGACGCACATTTGCTGACAAATTAATAAGGGTTAGATATTAGATTCGTAATAAGAAGTTGGCATTTCGCCTAGTACTAACGTAAACGAAAGAATTGTAGAATTGTATACTTCATTAACTTTCTCTAGCGATGTGCCCCTTCCATTGTCTTGGATGCGCACTGGCAAAATCGTAAGTAGGGAGAAAAAAGCTCATTATACTCTCGACTCTTGTTCATTAAACATACTTTTTCATACAGTACTTGCCAAAAGTTTTGTTCAATCATGAATAGTAGTGCGAGTCGAAAACAGGCGTTAAAGCCTTTACTATGTCTTCAAATATAAAAAAACATCTCGTTGATATTTTCAGTAGTAATTGGTATCAATAACAGCACATTTGAGCAATGCAATTCTAGTGGATAAAATGGTCAAATTTTCCGTGCAGTACTGTACGGATTATACGCTCCTCCCCGGTTAAGAGTTTGGCCGAGAGTTGTCTCCTTTCTTGTCTGGCCTAGTGCTGTTCTTTTCTACTTTGCGCCGGTCAAACTGAAGGTCACATCTGTACAGAAAGTAAACGAAGTATACCGTCTCTTAACATTCTGCTGTAATAAATAAATAAACAAATAAATGTAGTAGTAGGATTACCCAACTGCGTTATTATTTAGCTTTGTTTTTGTACTAGTTAATATAGTTTTTATCGACTTTTCTACTTTTGTTATTTTTTCAAGAAAATATCGTTTTGTTGGGTATAATAAGTGTGAATAACTTTCAGAAAAGTTCAATGAGGAAAGTTTTTATATTATATTTCCAACCGAAGCGTCGCGTTACATTACTTTGTAGATGCACATATAGTAAAACTTGGATGTTTTCACATCAATTTCTGTTTGCATACGATAAATTTTCACTTCGTAACTTTGGATTTTCATAACAGTTCCGTGCATCTCCATATCTAAAAGTCATGCTAGAGGAAGTTTGTATGCGTGCGTATACTTGAAATATGACACTTTGCTGTGAACGACTTTGATATTGTATGACCCTTCACGATTTGTACTACGACTGATGCTACAATACACTAGTGGCGAGTTTAGAACTGAACATAGGGATATTGTATTACAAGCAATCATCAAAGAGCGGCATTCTCTTTTAAAAAATATGACCTGGTATGGAAATATTCGTACAAGTATCTTTACAGTAGGGGTGAGCGGGGTACCCGGTTTGGATATCCGGTACCTGTTTTAGGATCCGGCCGGGTACCGGATAATCACGCCGTGTATTGGACAAAAAAAAATAAACATCAGCAATAATTATTATTTAATAAGGATAACGAAAAACCTATCTAATGAAAAATTGTAATTAAGATAGTATTGGGATAGGTCGTTTGTCCTAATTAGTATTATTTATTGATTACCGTACCAAATTATTTGTTATTTCGATGTAGTTATTGTTTTCTTTTTCTCGTGAACAAGAATACATCAATATGACCGAACTGTTACAATTTATGTCGTTTGTTGGTATATGAAGTTCTCATTAACGATAACTTCTTGGTTTGATTTTGTCACCTTGTAGATTATTAGTATTTATAAACAGTATTCAGTCATTTCAGCTGGACCCTCTCGTTGAAATTAAAATTTCATAGATGTGGTTTAGATAGTAAATTTTTGCGGAAGCGGATGTGTAGGTAATGATTTTAGGTGACTATTAATGCAGTGGCTGTACACCATTTTTATGATATTTTGTTACAAATTTTGTATTTAGCACTTGCATCGTTAATATCAACAAGAAATAATCTCAAATGAGATTTCTTTTTGCCTTCAAAATTGCAGTTTTAACTTAAAATTTACACCATTGAGCTTACAGTGTACAACATAAATGAACGCTATAACTCTATTTGTATTTTCGAAATGAAATTTTTACATGAAAGACCTGGACGTTTTTAGATTAAAGTAGGAAACTAATTAGAGAATAAAATTTGGAAAATACAAATATACGAGATGATAGGAAATAAATTTAGGTCCTAAACTATAATAGTTATTTTTTGGACAGAACAAAAGTTTGCCGGCTATAATGCTGCATTGACGCTAATACTTCATGAACATAAACGGTTGATATTAATACGTTCACAATGTTAAAGAGGGCCGCTGAAATCTGGCGCAGAGTATCTGCACATATGCAGATTTGCAACGCGATTCCATTTATATTGTGTTTTTAAAACGGTCAAGTTTAACCAACAGATAAAAAAAGTAAAAAATTTTACGACTTGTTTTATTGTTCCGATATATTGATTTTCAAAAAAATGAGAAATAACATTTTTTTAAATTCTTGTAAGTTTCCGTTGTAAAATGCGGAACCAGATGCAGAAGCGGATATGAAGATATATGCGGAACTTGTGTAATTACGGAAGCCAAAGCAGAGGTCTGTTACAACACTGTCTGAAAAAATATATTCCACGTGTTCATCAAATTATGCATCTTTGCTCGTACGGTATAAGAAGAAAAAATGCCGGCAATAAAATGTGTATTGTCTATGCTCGGTGAGCGTTTTGCCTTACCTGTATACAGGCATTCTTTCATTTTGTCGCACAAACGAAAATGCATAATTTGGTGAACGTGCGGAATATATTTTTCCAATTACGTTTATCTGAAAATATACCATGCAATCCCAAAATCTTTTGAAGAAAGCGTAACACCCTTCTAAAGCCTTAAATTGCATTTATAATACTTGCATTACTTTATTATCTATATGAAAATATGACTCAGGATATTTGTATTTGTATCCGTATATCACGTCGTATTTGTCAAATCACAATAGCGCTAATTGATGATCGTATTGTAATAGAATATCCCTGATTTTTTTTTATTATTGTGATGTTATTTGTATTGGTAAAAGCATTAATTTAAAAATTAATTAATTTTAATGTATATTATTAAATAGAAAGATTCGAATGGGTATACAATTTTTTTAATCACTTGCATTAAAAATAACTGTTTGTTTCCTAAAAATCTGTAGCACTTTCATTATGATGATGTTCCTTGAGTTTTTTTTAAAGTTTCGGATTCAGTAATTTCTGGAGAGGATATTTAGAACATTAAATTGATATCATGAAAAGGATATTATTGTATTTCTCATAAACTCTTAACGGCACTCCACATAATTTGAAATTCCATTTAAAATAATGAAGTGTGTGCCTGCGTTTTGCATAATAAGAAGTAACTTGGTGATGGCATTATTTAAATTCGGTAGAACTTTATCTCCCCCACAACAAAATTTCCATCTTGAATTCCTTCAAATTTTCTCTAAATGCCAGATATTTCATCAAAACTTTAATAA
The DNA here is from genome assembly GCF_000699045.2 of Agrilus planipennis. Taxonomy (NCBI): domain Eukaryota; kingdom Metazoa; phylum Arthropoda; class Insecta; order Coleoptera; family Buprestidae; genus Agrilus; species Agrilus planipennis. Next base: position 292,740 of record NW_020442454.1, on the reverse strand, counting down.
TGATATTTAAACATGTATAAAACAGTTTCATGACTGACAGACAACGCACAGACCAAACAGCTGGACGTTATAATTAAGACACTGTCCATATGAATGAATTTTCAAATGATGTGATACGCACACGGCGGCTCAACGGATCTGGCTCGACACATCCTGTATTGGAAGAAACGCTTACAGCCGTGTAGAAACTCACGATAGAACCAAGATTGACCCAACATTTTTCGATATTGGACCAAACATGTCAAATCTTGCTGTATCATTTCGGCCCAAGCCTGGTTGGTAAGCTCGGTTCACGACTGGGCAGCTAATGAGCTAATGCATACCCTTGTTTTTAATGTTAAAAATCACGCTATTTTTTTGCAAAATTATTGATTTTTGACACTACTAATAAGCAAGACCGTTTTTATGATAGAAAGACCAAAAGCAGACCGAAAGAATATGACCAAGACTAAAAACAAGATCGAACGAACAAGACTAAGATTGAAACCAAGACCGAATATGCAACACCAAGACTAATATTAGAAGTGTTTAAGCAAGACCAAAACCAAGACTGAAAAAGAAAGACCAAGACCAATGGCAAGACTGGACAGTCTTGGTCTGGGTTTTGTTTTACTCATCACTTTTTGTACATTAGCATCTATTGATAATATTGGACAATAAAACAAGTTCACTTATGTTTTCTTTCATAAGTACAATTTTCTTTTATCAAAAATTATTTTAATTAGTAATTTTGTGTTTTTTATGTAAATAGTAAACATAATAATTATATTTTATAAATTTTATTTGTAGCAAATTCGTATTGCTCATTATTTGTTTATGTATAATCTCGGTATTAGGAAGTTCAAGTTCACTACAGAATTGATTAGTCAGAACAATATTTTGACAGTATTGAACATAACATAATTTGGCGAAACATTTATGTATCGAACCTTGGTGTTTAAAGATTGACCAAACATTAGTCCAGTATTCTCAAACCTGTTGTTGATAGTCCAGTACTGCACCACATTTGACGAAACATTAATTTACTAAACCGAGGCACATGAACATTGACCGAACATTGGTCCATTATCGACAAGGCAATTCTTGGTTTCCCACTACTGACCCAGGTTTGGGGGCCTGTAGTCAACTCCAGTATTTCCTACATAGGTGGTTTTATGTTTAGAGCGACGCTTAGGTTTATCCCGTATTTTTTTATGATACTTAGGTATGATAATAAATGTTTAGTATTCAAAATTTATCATACTAGTGATTTTTGTGTTCTCCTTTACAACCAGGTAGTTCGTTAAAAGAAGCAACAGACCTACGTGTAAAATTAAATTTCTTTTGTACCTAAAATCGTTTACTAAAAGCTCTACACATTTTAATTCGGCCAAGTCGCAACAAATCGGTGTGTGTATCACACCTATCGCTTTTTTAAGTTATAAAATTAGATTTTATAAAATTGTTAATTAATGNAGAGGTAGACCTAGATTAGATTACTGTTCGCAAATAGTTAAGGATGTGGGCTGTTCTAGTTTTAGGGAAATGCGAAGTTTAGCTCAGGATAGGAAAGAGTGGAGGTACGTGTCCAACCAGTCTTAGGACTGATGACTTTATGATGATGATGCGAATAGAAGTACAGTAGAATCCGTTTATAATGACATCGAAAGGAAATGACAAACACGTCATAATAAGCGGACGTCATACAAAGCATAGTCTTAGAAAATAAACAACTTTCTATTTTGGTTAGTTACTTAGTTTAATAGAGAAAAAAACTACAAATTGTATATATTTATTAACAGAAAAAGAAAAAGAACAATGAATTGTAATATCAATATACATAAGAAAGGTCAGTAAAATGAGCGAAAATGTTATTCTCAATCATTTGGGTCACTATAGCCGAATATGATTTCTTTAGAGTAAGTCATAATAAACGATATGTCATTTTAAACGGAATCATTATATCCAAACTTTCCGATAGAGAATTTAATATGAAAACTAAACTTAACACTGCAATTATTTCATATTAAGCGGTTGGTCAATATAGGCGGAGTCATAATAAACGAATTCCACTGTACATATTGTTATAGTGTTATAGTGATTTTTGTAAGCGTGTCGCAGTTACGATGAACATTTCTTCCGTGTAAATTAAAAATATTCTGCTTAAACACGTCCATAATAATTTAGTTGAGATGATGGCAGTTTCCGTTTATTAATACTTGGCAAAAAATTGTTTGCTCGTTTGAAACCGCAATAAGACGGCACTATTACTTGAAAATATAGGGGTGGAATATGATAAAAGGCGTAGCTTTATTAAATCGTATCCGTATAACGAAACTGGAAAATGTGCAAATGAAAAAACATCCATTATGTTAGTAAATGCATCTATAAATAAAATGTTGAAAATTGAATCTCGCCTATAAAAAGATCATTAGAAACTAATAGATGTGATGAAAATGGTAACCAATGATAGTCATTTTTATAATTTATAAAATTGTGTAATCAAAAAGTACAAACAGAATCCTTATTATTTTATACCTAAGTCTATGTTAAAAAAACGGAACGAAAATGTTTTTCTTTTTCTCGTGTTACGTAGTAAAGGTATCATTAGAGAGATCCTTTAAAATGAAATTGAAATTCCTTTCACTTGTTTTAGTTTGTAATCCTTCCTTTTCATAAATTTAAAGCTACAAAGTGGCGGATATTTTCACTATTTTCTACCATGAATTCGAGCACTTAATAACAATTTTCGACTTATTCTTTTTATAAGCGTACGTAAGTAGGGAAAGAGCGAATATAAAATCAGGAGACGAAAAATTAGATGTGGCCGATTTTAGGTATTCGAGGAAGTCAGATAAGTAAAGACGGAAAGAGTGGTAGAGATATAAAGCAAAGGATAGAGCAGAGTCGAGTCGCCTTCAATGAAAAAAAGTCATTTCTATGCTCGCGAACGCTTAATTTAAAAAATTCGGAAAATAAAAAGGTGTACGTTTGGAGCGCGGCGCTGTACGGGTGCGAAACGTGGACGATGGGCGCAGCGGAAAAGAAAAGGTTAGAAGTGTTCCAAATGTGGTATTACAGGCAAATAATGAGGATACCGTTGATAAAGAAGGTTACAAATGAAGATGTACTAGAAATAATAGAAGAACAGAGGACTCTATGGAAGTCAATAACAAATAGGCGAGATAGGTTGATATGAAGGCCTAGTCAGAGATATATTAGAGACAGAAATAGGAGTTAAGAGGATTAGAGGTTGACCCAGATTAGATTACTGTGAGCAGATAGTTAAGGATATGGGTTGTTCTAGTTTTGGGGAAATGCGAAGATTAGCTCAGGATATGAAAGTGTGGACGTGCGTGTCCAACCAATCTTAGGACTGACGACCTTATGATGATGATGACGTAATGATATGTCAATAATTTCCAGAGAATGAGTCTGCGTTTATAGGTAAAGCTAAATATAAATATTAAAGGACTTAAAATAACATCAATGTTCACATGTAAACTCACCCTAAACATCCGTTTTAAAAGTTATGTTAAGCCTTATAATAATTGTAAATGTTATTTGACTGAAGATGAGATTGAGTCGCATGTAAACGATTATAATGGTACATTAGGAGAAGACAGCACTCACGAAGTTATTTGCTTCGAGTGTCACCTTCTCCTGCCGGAAGCTTATAATTGCAAGATACTTTATAATATTCAATTATTGCTATTAGTGTTCGTGACATTTCGTCAAAGATTTATTGTTGATCTCTTAGGCAATAAATAAAATGGATAATATATAGTCAATGAATAAAAGTATTTTAGAACTATATAAGTACATGTCGCAAGGCAACTATATCCGTTAAGTCGAGTAGGTATACATTAAGATCCAATTTTTCTTTTACATTTTAAAATTATAGTATTTAAAGACTTGTACCTGTACAATAATAGCAGGCGCGTTGTAAATTTGTTATTCATTAAAAAAGTGCGTAAATTGCTAAATAAGTAGCGCGGCCACTTACATTTTTATTTCTGTTCAATTGATTTTAATGCACAACAGCACTTGATGCCTAATTAAAAAAAATTCACCACGTCTATTTTGTAAACACAACCTCGAATTGGCAAGGCATATTAAGTTGACGCAATTAAGTGTCTGGAACGGCGCTTTGATATGCCGCTTCTCTCATTTACATACTTAATTACCGTATCACAGTATTTTCATTCAATCGTTGTTAACCCGCAGATTATGTGTTATTACATGTAGATAGCCTACCGGCCTATTCAAATACACGGATTACAATGATCGTACAATGAATTCAAAATTGTCTGCATTCAGCACAAGTGATATTGCGCTTTGTTTTCATTAAAAACAAATAGTGTACTATTGGGATCCGTCAAATGGGAGGAGCCTAAAAACATGGCGCCGATTAGGGAAAATTTATCATAGTTCCTATAGTGTACCGTGCAATTTCCAACTTTTTAAATTACGATAAAATGATAAGTATTGACACAATATGTGATTGGGCTGACACAAAGCCTCGGAAAGGAAATTTCGTTGAAGGTGAGCGTGTTTTTAATGCCAATCACATTATAAAATTCGGAAATAACAAATCC
>NW_020442454.1:285352-287327 GCF_000699045.2 Agrilus planipennis | reverse complement strand
TGAGGTTAGTTTGAGTCACTCCATACCCTTCTATAAGTACGAGAGAGTAAGCAGTAATGAATAATTTTGTTTTGTCTTTTTCTTCTCCCTTCCACTCCCATATCAAGCCCCTTCATCCCGTAGACGAGCGAAGTCACTCTCGCAACTTAAATAATACCTACGAAAATTTTCGTTACTACGTTTACAAAACTATTGGGTTTGGCTATGGAAGAGGGGACTCACCGACGAAATGGAAGGGATAAGAAAAGGAAAGAATCATCTCACTCGCACTCGCAGGATCAATGAGGAGCTACTTGGTTAACCTTGAGGAGCACTCGGGAGTCAAAAGAGCCGAGTTTGCCCGGCTCTGCTATAATAGGTCCAAGGTTGATGTACGAGATTCTTATAGACAACTAGCTGTAACTCGTCTAAATTTGGGAAATAGTGTATCGATAGTAGCACTTCGAACCATTTTTTAATAATTTTATAGTGAATAAATCTTTTAACTAGAGATGGGCCCAGTACCCGTTTTGGATCCAGTACCCAGCGGATCCAGCACTGTTTTTAGGATCCGGCCAGGTACTGAATAATGATACCTGGTACAGTGTAGTTCCGGGTAATTCTATTAGAGAAAAATCAACATCAGCAATAACAATTTAATGAGTATAACAAAAAACCTACCTAATAAAAATTGGTAATTAAGATTATATTAGGATAGGTCCTTTATCCTACTTTGTATTATTTGTTGATAACTATACTGAATTATTATTTTATTGCTTTTTCTCGTGAACAAGAATACATCACTGCGACCGAACTGTTACAATTTCTGTCGCTTAATGGTGTCTGACATTTTGATTAACGATACCTTAGTACTTACTGTGAATTTATCACCTTGCATACTTTTAGTGTTTATAAACAGTATAAGCTCGTTTCAACGTTTTCAACTCAAACCTCTCGTTGAAAATCCGCCAATCAAGAATTAAAATTTTATTGGTTTAGTGTTTAAACTGGACTTAATGTGTTTTGCATGATTAAAGGGGTGAGACAAGAAGAGACTATTGACGGCGAACAACGAAGAGGGGATGACAGAAATGAAGAGGAAAATGGGAAGATACATCGCAGAAAGAAGCCTAGAGATGAACACGGATAAATCGAAGATAATGAGAGGCAAAAAAGGTGATGAAAGACGAAAAAGATAATATTCTCTTAGGCAATAAATAAAATGGATAATATATAGTCAATGAATTAAAGTATTTTAGAACTATATAAGTACATGTCGCAAGGCAACTATATCCGTTAAGTCGAGTAGGTATACATTAAGATCCAATTTTTCTTTTACATTTTAAAATTATAGTATTTAAAGACTTGTACCTGTACAATAATAGCAGGCGCGTTGTAAATTTGTTATTCATTAAAAAAGTGCGTAAATTGCTAAATAAGTAGCGCGGCCACTTACATTTTTATTTCTGTTCAATTGATTTTAATGCACAACAGCACTTGATGCCTAATTAAAAAAAATTCACCACGTCTATTTTGTAAACACAACCTCGAATTGGCAAGGCATATTAAGTTGACGCAATTAAGTGTCTGGAACGGCGCTTTGATATGCCGCTTCTCTCATTTACATACTTAATTACCGTATCACAGTATTTTCATTCAATCGTTGTTAACCCGCAGATTATGTGTTATTACATGTAGATAGCCTACCGGACTATTCAAATACACGGATTACAATGATCGTACAATGAATTCAAAATTGTCTGCATTCAGCACAAGTGATATTGCGCTTTGTTTTCATTAAAAACAAATAGTGTACTATTGGGATCCGTCAAATGGGAGGAGCCTAAAAACATGGCGCCGATTAGGGAAAATTTATCATAGTTCCTATAGTGTACCGTGCAATTTCCAAGTTTTTAAATTACGATAAAATGATAAGTATTGACACAATATGTGATTGGGCTGACACAAAGCCTCGGAAAGGAAATTTCGTTGAAGG
>NW_020442454.1:281249-283683 GCF_000699045.2 Agrilus planipennis | reverse complement strand
ACTTGGTTAACCTTGAGGAGCACTCGGGAGTCAAAAGAGCCGAGTTTGCCCGGCTCTGCTATAATAGGTCCAAGGTTGATGTACGAGATTCTTATAGACAACTAGCTGTAACTCGTCTAAATTTGGGAAGTAGTGTATCGATAGTAGTACTTGGAACCATTTTTTAATAATTTTATAGTGAATAAATCTTTTAACTAGAGATGGGCCCAGTACCCGTTTTGGATCCAGTACCCAGCGGATCCAGCACTGTTTTTAGGATCCGGCCAGGTACTGAATAATGATACATGGTACACTGTAGTTCCGGGTAATTCTATTAGAGAAAAATCAACATCAGCAATAACAATTTAATGAGTATAACAAAAAGCCTACCCAATCAAAATTGGTAATCAAGATTATATTAGGATAGGACCTTTGCCCTACTTTGTATTATTTGTTGATAACTATACTGAATTATTATTTTATTGCTTTTTCTCGTGAACAAGAATACATCACTGCGACCGAACTGTTACAATTTCTGTCGCTTAATGGTGTCTGACATTTTGATTAACGATACCTTAGTACTTATTGTAAATTTATCACCTTGCATACTTTTAGTGTTTATAAACAGTATAAGCTCGTTTCAACGTTTTCAACTCAAACCTCTCGTTGAAAATCCGCCAATCAAGAATTAAAATTTTATTGGTTTAGTGTTTAAACTGGACTTAATGTGTTTTGCATGATTAAAGGGGTGAGACAAGAAGAGACTATTGATGGCGAACAACGAAGAGGGGATGACAGAAATGAAGAGGAAAATGGGAAGATACATCGCAGAAAGAGGCCTAGAGATGAACACGGATAAATCGAAGATAGTGAGAGGCAAAAAAGGTGATGAAAGACGAAAAAGATAATATTTACATGGGAAGGAAAAGAAATTGAAGAAGTAAAAATGTACAACAATTTCAGGCTTCCTGACAGTGGTTTGTGCTGTGCCTTGATCGATATGTCAAATTTTGAATCTCCTTTTTCGTGCTGTTCTGGTGCACTCCTACGCAGGGGTTGGGCTGTGTGTTGATATGTATTTGCCTCAATCCAGGAGCTGAAATCATATTTTTTTTATCAAAAACAGTTGAATATCTCAAAAACTTTTAGAAATATAGGTATAGGGAACTGTTAATAAAGTCGACCTAAAATTAAACAAGGAAACCAATAATATAAAAATATAGAGGGTGTTCCATTTAAAATAAAGAAATTAGGTAACATTCAGAAGAGGTGGAACACCCTGTATGACTGAAAATACTTTCTGTATATGCACCATATGATCCAGACTACTTTTATAAAAACAATTTTTTATTAAATGTATAATAACAGAGATATGGACTAAATCGCCTTAGGTGGAACACCCTGTAAAGTATTGTATGTCGATATAAAAATGGGTTTGAATCATGAACAATTTGTTTGGGTTGAGTTAAACAACAATTAATTTATTGTTTAGACATTCCTCTCCATGAATCACGCAATTCGTCGACTGTTATCAGAATTGATCTCATTATTTGTAACAACATAATCAGCTTTTAGCAATGCAATCATCCTGTCTTAATGTTAATTTGCATGATGCATCTTGCAGCTGCAGTAATTGATTATGCTTATGCTACCAATTTAATGAACCGTTACTACTACTTCAAAACACTTAATTGTAATTTGTCTTTTATTTACTTATGATGAATGTATCTTAACATCTTTTCTAAGAATGAATCAATACCGTTACGTAATAAAATTCAAGTTGTCTTCAATAATATGTGTATTATCAAACGCATTTACTTACGTTATGTAGGTACTACTTTTATGTTTGCGCGTACGCTCAATAATAAGATTTTCAAGAACCTCTTTATTCCAAACAGGATGCAGGTGGTTCTACGATTGGTGGTTTAATAACGGTGACCCAGACATTGGCTGATTTTTTTATAAGAAGTATGCCGCTTTACAACTAATATTAACACAATTGAGACTCTCTAATGAGATTAAACAAAACAAACTACGCGGGAATGAATGTGAAAGCACTCGCCGATTGTGACGTAGGGTTGAGCAAAGACCTATCACTGATCCGTTCGGTCCTAAACATTAAATTGAAGGTGGGCAAAGCTCTATTTCAAGCATCGGCGGTGCCATGTGATACCTAACAACATATCAAGTGTTTTAGTTTGCTCACGGCTGCGATCTGTTGTTGTCTCGGCGGAGAATACGTATGTATGATGAAAAAATTACTGCTAAAAGTTATACGCCGGGATTCGTTTCAGCAAGTAGATATCCATATGTTTAAATGGACCTTGTTGGAGCATACGTAATCCTAAAATGTAGCATCGTACTACAGATGGCGTTTACTGCGCCATTTGTGGTATTTTCTAAAACGCGCTGTTAAGACAGCAGGTAAAAGTTGGTCTGTGTTCTGTCGGAGCTG
>NW_020442454.1:273106-280081 GCF_000699045.2 Agrilus planipennis | reverse complement strand
AAATGTGGATTTTTAAAATCTATTTTAATACTTTGCATATATGCATAAACTTATACTAAAAAGTTAACAAATTGAAAAACACGCTTGAGATATAACCTATACAATGAGAAAGACCAGAAGGAAATGACAAGGTTACGTAATCTCTTCTAAATAGTTTTTTATCATTCTCAATTTTCCACCTTTACAAATGGATTTTTTTTAAATTTAAAAGGACCACCCTTGAAATACAACAAATAAAAAAGAATCATCAAAACTGGTTCACAATTGACGAAGAAATTGTGTATCACACACAAATAATATGGTCGAATTGAAAACCTCCTTTTTTGTCGATTGATAAAAACTAGTTTATATTCGTAGTACATTTGGCATTGATGATTCTAAAGAAATTTGGCCCCATTGAAATTTAAAAAGGAACAATAACTACAAACATTTAATCTAAAGCGTTTTAAACTAGTAAATAAACTTTCAAGAGTCGATCTTACCCTAAGTATTATAATTCTTAAGAGTAAGTATCCTCCCAATTGAACCATAAGTGCATGATAATGTGAGCACATTAATTTTTTTACAATTAATTTGCTTTGACACTATTGTTACCTAATTTATGTATATTTTTTACGTTAAGCCAATCGTAAGTAAATATCCTCCCTCCACATCCAATTATTGATTTCTATGTAGGGATGCTAGGGGAGTTCCGAAATACGGACCTCGTCGTTCCGTAGAGCATCCATATCAAATTGGAACGAAATTTTAAAAGTAGAAAGCTCTGCGAGCTACTCACGGAACCTTTGAATAAAAAATAGAACGATAACTAATATCATGCTAATCTGAGTGTTTCTTTTTTCGTTTGTTGGTTTTTCACGCCTTAACTACTCAATCGATCATCATGAAATTTTGGAGGCATTATTAAGGGTACAAGAAAAGGACATATGGTACCTTTTATCCAGAAAAAAGTGCTGTTCCCGAGACATAGAAAAAAATATTTTTATGTAGTCGATTTCAGGCCTTAACTACTCAATCGATCATCATGAAATTTTGGAGACATTGTTAGGGGTACAAAATAGGACATAGGGTACCTTTCAACCAGGAAAAAAATACTGTTCCAGAGAGATACAAAAGAATATTTTTATGTAGTCGATTTCACGTCTTAACTACTAAATCGACCATCATGACATTTTTTAAATAAATTATTAGGGGTACAGAAAAGGACAGTTACAGAGCTAGGGTTGCAACCTAGAGAAGTAAATATTAGGAAGGGAGTCAGACAGGGATGCACACTGTCACCGCTACTTTTTAATCTATACATCGAAGACGCGATCAACATCATTAAAGACAGTACAACTGTAGGGATAGATGTGCAAGGGCAAAAGATTAGTATGCTTAGATTTGCAGATGATATAGCAGTATTAGCATCTAGCAAGGAGGACCTAGAGATAGCTTTAAATAAAATGGAAGCGGTACTGACAGATCAGTACTGTATGAAAATAAATAAAAGTAAAACTAAAATACTGATATGCAAGGGAAGAAAAAGTAGGGAAAGAGCGAATATAAAGATAGGAGACGAAAAATTAGAAGAAGTGGCTGATTTTAGATACCTAGGAAGTCAGATAAGTGAGGATGGAAGGAGTAGTAGGGATATAAAGCAGAGGATAGCGCAGGGTCGTGTCGCCTTTAATAAAAAGAAGTCACTTCTATGCTCGCGAACGGTTAATTTAGAAATTCGAAAAAGGTTGTTAAAGGTGTATGTTTGGAGCACGGCGTTGTACGGGTGCGAAACATGGACAGTGGGAGCGGCGGAAAAGAAAAGGTTAGAAGCGTTCGAAATGTGGTGTTATAGGCGGATGATGAGGATATCGTGGGTAGAAAAGGTTAGAAATGAAGAGGTATTGGAAAGAATAGGAGAACAGAGGACTCTATGGAAGTCAATAAAAAATAGGCGAGATAGGTTGGTAGGACACCTTCTCAGGCATGAAGGTCTAGTCAGAGACATATTAGAGGCAGAAACTGGAGTTAGGAGGGGTAGAGGTAGACCTAGATTAGATTACTCTTCGCAAATAGTTAAGGATATGGGTTGTTTTAGTTTTAGGGAAATGCGAAGGTTAGCTCAGGATAGGAAAGAGTGGAGGTACGTGTCCAACCAGTCTTGGGACTGACGACCTTATGATGATGATGAAGGGATAAAAAAAATAATTTCATGTGGTCGATTTCACGCATTAACTACTCAATTGATCATTATAAAATTTTGTAGACACATTGTCAGGGGTACAGAAAAGGGCATAGAATATCTTTTATATAGAAGAAAAACGCTGTTGCCAAGGAATATAAAAATCAGTGTTATGTGGTCGTCGATGATCTTTGACACGTATTTAGTACATCCACGCGACCAAAGCCGCGGGTAAAATCTACCAAAGTTAATATTAGAAAACACCCAGTGCATGAATCTAATTCATCCGTGAACCTTGAACTGATTTTGATTATAGAAGATAGCACATCTTGTTGTCAACATTTCTGATATTACTTGATCACGAACAACAGATTACGTCGCGATATTTGTCGATGACATTGTCACTGAAGAGGAACATGTTACTACCGGCTGCTCATGAAATTGCATCTGCTACCTTCCTTCTCTACGTATCGGTAGACATGTAAGACCATTGTATAGACATATTATACATTTGGCGGATAGGTACTGGCATGTATGTATTGAAACATCAAGTGATTTGGTCACAGAGTAGATTCACAATCAGTGCAATTGAACTTCTCGCTATCGATGTGACCGATTGTAGTTCTCATCGTTAGACAATTCTCAAACTCTAATACATACGCATGCCTACTTATTATCCTGTGGGAGAAATGGTGTTGACTGCTGGAATAATCGGAGTCTAATGTAAACAGTATTTTATTGCAGTACAAATTCAAAATTATTATTCAATTAACATACTTGTAATTAATGGACTGCACATAAAATGCATAGCGTTTAAAGGTCGCTTGAAAATATGTACCTACCTCGTTTACATTTTCAGAATTAAAAAAATATAAAACATGTAGACTTGAAAAAAGGTCTATTATTACATAAATTGCAATACAAAACACATTAAAGGCAGCAAGTATACCATTATCTCAGTCAGCGAAGCTCTTTTGCCATCGAAAGTAAACATTTCTGTTACGGCGCAATTCTATTTTTGTTAAAATAGTAAAAAATACGCTGATTTACAATTTATGTTATCCATAGTATGAGATGTTGCGGCAACATTTTTTGATTAAACAATTAGTTAAAAAAAATTTTTTTTTTACTTTTTGGGAAGTATTTCCGCCCCAGTGCACTTTTCGCCACATTTATCTTACGATTTTTTTATTCCCCGTATAATTGTTTAAAACAATGGCACCGATTGGAGGTCGATAAGTGCTTTTGTTTATTAACAAATCGTGTTCAAAATGAAAAAAAAAAATTTTTTACACTAAATATCTTGGGAACAAAAACATAAAGAAGAAGATAGCACAAGGTGGACTTGCCTTCAATAAAAAAAACTCATCTCTATGCTCACTAACGGTTAATTTAGAAATTCGAAAAAGATTGTTAAAGGTGTATGTTTGGAACACGGTGCTGTACGGGTGCGAAACATGAACAGTGGGCGCTGCGGAAAAGAAAAGGTTAGAAGCGTTCGAAATGTAATGTTACAGGCAAATGATGAGGATACCGTGGATAGAAAAGGTTAGAAATGAAGAGGTATTAGAAAGAAAAGGAGAACAAAGGACTCTGTGGAAGTCAATAAGTAATAAGCGAGATAGATTGGTAGGACACCTTCTTAGGCATGAAGGTCTAGTAAAAGACATAATGGTGGTAGAAACGGGAGTTAGGAGGGATAGAGGTAGACCTAAATTAGATTACTGTTCACAAATAGTTAAGGAAGTTAATGCGAAGATTAGTTCATGATAGGAAAGAGTGGAGGTGCGTATCTAACCTGTCTTAGGACTGACGACCTTACGGTAATGATATTGATATGACAGAGCTTACATTCATCACAATGTCGTTTTGCTGTTTTGTTCAAAAGCAAAAGTCTTGCACTTGTTATACTTCTTAATAAGTTTCCTTTAAGAAATCCCTAATTGCATCGCGACAGGAGATGAATTTGCATTTAAATTGCATTTTGTCGGAATCAATTAAGTGAAACTTAAGTTTCATTATTTACTTAATCCAAGTTGATAACCTGAACTTTTCATTTGAATTATCATCGTCTGCTAGTTTTATGAAAACGACTTTCATTAATTATTTTAAATTGTTATTCATTATATACAAGATATTTCAAAAAGTACAAGTGTAGGTATGTATAAGATGTATCCCTTTTATTTTTGTTTGTTAATTTGTAGATCGCAGATTTTTTTTTCTAATCTAGTATTAGACTTAATAGCTGTAGTAATTTAATGAACAAAGTAGGACTTAAGGGAGAAAATGTTGGTTAAGCATAACTTAATAATTTGACAGTAATTTCCTTCATAAGCATTTTTTTAAGGAATTAAATTTTGATAATAATTCGTATATCATAAATCACAAAAGAAAACAATTAATTATAATTAAAAAATAAGTTCAATGTTTTTAAAAAGAATTACACATGGTCCATTCATAACATCAATGTTAAGGTTTGAAATTTTATTATAACTTTATTTGACTTTCAACCTAACCTAGTCCCTTTGGCACGGATAGCCGCATGCTTTTGCTATACCAGCAGGATTATGTCATTAACAATCTTTGACTCCTTGTCATTTGTGTCGCAAAAATTTACAAACGATTGATACATAACATGACGAAAGTTTAAAAATATGAATTTTTCAATTTTATGTTGACTATTCGCAAGAAGGTGAATGTTGCACCAAGTTCAAATCCCTATTGATTGATACATATAAATTTTCCTTCTTTTCTGTCTGGGAAGGTAATGAAAAACCCTCCAGTTGTATTTGACTGCTTATATTTGAATTTTTATGGAAGTTAGGAAGCACTATAGGTATAATTTCATTGGAATGAACCGCGACACTATAACAAGAAATTATACAAGCACGTAAATTAATATTCAACACTTTAGCTGTGTTTTAGTCAGTTCATTAAGTGATACTGCGTTCAGTCTTTTCCATTTAAAATTGAGATTAATATTTTAAACATGTAACTGCTCATTTAAATTTTAATAATTTTAGTAGAGATTCTTTTTTTATCTTTATTATTATTTTCGTTACGTTGTACGTAAATTAGTAGGAAGGTTGACTTTTTCTAAATATGGCCCGACGGTTGATATCCAGTAAAAGTTTAGGATAGTTTTAAGGCAAAAATTTTGTAATTAAGAAGGAATTTACGAAGGCCAAAAGAGTCTTTGTGATTGGGAAACTGTTTTGTCGGGTGATTTCCCCTTTTAGACGAAAGGTTTTTGTAATGGACACCAGGGCTCGCGCTATAAATAATGAAATACCGCTTTTTCACACCCTTAATCTGTTTCTTTAATGTCTTGGGAAATAATTTATGTTCCAACAGCTTAATCACTTTTTCAAATGACGTCAGAGCTTCCTTAGTGTTTTTAATAATAAAAAAAGTAAAAATATAATAAAGAAGACGTTAGGCAGAGTTTTGCTACCTTTTAAGAGAGTAGCATACTTTATTTAGTAAGTAATCAGGGATTCACGGCTTGTCTTGATTTTCACGTTACTTGACTTGACTTAATATCAATGTTTAACTCGTCAAGTAGATACATTTCAAGGTACCCCAAGACGATTTCATTTTGGCCAAGACTAGTTGATTTTTTCTTTAATCATTTTATGATACCGAATTTTGGCATAGCCAATTTTAAATCCACAGTAATCTGATTGTAGGCATCCATGAATTCAGATAAGTCAGGACGGAAGGAGTAGTAGGGATATAAAGCAGAGGATAGCGCAGGGTCGAGTGGCCTTCAATAAAAAGAAGACACTTCTATGCTTGCGAACGGTTAATTAATAAATTCCAAAAAGATTGTTAAAGGTGTATGTTTTGAGCGCGGCGCTATACGGGTTCGAAACATGGACACATGCCGCGGCGGAAAAGAAAAGGTTAGAAGCGTTCGAAACAATCGAGGATACCGTGGATAGAGAAAGTTAGAAATGAAAAGATAGGGTAACAGAGGACTGTATAGAAGTCAATAAGAAATAGGCGAGATAGTTAGGAGGGGTAGAGGTAGACCTAGATTAGATTACTGTTCGCAACTTGTTAAGGATCTGGGTTGTTCTAGTTTTAGGGAAATCCGAAGATTAGCTCTGGATAGGAAAATGTGGAAGTGGTTGTCCAACTACTCTTAGGACTGACGACCTTTGATGATGAATTTTAATGTTTTTCAACTCCTTTGCTAGATACCAAATTTTTTAAATAACGTTTTTCATTTCATCATCATGTAATAAGGTTATCATAGTATTCTCTGTCTCCGAATCAGGTGAATCGTGACATCTCTTGCACCCAAAAAGATGTGTGCAAAACAACCGAAATACCTATTTTTAGAGGCAGTGTAAACGGTGAAGCATTTCAGTTCATTCGTAAAGATAAAGTTGCTGTTTTTACACGTAGAGAAAAATTTTGTAAAAATTACCATGCTCTCTCATAATCTGCGGTGCCTCGACTGTTATTGAAATTTACCATGCTAGCACATTAATTAAATATTCCTATGCTTTCTAGTAAAATTTATAAGGTTCTCTTACAAAAATTATTGGACCAATATTGAATTTTGTCAGTGTATGTTTCTTGCACCCACGTTTATTAAAGGTACTCGCAAAAAATATTAATAATTAATAAATAATTGATAATAAATCGCCATTGCAAGAAAATCAACGTATATCAAACATATAATGAAAAATTAAATACGCAGCTCACTCACTAAAACGGTTGATTTTCGAATAAAGAACAAAAATAATTTTTTTCCACTTTGCAAAATAGTTTTTTTTTCTAATTTTCAAATTTTTAAAATTTTC
>NW_020442454.1:262126-272724 GCF_000699045.2 Agrilus planipennis | reverse complement strand
GTAAGTGCATTATTGTGTTATTGGGCATTATTCTTTTATTATTACAATTATCTGGAAAGTGTTGACTGTTAATTTGTTATATCATTGACTAATTTTGAAGCAAATTATTCAGATCATCATGGTTTAATGTAATGCAGAAAGAATTCAAATTGCCACTTTTTTAAGAGCCATATCTACATAAGAAATTTGATTTAATGCCTTTTGATGTCTTTGCTATTGAAAAAATGTTATCTACAAAACGAAACCTACGTCATTAGAAGATCTAGGCCTCCGAATTGTGGCTAAATGAGACGATATAACACTTGAAATACTGCAAAATATTCGAGATAATTTGAACTTTTTTTATTTACTTCCACCTACGTTTCAAACTGGGTATTCACATTAAATATATCGCAGAACAAAAAAATATCAGCATGTTTGTAAAGAGAATTGAAATATCTTTAAAATGATGTATCACTTGACCCTTCGTGTTATATAAGATTTTTGAAGGATCTGACATCCTCTTTAGAAGAATCACTTCAAACCTAATCAAAGACGTTCCTCTAGAAGGTGAAATCGACCTGTTTTAGGGATTTCTGAAAAAAACAATTCTTGCGATATAACCCAAAATTTTAACCTAGCCTAGCCGAATTGAAGCTGTATAAACTTATATATCTCAGTCAAAAAAAACAGCAATCCTCGATACTTGTTGAATAGCATCCAGTTTTTTTAACACCTCTGTCATATTCTCCTTTCCAGAAAACACAATAGGATAAATTAGAAGCGGAGTTATTAATTTCATATTTCAATAACAGTAAATTGGTTCCTGCAATGCACCCAAAAAGATGTGAGTGAAGTTTTTTGGCAACAGCTTGTCTTTACTTACCGAAAGTTGACTAGTGAAAACTGAGAAGAGCGGAAAATAATAGTAGCTGTTTGAGCACATGTACAGTCGATTGCAGAAGTTACATAGATTCAGAGTGGTCAATCAGAATTGCATAGTTTTAAACCAATGAATACGGGAAAATAATATTACTTTAATGTTTTATACAGGGTGTTTCTGAAATAAGTAGCAACCTTGCAAGAGGTAATAGGGCACTATAAAATAAGATAATTAAGTGAAAGTACAGACAAATCTAATTCCAGCCCTAGAGAGAAATACGACTATGCAACGCTGTATTCAATCAGCGAGTAACTAGCAGCATCAGTGTTGCATTTGTTTCGATAGTAGATCAGTGGGTCCCTCTTAAAGTTAATACAGTAATCACATGGCACACATTTGCGGGTTGTGAGCATCGACACCTGAACCATATTACCGCTATGAATATGAAATCCTTGATTTTTTATATACGACAACCCCCAAAGTGGTACACGTGAAATAGCAGACAACGGTGGCTTCCCTCATGTGACAATGTGACAAATGTTAAAGAAGCAGTTGCTACATCCTTATCATTGCAGGAAACTGATTTTCAACTGTTCAATTACATNATAAAAAGAATAAAATAAGAGAATTGCGTATTATAATAAATGTGGATTATTTTACAATTAAGAGAAAACTTTCAACTATTCTTTTTGGATTGTTACAATTGTCGGCTATTATAATATTAAGTTGTTAGTGCAATGCTACCGTTGTTTGCCATTATTCTTTTTTAATTGTTGGACTTTATGATTTTAACCGTTAGCGAATTGTTAGCGTTGTTAGCCATTATTCTTGTCTAACTGTTGCCATTATCGGTTATTATGATTTTTAACTGTTAGTGCATTATTGTGTTATTGGGCATTATTCTTTTATTATTACAATTATCTGGAAAGTGTTGACTGTTAATTTGTTATATCATTGACTAATTTTGAAGCAAATTATTCAGATCATCATGGTTTAATGTAATGCAGAAAGAATTCAAATTGCCACTTTTTTAAGAGCCATATCTACATAAGAAATTTGATTTAATACCTTTTGATGTCTTTGCTATTGAAAAAATGTTATCTACAAAACGAAACCTACGTCATTAGAAGATCTAGGCCTCCGAATTGTGGCTAAATGAGACGATATAACACTTGAAATACTGCAAAATATTCGAGATAATTTGAACTTTTTTTATTTACTTCCACCTACGTTTCAAACTGGGTATTCACATTAAATATATCGCAGAACAAAAAAATATCAGCATGTTTGTAAAGAGAATTGAAATATCTTTAAAATGATGTATCACTTGACCCTTCGTGTTATATAAGATTTTTGAAGGGTCTGACATCCTCTTTAGAAGAATCACTTCAAACCCAATCAAAGACGTTCCTCTAGAAGGTGAAATCGACCTGTTTTAGGGATTTCTGAAAAAAAACAATTGTTACGATATAACCTAAATTTTTATATGCTAGCCTAGCCGAATTGAAGCTGTATAAACTTATATATCTCAGTAAAAAAAAACAGCAATCCTCGATACTTGTTGAATAGTATGCAGTTTTCATAACACCTCTGTCATATCCTCCTTTCCAGAAAACACAATAGGATAAATTAGAAGCGGAATTATTAATTTCATATTTCAGTAACAGTAAATGGGTTCCTGCAATGCATCCAAAAAGATGTGAGTGAAGTTTTTTGGCAACAACTTGGTTTTTACTTACCGAAAGTTGACCAGTGAAAACTGAGAAGAGCGGAAAATAATAATAGCTATTTGAGCACATGTACAGTCGATTACATAAGTTACATAGATTCAGAGTGGTCAATCAGAATTGCATAGTTTTAAACCAATGAATACGGGAAAATAATATTACTTTAATGGTGTTTCTGAAATAAGTAGCAACCTTGCAAGAGGTAATAGGGCACTATAAAATAAGAAAATTAAGTGAAAGTACAGGTAAATCTAATTCCGGCGCTGGAGTGAAATACGACTATGCAACGCCGTATTCAATCAGTGGGTAACTAGCAGCATCAGTGTTGCAATTGTTTTCGATAGTAAATCAGTGGGTCCCTGTTAAAATTAATACAGTAATCGCATGGCACACATTGGCGGGTTGTAAGCATCGACACCTGAACCATATTACCGCTATGAAGATGAAATCCTTGATTTTTATATACGACAACCCCCAAAGTGGTACACGTGAAATAGCAGGCAACGGTGGCTTCCCTCATGTGACAATGTGACAAATGTTAAAGAAGCAGTTGCTACATCCTTATCATTGCAGGAAACTGATTTTCAACTGTTCAATTATATATTAAATAATTTTGCTTGACATCTCGATACCTGTCTTCTAGCAATACCTCAAGGATGGCGTGGAAAATTGTCTTTATAAAAAACATAATTTTTTTTATTTCTTGTGTTTACTCACGTGTTGAAGTCTAATTTAAATACTATTGCATACTATCAACAATGAATAAATGTTATTAATTCATTCATATCGTGATAGGAATCTCTGTGTGTAGCAGTAGTTACTTTAATCGATGAGCAAGCCGTATTGTATACATTCTCCATCGTTGCAGCTTCTGATTGTGAGCTTTTATCTTAGCTAGGTGCATTGCCAATTCACGTCCAGGACCGGCTTCGGAGTGTAACTTTACAATTCTTTTTTGTCTCAATCACACTGCTGTACTTACCCTGTGATTCCCTATTGCATCTAGTTAACGCCCTCCAAAGCTTCCTACATATTTCAGAAACACTCTGTATAGAGAAATGCTAGGTGTTTTGCAATTCCACAGCTCTTATGAACGATCCGCTATTAGTAATAGCCGAAACTTTGCAGTCGTTCCCGAATAAAATCTATGAAACGTTTCTCTTGTTTTCTTTCAGTTTAATTTTTTTCGTCAGATTTGTTAATGCAGTAGCATAAACTGTGTAAACGTACCGACCACGAACGCATCCGTCAATATTTGCGATTTAATTTCTCGTATTTGTGGTAAGTTAATCAACATAAACAAACAACAGGGGTCATGTCATATAGTTAGTCGGTAACAGTTGACATTTTTCATTTTATTGCAATGTTAAATAAATTGTATCTACCTATCATTTGTACTGCACAAATTATTTTACAAATTAAGGTCACTTTGCGAAGACTGCCATCTTCAATAAATTAATTAAATCAAGATCGTAAGAGCAACAGCTTTTCATTGTTTTACGTGACGTCTATGAAAGTCTACATATATTATACTTTCATAATGTACCTTCGTAATATGTCTACGTATATCCTTTCTCTGAGCCGGAAGGATTATAACCTCACTTGCCCCGGAAGTGAGTTGGTAGAATTCATATCGTTATTGTCCAACTCGAAATGCATTTAATGCAAGTGCATGCATACAAGCTCATGGCGGCGCACGACTTCCTGGTCTATTACGTAGAACAACAGCAGCTTTATGTGGGGCAAAAAGTCATTTTAATACAGACGTATGCATATTTGTATTGTTAGAACAATATAGAAGCAATTAAACAGTTGTAGAGATAAAACGTGCGCGGAATAGAGAACTTTTGTACCTTTAATTGAAATTCAATTAATGTGGATGTGTCAAAAAGAGAGTAGACAATACATCGCAACTTCGTAACGACTAAATAATATGAAATAAAATACATACTTGCTTTGGCGGTCTCCAACAGATTTTGAATTAACGTACGCAAAAATAAATTTGACAAAAAAAAATTAATGTACAGAAACTTTTATGAAGATTATTATTGTGCATTTAATTATTTCGATGCTTGAAGCGACCCTAATCCAACCTGACCTATCACGAAAGCGTTGCTCCAAATCCCCTCAGTTTAATTGAGGTTGGAGTACAGTAATGATAGTATTATTAAAACATTCAACAAAGTATAAACGTTAAAGCTGATGGTACAGGAAAGTACATAGGGTACCTTTTATCCAGAAAAAGATGCTGTTTCTGACGACTAGAGAAATTAGTTTTATGTGGCCGATTTCACGCCTTAACTGCTCGATCGATTATCATGAAATTTTGTAAACACATTGTTAGGTACACAGAAAAGGACAAAGGGTACCTTTGGTCCAAAAAAGAAAAATTAGTTTTATGTGGTCCTTGGTGATTTTTGATACGTATTTAATACATCAACGCAAGCGAAGCCTTGGCTAAAATCTAGTAATCGAATAGTAATATACTGAGCGTCATGGTTTAGACTCTAGACGTTTAGGGCCCCTGCTTAGCATTCGGGAGGACAGCGGTTCGTTCCGAGTTTTTCCTTAGAACACTTTGGTAAATGCTGGCACAATAGTATTCTACAGATAATCTTTCATTCTCATCTGTCTAAATTTCGTCCATCTCATCTTCCTGAAAGAAGGCTGAAGAGGACCTTCTGGTCTACCTTCCCAACTAGAAATTAGTTCACTATAGTGTTCGATCCGGATTAGGATTTCGTAAAGATAAATCAGGCTTCCTGACCCAGATATGATTAAAATTCGTCATGCCATAAATGATCCACACAGGATCGTTTAAAAGATATTTGTGCTGGATTCGTTTCAGAAATCTATGCTAGATCAATTTCGATGATCCATGCCCGATCCATTCAATAGATCTAAGTCCGATCTGGCCAAAAGATCTATATCGAATCCGTTCAAAGGATCGAGATTAAATTTGTTTTTACATATTAATTTGACAATAAATAATAATAATTTTCGTCATAACATTAGTAATAAATTTATTGTTTGATAAGCAATATTACATACAGAAGGGATCAGATAAAAAAGAAAATTCTATATTATGATCCAGTTCAGGACATCGGATACAATCTTTTCTTTAAACAACGTACCGAAACCGTAATAAGATTCGTAGTACTAGATTCTGATAAGCAACTGATTAGATGACTGGATCAATGGATAGGGTACTGTACTTTGATCGGAAAATGTCAGATAGACGGATCAAGGGTAAGATGCTATACATTGATCAATTCCTGATCAGAGGGCTGGTCCAACGGATAGAGTGCTGTATTTTGATGAGACACTGATCAAATAGCTGGAACAAGGGAAAGGATACTATATGCTTATCAGTTCTTGATTAGGAGAACAGATCAGGGGATGGAGTACTGTACACTGATCAGGGACTGATCAGAAGGCCGTATTACGGAAAATCTGATCCAGATCTAATCATAATCCGGGTTGGCTAAAAGTTTTTTAGAATAGAACAATTGATTATAGCGATGGGAGCGACGAATTGTTAGAAATAGTTTATTCACTCAGGTGTGTTAGTGCTGACGTGGAGGGTTGTATGTTGTACGTGCGTCGCGTCGGTGGTGTGATCTAGTAGTACAGTAGTAGTAGTAGAAGTACGCACCGTCGTGTGATAAGGGTTTGTGGCGTGCGTGAAACGCGTTGATTGTCGTGCTAATTAATTGTACTTATATTTAACCGTATACTGTTTCTTTGTTTGTTTTGTGTTATCTATTTTACTTTAATAAAACCCCTAAAAAGACAACACGAATCCTGTACTTACATATATATATAAATTTTCAAACGCAATACTTAAATTTGTATTATTATTCATGCATCCATATGTTAATTTTTAATAAAAAGAAGTATTCAGATTTTAATTCTTAAAAGTGCCTTACTTGTTAATACAAAACAGTCACATTAGCCCTACCCCAGGTGCTCCAGAAGGCAGACTCAATTTTGTTTTACAGAACTTTATTTTTTTGCTTTTCACTGGTACTAGTTGAGATTAGTAATGACATGAATAACTAAATAAAGCAAAGCTTTCTAGGCTGTACGGCGATGGTGTTATCTTTCTTCACCGTTTCTAAGAGTTAGCTAAAAGAAGCTGTCATGACACCAGCAAATCCTACTGAAGGTGCCAGCAAACGAAACTGGCAAAACGATTAGAAACCCAAAAAAGAAAAAAAACAAATGACCACGCTAGTTCACGCCAGGAAAGCTTCATTCAAATTAATCACCACCAGCCTATGAACGTTATGGAAATATCGGAAATTCTGCAGTGGAATCACATTTCCGGTAGACTAGTTTCAGTAACTGTCTAATTATAACTGTCCTTATTCAGTTGTAAATTTAAATTACTCTAGTTAACGAGGTAGCGGGTACTTGTTAAAATTAATTCTGTATTGCGCTTTATCGAGTTTATTTTTGGCCATGTCAGCTGTTATCCAAAGCGCACTTCATCAAAGACTTAAACGAGCCGTTTTCGACTGCTTGTTAAAGGGCATGTCTTTTCAAGGAATATAAAACAAGTAGGAAGTTGGATGGGAAGCTTTTACGCGATCGGAAGCGTTCTAATCGTCCAACAAGAAATAAAAGTTGATCTATTAGTGGAAAATGGAATCCAATTTTCTCTCCCGCACATGACGGCGAAGTATCAATGAACTGTCAGGGGTTTAACGAAAAAAAATTTAATTCCCTAGACTTTTGAAGCATAGAATGTCAGAACCATAAACAGAAGAAAGTGTTAACAGGACTAAATGATTAAATTGTCATCGTGTCAGATAAAAATTAATTTATCTGCCATCAGTTTGCTTTTAATTGCTTTCTATTAATTTTTTACGGTCAGATAAAAATTCCTTTTCACCCAATATGCGCTTTTTATGCAAAGTTCAAGTAGGATTGCATACCTCACTTGTCTGCTAGGTACTCCTAAGAAGACTAGAGCTTTGCAATGTTGGTAACTCATAAATGGACTTTTGCAAACTAGTTATACCATCTGAAAGATCAATTAATCCCATTAATTGGTCAACGATAAACAATTTTTCTGTTAATTTCTTAAGTTTTTCGAGGTTTCGATTGAAAAATATTAGCACCTCATTTTTTATGGATAATTATTTACTGATAATTGATCAGATAAAATAAATAATTGGTCACCTCAAGTTTTGTGAAAAAAACAATAAACCATTCGATTATAATTAAAATCGATTAATTTCAACTCATCAAAAAACTTTCAATAGTGAGGTTATACATATTTTTCAAAATAAATAATTATTAAATTTAATTTCAGTTCATTCTAAAAGAAATGCGCATGCGTATAAATTTGTGTCCACCTAATAGAAATAAATCCTTCAGAATTTCATGTTAATTTCAATCATTCCTCATAGTTTCCCAGTAAATCATCGTTTGTCCTTTACTACGACTTAACGCAGTAGAGGTGTTTTTCTTCTGGTATAATTTTGATAATAGGCTTGTCGAATTGTCAGTAATCAGCCATCAACAACACTTATAATTAAATAACTTTATTTACATGTAAAAAATATACCACCACAACACAAGGATTGTTGAACATAAGTTTGAAAAGTCGTCGGAGTGAAGGGTACGGCTTTTAAAATTGGTAAATTAGATTGATATTTTTGATTGTATACATTTGACTGATTAGACTCTTGGTTTGATGATTATCTGTTGTAACAGCCCATATTTCGATCGTTTTTAGTTTATTCGTTAATTGACATAATAAGCAAACTCGGCTAGAAATTAGGAGTACATAAGTATCAGTAAAAATTGAATATTTGTGCTGTTTGTGTAGGTACTTCCATATTCCCTGTAGTTCATTAGTCACAGAGCAAATGATGAAAGAATTACTATTGTATACTTCGTTTAGTTTCTCTAGCGATGTGACCTTTAGTTTGACCGGCGCAAAGTAGAAAAGAACAGCACTAGGCCAGAAAAGAACGGAGACAACTCTCGGCCAAACTCTTTACCGGTGTGGAGCGTATAATCCGTACAGTACTGCACGGAAAAATTGACCATTTTATCCACAAAAATTGCATTGCTCAAATGTGCTGTTATTGGTACCGATTACTACTGAAAATATCAACGAGATGTTTATTTATATTTAAAGACATATTATTTTCGACTCGCACTACTATTGATGATTGAACAAAACTTTCGGCAGGTACTGTATGAAACAGTATGTTTAATGAACAAGAGTCGAGAGTATAATGAGCTTTTTTCTCCCTGCCTACGATTTTACCAACGCGCATCCAAGACATTGGAAGGGGCTCATTGCTAGAGAAAGTAAACCTTATTCTCTCATATCTCATCTAACCGTAAAAATTTTGTTAGGTATTTGCGGCATTTTTTATGAACGTAACGTAAAAGTTGTTTTTTGGTTAAAACCATTCAGATCTGTAAAATTAATTTTTTAGAAATGTCTTTTCATCTTTTGAATTATCCAATTCTAAATATGTCTTTTTTTAACTATCCGTCGCTAACAGATTTAAAACGGCAATTTATTATACGTTTGTATGTATGTATGTGTACCGCACACATATGCTGGCATCCATCTCCATCTGCTGCAGGTATATGCGGGTTTTTATCAATTCATGGCTTTACCATTGGAATTGGATGATTTATTTCATATTCTTTTTGATCGTTTAGAAACAGTAATTCATATTAATGTGAAAAATGTTGCGATTAAAACAAAGAAGCGTTACCTTATTTTTTTTCACGTAAAAGTAATAATTTAGCTTTCATTTTTATGAGAAGTCGCAAGATCATTTCATGCGAGGAAAACGTCACTTTTATAAACAAAAACAGTAGGTACACTTTAAAAAATCTACGGCTGTAAAAATGAAATAAAAAAAATGGATAGCAAAATGTTGATTACATATTTTATTTAAAAAAAAGACATTATTGTATATCTAGAAAAAATTTTGGTATAAATTATAGGTAATTGGATCAGAACTAATCGAAATTTCGTTGAGCGTTTCGCCACTTTATTGTAGATTCTTCAGCAACTCGTTCCAACTCATCCTCCCGCTGTAACATTTTTAAAATCAAGAAAATACTTAAAATATTTAAACGATAACAATAAAATGCTATTTTATAACATCAGTCGTAAAATAAAGTAAACAAATAATTCAGTGTATTGAAATGAAAATAAATTCTTAAATTCCTTTTTTGAACTGAACCATGATTCTGTTGAAAATCGAAAATGAAACTTATTCTAAACAATGTTTCACCTTCTTGGTATCGAAGCTGTGTATAGTCTTTATTTATTTGCTTTCTGGACAGATTTTTAGCGTATGAGACGGATTAAGCTGCCTTTTTCTGAAAAACAAAATATACAATAATTCTAATAAAAATAATTAACAGAGATTAATGAGTAACTTCTTAAAAATTATTTTATAATGGCTGGAATAGACTAGTCCACCATTTTGTGCTAACGAATATCCTAGTTTAGGATTTTTCAACATTTCAACTGGAATATTGTTTGTCCTGTCGATTATTTTTTACACGTGTGTCTGTAGCTAAATGAGAAATGGATGCTGCATGAAAAATAGTTACT
This sequence comes from Agrilus planipennis, assembly GCF_000699045.2. Lineage (NCBI taxonomy): Eukaryota > Metazoa > Arthropoda > Insecta > Coleoptera > Buprestidae > Agrilus > Agrilus planipennis. Next base: position 262,532 of record NW_020442454.1, on the reverse strand, counting down.
GCGCATAGCTAATAGCCAATACCAAATGCTCTGCCACTGTCTTATGAAAAGGCTTATGAGTACATAACGATTTACTTGGTCGGTTAAATTATTGTCACCTCTATATATATAGGGTGTCCAAGTTATAATAATTAATGTTTATACCACAGACTCTTACGGGCATTTGGAGCATAAAATGTTATAACACGCGACGCGCTCATGAGATCCAAAAAGATCAAAATCGCGATCCGCGTCTGGCAGTTTCGACAGAATACTGACCACTTCGAATTATTTTATTCGATTAAGCTAACGTGCCTATCACGTTGAGGTTGGCTACGCCAGGATTCGTTTTCAGCAAGTAGATATCCACACAAGTGGACCTTGTTGAAAAATACGTAATCCTAAAATGTAGCATCGTGCTACAGAT
>NW_020442454.1:256765-261592 GCF_000699045.2 Agrilus planipennis | reverse complement strand
AAGTGACTGGAATAAAAACACATAATGTTGTAGTTTCTAACGGGTTGTTCAGTTCGCTTTGGATTGTTGTGGAATTTACTTGTTTGTTAGTGTTAGTTTATTTATTTAGTGGTCATTTCATAAAAGACTATTACAATAAGGACAATTAGTAGTGTGATAGTGCATTCTAGTAGGGTTGTTATTCAACCGTCAGTTGATGGTGAGTTACATTACCAATGCCTTTCGTATAATTCGAAATATTCCCGGTATCTGGGCCAAAATTCGCAGCAACTGGGTACGCCGCTGTCGGTGTTGCATAGAAGCGAATGGCGGACAATTTCAACATTTTTTATAAAAGGTACGCTTTTCTTTTTCACTTTTACCTTTTTTTTTACAAGGTGGAAGTGCATTCGGCTTCTTCCCGGGAGGTACTTGTTACATCCACATTAGATCAGCTGAGCGACATTGGTCGCCTAGATCCAGGCCCGTAATGAAACAAATTGTACGTTCAAATTTACAAAGGCGATTTGCGTGCTCAATTGTCACTGGATTGAAAAATTGTATAACACTTTTTTGTTGTATTTTGTGTCAGGAAGTCATGTTTCTTTTTTAATTATTATAAATGGGACATCCTGTATATCGTGCAATCGCAATCGGATTCTGACGTATGTGAACTAAAAGTACAAGCCTAATAAGGGCTTCTCCAAATCATGCGGTTGCGATTCGATTTTCCATTTGCGATTTGTTGCACTTTGTCGTGAATTTAGGGCGTACTCCGAAAGGTCTGTAAGACGCAGATACTTACGACCAAATATTTCGTGATAAAAGGAAGCTACCAACAAATCAAAAATAACTCATCGTATTGGTGTATTACAACTGTAAACTGTAAACTCCACAAAACAGTAGAATATTGCAATCAACAATGCGTAGAAAACTTCACGTGCTTTCTTTTCAACAGTAACGCCTACATCAGGCACACGAACAAAATGAATTGCAATCTGATGGACATCTTGTACAGGCCTGACGCTGGAAGCTGGCGGAAATTTGAAAATGGCGTGGATACGCGGTGGCAAAAGTAGGCAGTTTTAGGTATAACGATTGTAGCCCTCTTTCTTCAGTATTCCTATCAGGGGCGTAGATTAAATATTTAAAAATAGGAATTAATGATCAAGTAATAGACATACAAACAAAAGAACTAATTGTTGATGTTGGTGACAGTGATAGAGTCCCATGATGACAATGAATGTGAAAACTAATTATAAAACAAAAGCAATAGGTTTATTTTTTCTTTTTGGTAAGTTATGTTTCTACATTACTTTCTAGTACGCTACTGTCCTATCCGATGATTCCGAATTCCCTCCCGCAGGTACTTTTTAGTTAAAATATAGATAGTTGAATTCCTCCCGGGAACTAGCCGAGTTCCCTCCCGTTCATATCAGCTTCGGTAATTAAGTTAACGACTACTTACCTACGTGTGCGTCTAGTTTTTTGATGGAATCATCTAGAAAAACTTTATTAGTTTTAGTTTGTCTTATTAACAATTTTTTAAAATTAGATGAAACACTTCGTATTTTAACATAAATTTCACATTGAAAATCTAGTAAAACATTAGCAAATTGATAAATATGAGGATGAGCCGTTGGGACGCAATTGATGTATAATTAGGAGGGAATTCGACATACCGAAAATTTTAATCCTAATTAAAAAGAGGTATATGGGAGGGAACTAGGCATTATCCTTCTTATCTGTATTAATACTTTAATTTACGCCTACTGAAAGCTTATTTGTGTATCGGTTCCAAGTGACTTACCCAAATAAGTCATAAATGGGCAGGTACCTACGCGACGCTCGCCAGCTTCCTTCGTTCGACCTGTACCTATATTATCACGTCAAATAATTTTATTGTCGCCGAAAGTATTTTTGTTTTTTAGGACTTTTGACTGGAATTTATTATCCGGAAGTAATATTACAGAAGTGGGTATTTACGAGTTTGGCACCAGATCATTCGTCGATGACGTTATAAAGTATGTTCTTTACATTTAAAAAATATTTTTGAGACACAACTGCGTTTCGAAATTTTCGTGGGTCAGGGACTCCTGCCAGTTGTTCGTGCTGATTAATTGTAAACATTTTATAAAAGGAAGGTTGGTTCTAAATAAATCGTTGAAATGTGCTTGATATAGATGCTAATTTTAATTTTGAAACGACTTCTCATATAAAGGTACATGAATGATAATTGACAATTTATACAATTGAAACGAACAAAAATAAATAATTGAGGAAGCACATTTTATTTAAATGCTTTAAAAGATATGTTCCATAAAATGATATGAGGTAAAAGATATATCTAGTGAAAACAAAGTTGATAAAAATCGTGATTTTTTAAAAAATCAAAAATCGGTGATTTTTCCAAAAAACTCGATTTTTTTACTTTTTTAATAAATTTAAATTTGGCTAGTTTTCAAGTTTTTATTCATCTGTTAGATTTTCTCAAAGTTCATCGCCGAACACATAAAACTTGTTTTTTGTATCCCTTTGGAACAAAGTATCTTCCTGGATAAAAGAGGTACCCTGTCTCCTTTCCTATACCCCTGAAAATGTGTATAGAAAATTGCATGATAGGTTTTACCCCCACCTTCACTCACGTTGATATCCTAAATGCTTGCCAAAAATAATTCGAGACCACATAAAACTATTTTTTTCTATCCCTCGGAAACAGTATTTTTTTTCTGGATAACGTACTCAATGTCCTTCTCTGTACCCATGACAGTATGTCTACAAAAGTATTTCATAATGATCAGTTATGTAGTTAAGATGTGAAATGGTAGCAAACAAACAAACAAACACCGATTGGTGTTTGTAAAATATTAATTAGGAATCTACGATTTTGCGGGCTTCTGTCATTACCAGAGTTTGATACACGCTAGTTTTTACCGATGACGATCAGTAAAAGCTAGTTTTTAGAATAAAACAACGTAACATATTAGACAGTAGTTAATTAGAAATTATTTATTAAGAATAATTACGAATCATGTTACATTATTTTAAGAAACATTTGAAAGGGCGTTTTGAAAGGCAAAATGCACAAAAACGCCCAGAGGGATATGAAAAAGAAGAGGATTTTAGTAGTCGGAAAATTGTCACGATTAACAATTAAAGAAATGCAGCTGCTTAAAAAAATAAATGTCAAAATAACTCCGCCAATCTGTAGAAAGTGTAATCCTTTTTTTTTAATACTAAAAAATTATAATTAATGTTGTAATACTAAATGATAGGAGCAATTGTGGAATGAGGAAAAAAAAAATTTTTGTTTAATTTATTGTATTCTACTTTTTAAAAAGTATATTAAAATTGTTTTAAAATTATACTTCGTTTACTTTTTCTAGCGATATGACCCTTCCAGTGTCTTGGATGCGCGCTGACAAAAATCGTAGGTATTAAGGAAAAAAAAACCTCATTATTCTCTCGACTCTTGTTCATTAAACATACTTTTTCATACAGTACCTGCCAAAAATTGAAAACAAGCATTAACACCTTTAATATGTCTTCAAATATGAATAAAAATCTCGTTGATATTTTTAATAGTAATCGGTACCAATAACAGCACAATTGAGCAATGCAATTTTAGTGAATAAAATGGTCAATTTTTCCGTGCAGTACTGTACGGATTGTACGCTCCTCACCGGTTAAGAGTTTGACCGAGAGTTATCTCCTTTCTTTTCTGGCCTAGTGCTGTTCTTTTCTACTTTACGCCGGTCAAACTAAAGGTCACATCGCTAGAGAAACTAAACGAAGTACATTTATGTAATTTTACTCATAATTGCGATAAATAATTTCTAATTAATTACACTGTTTTATTTCCAAAACCAACATTGACTAAACTCTAATGGTAAAGGATAGAAAAACCGTCTCATCAACCCTTACATTTATTAGGTCATATTGTAAATCCTAAGATTTAGGTACAAGTAAAGCCTAATATTTTCCAATATTGAGATTTTTACAGTAACATGTACATAAAATGGGTATTAGTGGAATTGTTTTAACTGTGCAGTTGTAGATAACAACTAATCCTAATTTCTAGGTATGTACCTATATTATTTGCAAAAATTGTCGTGGATTTTCTATGAATCACTTTTCTAAGAACCTAAAGGGAAACCCTTTTACCTTTTAAAAACGTCTCATTTATAATCCTCCTTAATAAGGTAGGTAGTCATACCAATTGCTTTTATTACTACCGGAAGTAATTTCAAAAATGCAATTTGTATGATAAAATGCAATTTTATCTATCTTACAAAGCTGATTGTATGAAATTAAATTCAGATTTTTATCGCGACTTATAAGCTTACATCCGTTGTCATCTCATAAAAAATCTGTTATTATATTTTCCCGTTTGATCTTGATAAAAGTATGTTTTAGGTAGGTATTTCCTTTTCCTCTCCGCGTCGGGGTGCCACTAAGTGAGCCACACACGTTGTGGATTTGTATTAAATAATAATAGGTTTTTATAAATAGACATATATGTATATTCAAATATACTATATAAATCCTGTGTGAAATATTTTGTGTTTAGAACAAGTTTTGTTGTTATTAAATTGTTTGTAAATTTTAACAGAAAATGAAGAGTTACGAGGGTGGATTGATAAGTTTCCGGCCTGACCAAGAAAAACAAGGTTTTTAAAAATTTTTTTTTTTTATTTCTCAACATAATCTCCTCCAAGGCTGATACATTTCTCATAGCGGTGTTCCAGTCTATTAATGCCATCTCTATAGACTGATTCGTCAAGCTCCTCAAAATAACCATTTACAGCTTCGATTACTTCTTCATTGTCCGCAAATCTCTTACCGCCA
>NW_020442454.1:238132-255798 GCF_000699045.2 Agrilus planipennis | reverse complement strand
CTCCAATATTTTAATTGTATTTTGTTACGTATCTTACTCATATCTTGAGATACTGCTGGATCAATTTGATTATATAAAAAGTATTTTTTTAATAGTTTCGCTGCATCAAGTGCTTGTTTGATGTTTGGTGGAGGGACAGGATCGTCTTCTTCAACAACGTACACAGCTGCAGTTCTTATCTATTTCGGCAACTTAGAAAGTACTACTCAATGATATTCTATAGAAAACAATGTAAACCAACCAAAGTCAAGCAATTTCGACGTTTTAAGGAGTTTGTCGTTAAATAGAGTGACGTTATAAAGAGTTTACACTGTATTTAGGTTAGTAGAGGTTTAGACCATTGCTTAGCATTCGGGCGGATGCCGGTTCGATACCGAGTCCGTCTGCCGTGGCCCAAGTTTTTCTGTGGTTTCCTTGGATCACTAAGGCAAATGCCCATGATTCCTGAAAGGAGACTGAAGAGTGCCATCCGCCCTACCTTCCGGCGTAGTCCAGAGGGACTGCCCGCTCACCGGCATTAGTAGCTGGGTACTGTTGACGGCGCGGGCTGATGTTTGACGGGCTACACGTTTACATCGCTGATAAGCGCGAAATGATTTTCTGTGTAGCTAATTTTCTCTTGAAAAAAATAAATAAAAAATAAAATCACTGTCTTTATAGTGTACAGTATGAGCACTGACCACTTTCGACTTATAAAGTCATTATCAGCTGTTGATCATAACTTAATATGTCGAAACCGATTTAGGACTTCTTAAACTGTTTTCATTCACGACCCCATTTATGATTGCGAGTTTCCTGGCGACCCCATATAAATATAAAAGAAAGATAAATAAAATAAGAAATACAAATACACGTCTAGATGTTATAAAATCGTGTGTTTAAATATTTGACATTAAAATCTCTCGTAGTTTAAGAAGGCCTGGTTTATAATAATAAAAATAGCGACAGTAATTTTTTTTTTACCTCATGTGCATTGTCGCATGGTAGAAATCTATACAACAGAGTTGTTTAAAAATAGCAAGCCATACTCAACAGTACGAACAGTTGCTGTTGTTCGATTTTCGTTTGTAAATTAGAATTAGATTTTAATTAAACGTCATTTTGTCATGATTTGTGATATTTTTAGTAATGGCAACAACTCCCAATGTTCTCTGAAACACGTTCATTTTAATACTGCCCATGTGAAAGTAAATACACGTTATACATCGCATGCCGCGCGAAGAGCGCGTCGTACGCCTCGTGTGAAATGGGCCTTATGATTAGCCAGCTGCAATTTTTTTAGTTACATGGGGTCCTATAGAATATACATATATAATATTCGTTTACTGTTCATTTCCTACACTTCAATTTCCATTTCAGCAAACTTTGAAGAGTAAAGTCGATTAAAAATGGCACGCCCTGTGCAGTTCATTATTTAATTAGTGGCAATCAGTTTAACAGGGTTAACTTCAAATCGTTTTTTTATGTCGATTGTTCTAAATACTCACTAATAGAATTAAACTTGGCTGCCAATGTCGTTTCGAGTACATCATTCTTCTAATAATGTCAATAAATGCATTAAGAATTAACGTTATTTCTTTAATGATTACGTAAAATTGCGTGTTAATTGAATCTGTGGTTTCAAAAAAAAAATGTATTACAATTAGTCTACTGTTTAAAAACACAACTAATAAACATTTATTGTTATTTCCGTGAAATACAGCGTTTTTTCCTAGTAAAATATGAATTGTCCGAATATTTAGATAAAAAGCTTTTACAAACATTTAAGCTCAAAACAGTTGAATGTATACCTACATTATAAAAACAAATATAACATTACCTTAATTGTTTATTCTATGATGGTGATGGATTATTCATATTATTTTACCAAAAATCGTGTTCGCTAATAAAAAGAAAAGCTGAAATATTTGCAAATTATTAGTTGATTAAGCTTAATACTTTCGCATATACATGGTGATAAAAGTAGAATAGTTCCACTAGTAATGGCTCTTTTTAACTTTTATAACAGATTATTTTTGAAGGCACTGNGAAGTAACGTTAGATAGCCCACTTCTAATTAGAGTGAGCCTTTATTTATTAATTTATTTATTACTTAAGTGAAAATATGCGTAAGATGCCAATAGCGAAGAACTTAATTATTATTTTAATAGAAATATTATTTAATTTATTGTTTCACTCTTGAACAGTGACAACTAGCTTCTCTTATGAAAAAATTTTGATTTATTCGTAACGCAAGAGTTATTTTTTTAATGTTTTAAACAAATATTTATAATCTTAAAGCAGTAACTATTATATTACTTTTGTAATAGACATTAAAACTGATGTTTCTACTGAAAACTAATTGTAAAGGTAAATACTTTTTTTCCTATTAATCCATCTTTGGCAGATAGCCTACGGTGGGCCTCTCTTCAAATTTTCACTCCAACGCCTCACTAACCATAATACCTTTTTAATTTTTTTCTATTATACCTACCTACCTTTTTTAATGATCTAAATACATAATATTTAATTATGGTATTTATCTCACAAAAACAGGAAAAGGTGTACCTTACAGATTAAAGTATTAATATTCGGAAAAACAAATTCGAAATACGAAGTGAAACACATAAACTGACGGAATTTAAATCGATATTGAATTAAGATATCAGATCTTTGAAGTATACCGCTAGATAGGGTTGGATTAAGATAATGTCGATATCGCTCCTTTGAAATCAGCCACATCGGCTGCTTTGTATTACAGATGGTCACGCATTATAGGGGTCACCTATTTTTTATGAGGTCTTTCAGAAATTAAATGAGAGACCATTAAAACCAAGTTTCAAGTAAATTTGACCACAAATAATATATTTTCCTTTTAAACATTGCAACTTCTCTTCGCCACTCCTCCCCCTCAACAGAGATTGAATTTTTTAACCTGTTTCAAGTAAATCGGACCAAAAACAAACATGCAATCTTTGCAAACCCCTTTCAGCTTCCTAATGAGATAGAATTTTGTAAAATGTTGAAATAGGTATGTATATCACTAATTTTATATGTAAAGCATTAAAGCCAAGTTTCAGGTAAATCTGACTATAAATAAAACACCATACTTAACCATAGACAACATTACGTTTAGCTGTCAGTTGCGTTTTGTCATTCAATGTCAGTTGCGTTTTGTTATACCACGTTTGTTTTTCCACGGGAACGGGATAAAAAGCATCCTATGTTTGTTTCCTGGTTCTAAGGTACCTCTCCACTAATTTTCAGCCAAATCGGTTCAGCCGTTCTTGAGTTATAAATAATGTAACTAAAACGACTTTCTTTTATAAATATAGATTTACCTGACGTGGTAGTGCCTTAATAAAACTAAAAAAGAATGGATCATTTCATTTAAATTAACTAAGTATCGGCGCACTTCCGATAGGACTGGAAATATCCCGGTTTCGAAAATACTTTCATGAACAAGATCTCTTTAACTTGCAAAAGCCTCTACTAAGTTTCAATTAGAAATCATTTTACGTTCTCTGGAACTTTTAATGAACAATTGAGAACTTTTATCAAGAATAATCACCCTGTATACAAATACGCATATTTTCAGTCAATGAAATGAATCGATTCTATCGCTTTTCATTACAAGCTTAAACTTCTCATATTGGAATGAAAGGTGTGGGTATTAACGTCTGTGAAACTATGAACTACAATCAATTGTTTACTTGATGAGCGTTATTATGTAGGAGGTATACATTCAAACTTACGATTAATTAATTTGTAATCGGCGTGACGTTTCTTGATTTAAGTTCATCCACTGTAGTTCGGTTGGTGTGAAATGGGTCGCTCGAGGCTTCGTTGTTAACTACTATATTCTCAAATGCTGATCTGATGAAGCAGCAGAAGGACGAGTATACGTATATATCTATCAAAGGTAAATTACGTTTTCAATTTTCTTTTATTTGACATAAAAGGTGCAATAAACCCTGCAGAGTTCTCTTCTCCGCAGTTTTCGAAAACTTAATTTTAACCTGTGCACGATGAATCGACTTCGCTTCTGCGATAAAGCAGCGTTTTAGAATTTTAACGTTCGTTACCTTCTAAAATTGCAACCTTACTTTGACCAGATGAGACTTCATTGAAATGCTAACGAGTTTCAGCATCTCAAACATACCCAATGTATTATTTTCGCCTCATTTTCCGCCCCATGTAATAACAGTTTCGTAAGAAACGATACACTGTAACCTACGATTCCATATAAAACGTTTAGAGTCTCATATCACCAGTAATCATAAGAATACAATAATAATAATAATGTGATGTGATCAATTGTTTCGCGAGATGTGTTGCATTTTAATAGTATATTTTTCATAGTTTTTTGTTTTTATTATTTTGTCCTGAATCGCTTTCATGAATCCCTCAGTTTCTGATAATATTGGAAATAATAATAATAACGTAATGTAGAGACTTAATCGACATATGTAATTACAGACAAAACAGTTAATCATAACAGACCTGATATCACACTGACCATCAAAGAAACTAAAACAACCTATCTAAAAGATGTTGTTGTACCAAACACTAATCTTAAACAAAAACATATTGAGAAAATTCAAAAATATATTCCTTTAGCTAATGAAATAATAGAAATGTGGAATCAGAACACAGTTCGAATTATTCCATTAATAGTATCATCAACAGGCGTTATACCTAAAGCATTACAGAAATCAGTAATCCTTGATACATGCGGAATAGTGTTCAAATTTTTTAACAGTACTGGCATATCCCCCTTTTCAAAAAACACAAGTTAAATAAGAAGCGGAATTTTTAATAATCACCGATCATATTTCAGGGCAAGAAGTACTGTTAGCTTTATAAAATTTAGGAAAAGAAAATTGGTTTACATAACATATCCCAAGATATGTAAGTGAGATTGTTTGGCATTAGCCCATCTTCACTTGCCTAAAGTTACTAGTGAAAACTGAGAAGACCAGGAAAATAGGCTTGAAGTACCATTAGCTCTATAAAATTTCAGAATAGAAAATTGGTTTCCGTTTCGTATCCCAAGAGACGTGAGTGAGGTTCTTTGGCATTAGACCGTCTTCACTTGCTCAAAGTTAACTACTGAAAACTGAGAAGACCAGGAACGTAATGTACCCGACTAGAACTTTGATGGGGGTGCAGGTAGGGTCCCTAAGTGGGTAGTCCACTACCCCTTGTGACCTATGCCGTTGCCCCCTAGGGACATATAACGCCTTGTCGCATTTGCGCATTATCANAATCTACCGGAAAATCCATATATTAGCTACATCGGGCATGCCCCTTACAATTTCTAGTCGGCTAGTAATGGGTATGACTGGTTCTAGCGTAAGTAAATTTGTAATGTAATTCGATGGGATTGGATTATTTCGTCCAATATTACAACTAGCTGACCCCACGGAGAGGAAAATCTTAGAAAAATTATCATACTCGTCACTATAACGTAGGTGCAAGAAACATGCATTGAGAAAATTCAATATTAGTCCAATATTTTTTTTAAGAGAACCTTACAAACTTTACTAGAAAGCATAAGAATTTCTTCTGTGCTAGCATAATAATTTTTCCATCGTCAGTCAAGGTACCCAGATTATGAGACAGCATGGTAATTTTTACAAGATTTTTCTCTCCGTGCATTGGAACGTCTAATTAAACGATCGAACCTAAGTAACGCGCCTGCTTGTATGTCCAGGATTTTATCGTTTCATCGGAATTTTTAATTAAAAATTATGAATTTTGACGTGTTCGTCATGTTTAAATCTTTAAATATTTTTTTTATCATTATGTATATTACGCGATTCGTTCGCCGATTATGAATCGATTCTACTGATTCGTTTTTCATTGAATAGACAATATCTCAAGGATGGTTTCGTTTAAATTAGAAGGAAATATTCTATACCCTAGCTGTAATAAAATTAGGGGATGTATCCGATTTTAACTTTTTGGTACGTTTGTACATACAGGTAATGTATTAAAGCCGTTTTATATAAGTAGAAAATGCTGTTTTTTTCGATTGGCATATGTGATGTGCCTCACCTCATCCTTGCAAAGATGAAATGATGAGGTATGCATCAGAAGTGAGTAATGTCATACACCAAAGCATAAGTAAGGTTATGAATGAAATGTCGCAGAATTTCGTTATTTCTCGAACGACACCCTACTCGACTATATTTCCTGTAGTTGCTTCGGTACGTGATGAACAGTCAATACCGCTTATAACTCAAGAACTATGGTTCTGAGGAAAAATCGAAGGGCATACGTTAAACCAAGAATTTCTCCCTGTCCTTTTCTCTTCTTGAAATTTTTGTTTCTATTTTTCAAGCTTTCCCAATTTGATTTTCGGAAAATTTGCACCCCTATGTACCTAAATAGACAAAATATGCTGTCAAAATTTTATTCAAATCGACTCAATAGCGTCGGGTGTGTGTTGATCATCAGCCAGTCAATTAATGAGTCAGTCTTTTTTTTTTTGTTTAGATTATTCTCGAGGAGGGGAGATCTACAAAAGACACCCCCTGAAGAGGGGTAGTGTCGAATTTTCACCTACTAAATCCCCTTCTCGAGTGGGGTATGAGTCAGTCATGACAAGCCTCTTTATATGTGTGTAGAGATTAGGTGTCAAAATATGTAGTTTTAGCCTTCTAAACAGTGGCAGCGCGCGCCCCTATTGATCCAGTGTATTCTGCAAGCTTCCAGAAGAGAAATAATAAACTGAAATGCCATATTAACGTTAAACCAGTATTTCACAGTTTGAAGTGACTAATTGCTTTGTCCATAAAATCATAATAATTTAATTTTTTTGTGTATTGTCTGAACAGAATATATTCGACTTACTCCTCGAAACCAATGTATATTCTGTGACCAAACAAGTACGTTTCGTCGTTGCTGTATTACTCTCACCTCTCGTAGCGTAGTAGTCAGAGTATTGGTACATAAAGTCAGGAACCGGGTTCTATTCCCGACGAGGGTGTGATAGCAGCAATTATTTTTCCTCATTAATTTGAGGTCGTCTGTAGTCCGTAGAAAGACACGAATTTCACATTAATATTTTGGGATTATTAAAAAAGTTAAAACTATGCAGAGAACTTACTAATAGGTATACTGGATGATACTAAATAATCACAGGGACATTTGCTTGTAGTTCAAAAGGATTGTACTGTAGATAGACGGCGAAAATTGTTTATTAACTGTAGAAGTCATCCCCATAAAAACACTACCTATATAGTTATGTGCTAATACAAACAGAAAATTGTACTTATCAATAAACATGCTTTTTGAAGTAAATTTGTAGTGCTTTGGGTGAAAATTCTGTAAAAGATTCGAATTAAAATGAAAATAGAAAACTATTAGATTTTGGCTTCGTTTGTAAAAGTAAGTCAATTATTGTTAGGTTAAATGAGATCAACTAATTGTACGACAGTGTACGATTTGATATGTTGGAAGGCAACTGTTTTGTTTTGCAATTACAATAAATATTGATCTTGTACTTTTTGAACTGAAATTTTACGACATAATATATTAAGGAAAGCAATATAGTGGAAGAAGCAATTTTTCCAATATTGTTCCAACAAGACGGTACAACAAGGGATGATGTAACTGCTATTTGAAAAATTTGAATTTTTTGACGAGCCTGTCATCTCAGTAGGATTACTTGCTTCCGTTATGTATTATTCCAAGTCAACGAATTTTATTGAATTTATCTTATTATGTCACGTTGTTAAATTGATGCTCATTCAAAGGAAGTAATTTAAATTATATTTTTTAAATTTAAATGTGAAAACGTTTTTTTTTTGTTATATTACCTTTGGAAAAAAAGCAATATAAAAATGTGTATCACTAACCAATTAATGACCTTTTATGACCATTTTCTGACCTTCCAGGCGGTACATTATTTTTATTTCAAATATCAGGTGCTAACTTTGCGGAGCTAACAAATTAACAGGGTTTTGTTAATATGATGAAAAATATATTGCAACTGCATGAAAATGCAAAAGATCAATTCTTCTTTTATTTATTTGAAATGTAAACTCCTTGTATTCATATTTCTACAAAAATATAAACATAATAATTGGTTGTTAGGGAAATCTAGGAAAATTTCGGAAAACATCTAAAAATTTAAGAAGTACTATTAGCATTCACATAAAATTTATTTTTCTACTTTATCCACCTATCTTCTATCATTTTCAGTAATTCTTAATAATTAATAGCATAATAACATATGTTATCCATTCACAAAGACACCCGTTTTTTTAGGACTTTCCGAGTGTTTTTCCAAGCAAGTGAAATGGTTTGTGTTTCCCAGTTAATGTGTACCGTTTTCCTGTTTTAACATGGTGCAATAACGTGACTTTTGTGTGATACCTTTTAGGTACATGGTTTTCCGTTTTCGTATTCACATTCAACACCGTTTTGGAATGGTTACCGTGGGCGTTCGAGAATAAATACTTGTAAGAAGTCTGCAAGTCAGTCCTCCGCCTTAGTTGTTGTCCCTACTACAAAATGAAATTTCTGACCCATGTAAACTGCAGTAATCCCAATTTTAGACTGTATCAATTTATGCATTTTGCACTTCAAATCACCATTTTATTTAATATTTTTTTTCAATATCATAAAATCATCAATGAAAATCTTCATAATTTTTTTCATAACTTCTATGATTCTATAGGTCTATCATCATAAGGTCGTCAGTCCTAAAACTGGTTGGACAGGCACCTCCACTCTTTCCTATTCTGAACTAATCTTCGCATTTCCGTAAAACTAGAACAACACACATCATTAACTATTTGCGAACAGTCATCTAATCTAGGTCTACCTCTATCCCTCCTAACATCTGTTTCTGCCTCTAATATGTCTCTGACTAGACCTTCATGCCTGAGAAGGTATCCTACCAACCTATCTCGCCTATTTTTTATTGACTTCCATAGAGTCCTCTGTTCTCCTATTCTTTCCAATACCTCTTCATTTCTAACCTTTTNTTTCTTTTCCGCAGCGCCCACCGTCCATGTTTCGCATCCGCACAGTGCCGCGCTCCAAACATACATCTTTAACAATCTTTTTCGATTTTATAAATTAACCGTTCGCGAACGTAGGTGTGACTTTTTTTATTGGTAAAGCATTAATTTTTTAAATTTTTATTTGAAAATATGCACTCATATTTGTAATTATTAATTTAGTTTAAACGATTTGAATGTCAAATCTTGGGCCAATCGGTGGTTGTAAACTGTTAATTTTACATATAGTACAGGAGAATTAAGAGTCGACCATAGGGATATTCTTTTACATATACATAACCACCAAAGGGCGAAAAATACAACGGCGTATAGGGAAATTCATACAAATACCTTGAGACATCTTTTCACATAAGTAATGAAGTAATATAAACCCAATAAATTAAATTTATAGCTTATCAGGGATGCTACGCTTTATTCAAAAGATTTTCAACCCTCTCTGCCCTAACCTTCAAGAAAGAGGTGGAACAGAGGTGAGCAGTTGATTTTTGAAAAACATACCTACACGGTATTATTCATGAAGATTACAAGATGTGAGAAAAGTCAGGACGGAAGGAGTAGTACGCATATAAAGCAGAGGATAGCGCAGGGTCGAGTCGCCTTCAATAAAAAGAAGTCACTTCTATGCTCGCGAACGATTAATTTAGAAATTCGAAAAAGATAGTTGAAGGTATATGTTTGGAGCGCGGCGCTGTACGGGTGCGAAACATGGACGGTGGGCGCGGCGGAAAAGGTTAGAAGTGTTCGAAATGTGGTGTCACAGGCGAATGATGAGGATACCGTGGATAGAGAAGGTTAGAAATGAAGAGGTATTAGAAAGGATAGGAGAACAGAGGACGCTGTGGAAGTCAATAAAAAATAGACGAGGTAAGTTGGTAGGACACCTTCTTAGGTATGAAGGTCTAGTCAGAGACGTATTAGAGACAGGAGTTATGAGCAGTCGAGGTAGACCTAGATTAGATTACTATTCCCAAATAGTTAAGGATGTGGGATGTTTTAGTTTTAGGGAAATGCGAATATTAGCTCAGGATAGGAAAGAGTGGAGGTGCGTGCCTAAGCAGTTTTAGTACCGACGACCTTATGATAATGATGATGGTATTATTAACTAAAACAGTAAGAACATTGTAAAATATATTCATGTGTATACCACACAGTTTACTGGTCGTTTGGTAAAGTTTTCATTCTAATAAAAATATTTCCCTGCAGTTTGCAATTACCGAAAAGACAAAGGTATGCGGGCTACGACGCGGTCGAGGTGTTCCATGCCATGCCGATGTCTCTCGCTTGTTGTAATAGACAAACTTCCGAAAGGCGAAAGCGCTGGTTACTAGGGGCAGCAGCGTGTCGAGTAAACGTTCATTGTCACACCAAGTTTGCGGAATTTATATTATGAACTTGTACTTACCTCATCACTTTTCCACGAAAAAAGATTCGTCCGACTGCGACTAATTTAACCGTGCATAAAAACAAACATCCATAACGTGTTCGCTGTTCATTATTCTCCGAGGTAAAATACTAACCATGTACGAGTTCAGCTGTATTTACAGTAAACTACATACTACATCACTTGTTTGGAATCAAAACTTCATCACTAATTTAATGTAAATGCATATACTCAGCGATTTTTTCTGATGGTGCCAAAAATTGTGTCCGTTTAAACACAATAATTATTTAAATGTTAATGTATAGTTATCGTTTTGTGATAGAAACTGCTGAAAATTTAACAGGATTTTAAAATTGCAGGAAATAATGTATATCTATGGTTTTAGCGTTGATTGGGTTCAACAGTATGAATAGAGCGTTAAGGTTTGAAAATGTGCTTCCAACCTGTTCAGGTTCGGGCCCTTGCACGAACAAGTCCTTTATAATTTGTATTCTAAAACAGCGCTTGGAGGTTAATTTAAAAATTAAGTTATAAAACCATAATAAATGAATCAAAATTAATGCAGATAACAAAAATATCAAAAAATAGCTTTAATATATTTCGAAGTAAGTGTAATTTGAAGTCCTTTGATTTCAAAGTGTACTATAAATATGAAACACTTTGACATTTAATAGGGGTTAATATCATATATTAATGTGAAAATTCATTTTAATTTTCTCCCACTACAAACTACTTCAATTTTTGCCTCGTTAAGTTGAAGTAGTTTGTAGTGGGAGAAAATTAAAATGAATTTTCACATTAATATTTTCGAAGTGTAATTGTACCCATAATGACTAAAGCACTTTTAGTAAAGACTTCGGATTTAGAGCTTGGAATCTCATCTTTTGATGAGGGCTTTGCCCATTAACTAATAACTAAAAGACTTTATTTAGCCTAATATTTAGTGGTCCTTGGGTATATTTTTCTATTTATTTTACCCGCAGAAATTGTTCCTAACATATATATTAAAAATGTCATAGATTTTTCTTATATTAAATCCTAAAAAAATTTGTGGACCGAGACTGGTCTAGAGATGTTTTCAATTGCGTCAATCTTAAGAACATGCTTTGCTTTTTTCGGAAGTACCTGTAACTCTTGTTTGATCTAATACATGAAGGTCGAAGGTGGATTGTTTTTATCGCTCTTATCGCGAATTAAATAAAGCATTTGTGACAATTCTGTAATACACTTAAAACCTGTTTGGGAAAATTGATGCAACATTTTAAAATAAGGGACTATCCGTATATTACCTTAAGCCGAAAGAAGGGAGGGGAGGTTTTGAGATAGTGTGAGAAATTGTGACATGGGGGTGAAAAAGGTCTTGGGGTAATGTTACGTTTTCATAAATATTTTTGGTTCTCAAAGACCTACTAAGCTATATACACGTATATAGTTAATGGACGTCCCCTTAGGTATGGACGACCCCTAGATAATACATAATCCCTAAAATTCATGAAAGCGTGTCTAAATTAGGCAAAATACACGGTAAAAATTAAAAAATTTGAAGAATTTGTTAATGATGCAGTACTTGAAGCCTACTAGAATTTTAACACAAAAATCTTCAGTTTTTAAGTAGGCATATGTAAAATAGTTAAAATATGATGTTCATAATGGTGTTGCTTTTTGACACACTCATCTTTAGTTATAAACGGTGTCTTCTGTTTATAGTTTAATAAAAGTTAAACGGCTGGTCGCTGCGTATCTACAACCTGTCCTTAGACGTACGAAGGCAGGTTTAATGTCTTAATTTAGTCCCATTCTAGAGATATAATCGGCGTTAATCCCTAAATATTGCCCACACTTCGAGAACGAAATACCTTCTAGACGAATAGTCTACCACCATCCAACCGGATTTTTATATCATACATACGTATACAACAAGATTAGCTCCAAATTAATTCATAGGGCACTCTGAGGAATGCCGCGCTCGCCCTTGTCTCGCATCTTTGTCCAGCCACCTCGTTTGGCGTGGGTTTGTCCTTTCTTCGGCAGACATGTAACAAACATGCGAACCGTTCCCACGAAGTCTTTCGTAAATTCCAATCCTAAAACGGTCGACTCTCTTTCTTCAAAAGTCACATTTTCTCTGTCTAGACATTCCTCAGACCATCGTTCGTCTCTCTTTAACTCTTTTTGTTTTAAAGTCGTCCTTGTTACCGGTCACCGGCGCTGAACGGCTGAACAGGTAGAGGCAACACCGAATTGTTGAAAAGGAACGTACGAATTGCACTAGCGATAGTTCCACATTAATTTAAATTTTATTATCATAAACAAATTAAGTATTTATTACATTTCTTAGTTCCTGAAGTGTTAGTTTATGATATCTTTTAAGTATGCACAAGGAAAATTAAACGGTTACAGTTACGAAATCCGGTTGCCTTGAAATTTTGCAGAATCGTTCCATTTTGCTCAATGAAATGATATGTAAAAGGACGTTTTGTGGCAAATGACAAAATATTTATTTTACAATTACTTTCATTTTAATTTTTTGGAGTTGAACACTTCCTGAAGGTTCAAGTCTTAGTTCTCTCTTCTATTAAATATCACTTACAACGTCCCAAACATCATTATGTCCCGTTCAAAAAGTCGTTTAAACCAATGAAATTTTAATTCTTGGTTGGCGGATTTTCAATGAGAGGGTTGAGTTGAAATCGTTGAAATGAGCCTATATTGTTCATAAACATTAATAACACTACAACTCTGCAATGTGACAATATCGTACCTACTAACAAGTTATCATTAACCTCTGATATACCATGCAGCGCAGCGACGGAAATGGTAACCGTTCGGCCATATTGATGTATTGTTGTTTACGAGAAAAAAATACAAATTGTAATGAAGTAGAAAATAATTTAGTATAAATAAATAATACAAAATAGGACAAACGACCTAACCCAATAGGTACAATCGTAATTACCAATTTTTTTNATATAATTCTCAGTGCTAGTGTGTTTTCTTCTTTTTCTCTCTGGTAGAATTACCCGGTACTATTATCCGGTACCCGGTAGAATCCTGAAAAAGTGCCACATCCGCTCGGCACCGAATCCAAACCTGATGCTAACGACTAAATAAAGCTTTCCCCCCTACCCTCCACTTTTGCACCACAATTTACGTAGAAGGGACTGACTGTCAATCACCATTAAGTGGTTGAATGAGACACCCAAATGCTTTTTTTTGTCATCAAGTTTAAAATAAAAAGGATGATTCACTAATTAGTATTAAACTCATTGTAGTTACCGAACTTCTTATATTTATTTTTTATGAAAATGTCCTAGGATTTGTCATTCAAAATATCTACTAATCCCTTCATGCAAACGGATCCAAGAAAACCATTGAATCGTCTAAAATAGTGACTTCATTTTCAATAAGGCGCCAAGTAGGTGCATTTTCATCCTAGTCGAAAAATACGAAAACTGCGTTTAAAAATTTCAGTTGGTTCTTCCAGCCAAAACATTTGAATCTTGATTCGTTGGTGCAAACTGTTTGCATCATTTGGGTTCTGTAAAATATATTGAGTAAGTTTTCTACAAAATGTCGCTTCATTCCTCAAATTAATATAACAATTAGATACCCCCTGTATATTTACACAATAAAATTGATCTTTATAAGGAAAGAGTGGACTTGCGCGTCCAAACTTTAAAGTTTTAAAATTTTTTCAAGAATTTTTTTTTACTTGTATGTATATTAATGAATAAGACGTTATTTACATCAATATGTAGATTATTATAACAAGAATCTAAAGTAGTGATCTTTTAATTAATGCGCAAGTGCATTTCTATAAAAGAGATCAGATTAAGCATTACTGAACCGGATTGTTTGAGAATGAGTGGTTCTCGTCTTTAAATAACCTTAAACATCCGAATTTGTGTACACACTCCAAAATTAAGGTGCCATAGTAACCGCCGCGTCTTCATCGCGCCTTTTATGACACTCCCTGGCCACCGGAAAATATGAGGTGTTATTGGGTTAAAATTATCTTTGTTTGTGTATAATTTAGGCTTATCTTTCTTGCTTGGGATAACTTTTTTGTTCATAAGGTGTAAAACGATAGTTTGTTGATATAAGCGAGGGTGAGATTTTTTCAAATGAGTTTGTTCACTGATTAAAATTGTTTAATTAATGGGATAATTAGGTAAGACGGAATTTAACACTGAAAAGTTTATTGTGTATAATGGCTCTAAATACAGGATCGCACTACTTATGTAGAAGGTCTCTTGGTTCATTTTCACAAATTTTTCTTAATGTGGGCGGTCCCAACATTCTAGATTAAAACTTAAAACTTCTTCAATTCATACGTTATGTATTTATTCGTAACAATACTGTAAGTCTTTTGTACACGATTCTGATAAAACAGCTTGCAATGCAGTTATCAACGCTTATTGTTGTACGTATACAGGGTGTATGAAATGTAAAAAAACCAGAAGCTACAATCCGAAGACGGCCCTGGGCGTGAATTTCGCTACTATACATAATAATATTTAGAAGCCCATTGCGATCAGAATTAATTAAATAACTACTATGTTCATTGCTAATACTATGCAATACTATTTGAATTACACCCACATAATAAGAACACAAATATAAAACAAATACTTGTACAAACGAATGGATGCTGCAGCTGAAGGAATGCGACGCGGCGTTGCGATGTCATATTTCCTTGCGCGATCCTACCAGGACCGGACTGGTTCTTGACTGTATTTTCAAATACGCTTTTCTCGAAAACGGTAATGTTTCGGACCACTAACTAAAAAGGCATTTAAAAACCCCCTGTATTTAAGTATTTTGATACTTTGTTATGGGTTAGTGCCTCATTTTTCTCATTTAGCAATTTACCTTTGTGTGATATTAAACTTTCAATTATAGATTTAAGTACCTCACGTAAACGAAATTGTTCCACTTAAACGGTACATAAACTTCTTTACCGATTTCCTAAAACCGCACTCTATGCAAATTCTAATTCGAAATTGAGAAGCTATAAATAGTGATGAGATGCATATTATGTATCGGACTCAGCATTTACGCAGTCTTGCATACAATCCGGCACTGACTGCATTGATTGGTCACTTTGTCAATAAGGCATTGTCATTGAAGTTCTAATACATCATCCAATTTATTAGGTGGTTGTAACATAAAGTTACGGCAGGAATAGACAACGCGAACGAAGTGAGTGTTGTGGCTATGCTCTTTCTATTGAATGTACTTTTTTTTCCGAAACACTTGAAAGAACTGCGGATTAGGGGACTTTGGGGACCTACCTAATTATTCAAACTAACTGCCATTTTGACAAAAAAACTTCTTTAGTGATGTGTGAAGTACAGGAAAAAATTAGGACAATAAAGTATTTTATTTATTTAGTATGGCTTAAATACATAAATAGATATTGTAAGACATTATACAGTTATCTATATTATCTATATCGGGTGTTAGAAAAGTACCCGAATAGCAAAATAACTGAAGTGCATCTTTTGAAAACATGTTGTACACAAGAGATTTACATAATTTCTCCCTCGTCATGTTTTGGTGACCGTAGTTTTGACTTGAAGATTCGATTCTGAATAATTCAAGAATGCTGAATTTGGTCATATAATTTCAATATTTTTCACTAAAACATGAAAAATAAGAAAACTAAAACGCGTTTCGACACTCTCTAAGGCGCCATACTCAGTTAGAGACTTATATTTTGTGCATTAAAAAATATGCTTTTTTTTATTTTTAAACTCAACTTTTATTTCAAGCGTTATTTAATTAATAGAATTTATAATAAAAATCGACTTCACACTCATCAAAATTGATCAAGAATTAGCCATAATAGCCAAATCAATATTGGTCAACTTTGACGCCCCCTGACAAAAACACTAGAATAAAAAAAAAACTGTTAATTTCTATGGACATATCAAAGTGCAAATTTGCGTTAAAGTGATGTTTCTTCTTTAGTCATAATCAAAAATTAATATTCGTAACTTAATCGATAATGATCTAATTAAAATTAATTCAAAGAAAAGTTGTTAAATATATTTGAAATTACTTATAGCTCGTTTGTAATAGATAATAGACGATTTTTAGGGTTGGTCATTCATCGTTGGGTTGGTTATTCATCGTTACAACTTCTTACATAAAGCCGATTCAACCATCGATCTGATAACAATGTATGTCAAAAAAAAGATAGTTAGGGTACCTGTTGCAACGCGAAGGATTAGTTAGAGACATGTTAGATGCAGGAACAGATTTAGCGATGTGGGAAATGCGAATTGCGAAGATTGGCTTAGATTAAAAAAAAATGAATGTGCGTGTTCAGTCAGTCTTCGGACTGACGACCCTACGATGATGTTAACATTTGTTTGCAATTTTTTTTTCAACGATACCACACAAGCATAGCGTTAACGCAGTAAAAGGGTTCCATTGAACTCTTCGACTACAGAATCCGTAAAATTAAGAAAGCTGTATCACAGCCAAAGCTCAATAATTTTGTGTCCATTTTTTTTATTTTGGGTAACAAAATTGTACATCGAAATTGAAGTGCTTCCCTAAAAGAACAACGACGCCGCTTTAGGTCAAAAGACGCATTACATCATTTGCATTGAAAAAGAAGTTAAGAATCGATCAGAGAGCTACTTGAAATAGTCGGTCGGAGAAGTCTGATAACAACATCGTGCCAAGGAAATTGATTAATTCAAGATGAATGAAGGCAAGTTTGTCGACCCAAACATTCGTCGCACTCATTCTTCAGTCCAAAGAAACGCTTTTAAATGTAAAACTTCCTTGATGATTTCGAGATGTAGTAACAACTTCATTCTAAAATTCCAAGATATCTTATCGTTAGTGAATTCTCTTTCATACGAGCAAAATAAAGTTAAGCCTAACGAATCATTCGAGTAAAATATGTTCAACAAAAGGCATGCAGATTCATTGTCTAATTTATTTTTTAAATCTAATCGTTTCAATCTTAGGTTCAATTGCAAATACAGTAGAATCCGCTTATAACGACATCGAAGGGAAATGACGAAAACGTCATACTAAGCGAGCGTCATACAAAACATAGTCTTAGAAAATAAACAACTGTCTATTTTGGTTAGTTATTTAGTTTAATAGAGAGAAAAACTACAAATAATATTTATTGACAGAAAAAAAAGAACAATGAATTGTGATATCAGTATACATAAGAAGGGCCAGAAAAATGAGCGAAAATGTTATTATTAATCATTTGGGTCACTATAGCCGGATATGATTTCTTG
>NW_020442454.1:219186-238053 GCF_000699045.2 Agrilus planipennis | reverse complement strand
GATAAAAATTATCTTATCGTTCATTTTACATGCAAAAGTAACGATTTCAATCACTCAGACACGATAATTATTACACGTGTCGGTCCTTTTGTCACCTACCTATAAGACTCATATATATTATAATACGTAGGTACAGTTAAAATTTGAAGAGATCCCCCCTCTTCTTTTTAGGTTGTTTATTTTCCAATGAAGATTATCATCATCATCATCGTCGTCGTCGGTCGCCATAAGGTGTTCAGCTAGAAGACTGGTTCGTATCTTGAGCCAATCTTTGTCATAAACTAGAGCAACTTGTATCTAACTATTTGGGAACAGTAATCTCTTTACTCCTGTTTCAGCTTTTAATATAACTCTAACTAGCTATGCATATCTGGAAAGGTGTTCTGCCAAACTATCTCACCGATGTCTTATTGAATTCCATAACGCCTACTGCTCTACTACTCATTGTAATATCTCCTCATTTTAATCTTTTCTATCCACAGTATTTATAATATCCTCCTGTACCAGAGAATGGTAACCTATTTACCATTCGAATTCACGTTTAGGTTAGGCAGTAATAACGGAGCTCGCATAGGTTGATATACCTTTAATTTGACTTGGGAAATTATAGTTTTTGTATAGTTTTATCAATCCAAGATGACTTAACTAAGCCTCTTCTTAAACTTCGGGCTATAAAAAATACCACCAGAACTGCAGCATTGTTTTTTTCTCATGCCCAATAGATGACAGTATGTTATTTACCTTATTCTTTTAACTTTTAAATTGTCTCTATCGTTACATATTAATTAATAGAAGGTCTAGCTTTCGTGAAGGCCGCATAAGAAACTCACAGATGACGTAGCTAATTTTTGGCATCAAGGAAGTCAGGCAACTCAGGGTGGAACGAGCAGCAGCAGATTTAAAACAAAGGATACTTAGTGTAGCGTCGAGTCGTCTTCAGTTTTATACTCGCGAACTGTTAATTTAGAAATTCGAAAGACTGTATGTCTGGAACGTGATCGAGAATGATCAAGATACTGTGGATATAAAAGGTTAGGAATGAGGAGGTATTAGAAAGAATATGAGAGCAGAGATTGCTATAGAAATCAATAAGGAATAAACGAGATATGCTGGCACCTTCTCGGCATGAAAGGCTTAGTTAAGGTACATATTAGAAGCAGAAACAAAAGTTAAGAGGAGTAGAGGTAGGCCTAGATTAAATTGCTGTTTACAAATAGTTAACAATATGGGATTTTTAGAGAAGTACGAAGATTAGATCAGGATAGGAAAAAGTGGAGGTGCGAGTCTAATCAGTCATAAGACTAACGACCCTATGATGATGAAGTACCGATAAATAATGATCAAACATTTATAACTATTTTTACTTACTTGACGGTAACTATAACGTTAATGACTGAAATCCCAGACAGTACTCGGTTTATTTGCAATTGTTTTTATGCTTGTGTTATGTGTCCTATCCGACAAACTAGAGTGGGTGGATCGGCTTGCGAGTTTCGATGATTTAGGGAGCCGGAATATAGATTCAACCATAAAGAGAAACCAGACTAAGACAAGTCCCTGAAAGAGGGCAGCAGCTTCTTCAGTAGTCAGGGTGGCAGAGATCACGAGGATCGGTATGGCACTCTGATGCACAATACTGCGGTGTGGAAGGCAACGGGAATAAAATAACGNTGATGCGGATGGCGTGAATAGAGAAGGTTAGAAATGAGGAGGTATTACAAAGAATAGGAGAACAGAGGTCACTATGGAAGTTAATAAGAAATAAGCGAGATAGGTTGGTAGGACACGTTCTCAGGCATGAAGGGTTAATTAGGTACATATTAGAAGCAGAAACAAAAGTTAAGAGGAGTAGAGGTAGGCCTAGATTAAATTGCTGTTTACAAATAGTTAACAATATGGGATTTTTAGAGAAGTACGAAGATTAGATCAGAGTAGGAAAAAGTGGAGGTGCGAGTCTAATCAGTCATAAGACTAACGACCCTATGATGATGAAGTACCGATAAATAATGATCAAACATTTATAACTATTTTTACTTACTTGACGGTAACTATAACGTTAATGACTGAAATCCCAGACAGTACTCGGTTTATTTGCAATTGTTTTTATGCTTGTGTTATGTGTCCTATCCGACAAACTAGAGTGGGTGGATCGGCTTGCGAGTTTCGATGATTTAGGGAGCCGGAATATAGATTCAACCATAAAGAGAAACCAGACTAAGACAAGTCCCTGAAAGAGGGCAGCAGCTTCTTCAGTAGTCAGGGTGGCAGAGATCACGAGGATCGGTATGGCACTCTGATGCACAATACTGCGGTGTGGAAGGCAACGGGAATAAAATAACGTATCACACAATTAAATGACGGCGTCCTCTGATGTGTGTCGTTTAGCCTTAGACATTATTTGTCTTATTGTTAAATTCCCTTAAAAAATTCGGTAAATATTTACACTGATGTATTTCAAGTGTTAACACTCCATTACATGCCAACATTCAAAACGCATTAGAAATGTATCTTCCTACCTAAAAACCTGGCATTTATTTTTATGCATCATTAACTGTATATTTACACATGTATATGTATAACGTAGTATATACGTAGATGTATAAATATATGTAGATTCAGATGCAAACGTTATCANCAAATCGTACTACAAAAATGGTATCGAAAAGTTGGAGGATCGCTATAATCAGTGTATCACCCTTGAAGAGAATTATGTTGAATAAAAAAAACGAATTTTGCAAAAAAAAAATGTGTTTTACTATTTTAGGCCGGGAACTTTTCAATTGACCTGTTATAACGTTAATGACTTTGGAACCCTAGACAGTACTCGGTTTATTTGCAATGATTTTTATGCTTGTATTATGTGTCCCATCCGACAAAGTAGAGTTGGTGGATCGGCTTGCATAGTTTCGATGATTTAGGGAGCCGGACCATAGATTCAACCATAAGGGGGGGATTCCTAAAGAGAAACCGGAGTAAGACAAGTCCCTGAAAGAGGACAGCAGCTCTTTCAGTAATCAGGGTGGCAGAGATCACGAGGATCGGTATGGCACTTGGATGCACAATACTGCTATGTGGAAGGCAACGGGAAACCACCACATTATGATTCCGAGAATATCGTATCACACAATTAAATGATGGCGTCCTCTGATGTGTGTCGTTTAGCCTTAGACATTATTTGTCTTATTGTTAAATTCCCTTAAAAAATTCGGTAAATATTTACACTGATGTATTTCAAGTGTTAACACTCCATTACATGTCAACATTCAAAACGCATTAGAAATGTATCTTCCTACCTAAAAACCTGGCATTTATTTTTATGCATCATTAACTGTATATTTACACATGTATATGTATAACGTAGTATATACGTTGTTTTTCTATTTATTTTACCCGCAGAAGTTGTTCCTAACATATATATTAAAAATGTCATAGATTTTTCTTATATTAAATCCTAAAAAAATTTGTGGACCGAGACTGGTCTAGAGATGTTTTCAATTGCGTCAATCTTAAGAACATGCTTTGCTTTTTTCGGAAGTACCTGTAACTCTTGTTTGATCTAATACATGAAGGTCGAAGGTGGATTGTTTTTATCGCTCTTATCGCGAATTAAATAAAGCATTTGTGACAATTCTGTAATACACTTAAAACCTGTTTGGAAAAATTGATGCAACATTTTAAAATAAGGGACTATCCGTATATTACCTTAAGCCGAAAGAAGGGAGGGGAGGTTTTGAGATAGTGTGAGAAATTGTGACATGGGGGTGAAAAAGGTCTTGGGGTAATGTTACGTTTTCATAAATATTTTTGGTTCTCAAAGACCTACTAAGCTATATACACGTATATAGTTAATGGACGTCCCCTTAGGTATGGANATTGTGTTTGTAGCAAAAGATATTAATTTTTTCATCATTTTTTTCTTGTTATTGCTATATGGCTACAAGCAAATCGGAAAATATAAGCTTTCATATTGTGAAAATTCTATCCGTGGAAAACGTTGAAAATTTCCCATTTTATCACTTACGTAGGATTTTACTTTGTTATGACACGGATTGGATTTTATTTTTGAAGATTTATTTATTTACTTACTCCATTCCCTATAAGGGTTTGTTGTTAAAAGGTTTCAATACAGATCTACGTTAGTACCTTACTGAAACCACTTTTTCTATTGTGTAATAAACTGTTTTGTCGTAGACCATAGGCAGCCAACCAAATAAAATTAACTTAATGTATAATTATTATTTTGTTAATACATGTATGTAAATAGAAGTTGTTTTATAATTTCTCCCATGCGTGTGCGATTTTTGAACTAATTATAAAAGGCAGTGGATAAAGGGTAGCGCAACAAATTATTTGTTCTTTTAACAGAGGAATTTTGTTTTTAAACCCGTTAAGTCTACTTATATCGTATTTCATTCTGATATAAACGAATAGTGGCGTTTTAATTTTCTTGCGGTGCATATTTCACCATGCTCGCCCTCACAAACTCAATAAAATTGCATCTCGGAAACTGTAGCTTTCGATAGTAAAAATCGGTAAAATAAAGTACATCTAAAACTAATTAAAGTATGTTTTCCGTATTAATAGTACGGCATTTGCGCTAAAGTATGTTTGCTGTTTTCGATATTTTCTCTGAAAATACTATAAAAGTTGCAGTTATCCTTTGATCTTTATTATCCTCGTTTCTCCTAAAGATATGGCCATAAATAAGAGACGGTTCTAAGTATCTGCTCATAATCATAACAAAATTATGAAGTTTCTTAAAAATGTAGAAATGTTGCAGAAATCAATTATTGTTGTGCTGGCTCCTTAGTAATTGAAGAGAGATAATTATATTCTGCAGTTTGCTTCCTTTGTAGACACAGACGGGAATGGAAAATGTATAAGATTTAGGTTTATCACCAGTTAATACGATATGCATTTACTCTTAAGTTTTCAGTTAAATACACAATTAACCGTTAGTATATAGGCATTGTTAAACAGGGGGTTCGAATTTTCTTTTGTCAAAATAGCGTCATTTTTCCATCTTGACGGTTATTTTAAAATGTCTACTTTAATCTCACTGGATACTATGAAAAAAAAAATCGAACCTCTGGTTAGTAGTCTACATAGTCAGTGATTAATTAGTGACTAATTATAAGACTGGTTTCAGCTGTCTAGGATTTTCTTAACTGATTTTACGGTTTTTGCATGATACTTCAAATGAGATGGTTTTTGGGTTTTCCGGGCCGCGGCTAATGTTTTGATTTCACGGTTAATTTTCAGTTAATTATCCTATAGTTTATATTTTTGCCTGCTAATCTTGTCATACCAACTTCAAAGAGGTTTTCGTAAGAGATAGTGTTAAACGCTTTTATTATACATATTGAACAAATGTACCAATATTAATCAAATGGATCTCTGCCTTGTACCGACTTTACCACTCACTAATCTGTATTAATTTACATTGTACTATTTTGAAGGCAGGAAAAGTCCAGAGCAAACCTAATTATAAGTGATAAGAGAAAAATTAGCCGGAGATTGTTCCAGTTTAAATATGATACACACGTCCTAATTTTAACCAGTTTTAACAAGTTTTATATTTGATGATAACTTTGTTATTTTACTTCTACAAAAATGTGACAATATTTTGTGTTTCTTAATAAAAAGTTACATCATTACAAATACCTAATACTTCATTGCTAAAGAATGTTTGTTTTACGTGCAAAATTTATTTTATTGTTCATGAATAGGAAAGAATTAATTGAATACTAAATTAGTTTTGTTGTCATTTTAATTAATACCGTACTATCTGGTAGAAAGAATGTGTTATATCATTTGCGGTATTTTATATATTGAACAAGATACAAAGAATGCGGCGTAATAAGCTAAAAATTAAAAATTGCATTCTTGGAATATTATCAGAAGTAATAACTATAGTATATAATATTGCTATAATGGATACAGGGTTTTTTGAAATTAGTAGCGAGATTGTACGAGAAAAAACAAGAAAATTAAGTTAATGTTTGTATGTCCTAAAATTTACCGTTTTTCTAGAAAAAAGTAAGCGAACGTGTAGATAAATGTAATTCCGGTCCTGGAATGAAATGCGACAGTGCAACGTCGTATTCAATCAGCTGGTAATTAGCAGCATCCATGTTATATTTCTTTTGCATTTTAGTACTCATGCATTGTTTGTTATTTGTTAGATTAGATTAGAGATGCATCATTGACTATGTTTATGTTACAACCAGTCTAATAGAAGTTCTTTGTTATTTTAATGTTGGAGACTCTTGTATGTATGTACGAACTGATTGGAAATAGGTATGTGTGTCACTGTCATAGGATAGGTTAGTGTAGGATTAGTAGTTGTTACAATGGTGTTTAGTACTGCAGAAGTTTGTGACATGATACTAATTTACGGATAATGTGAGTACAGTGTTAATGTAGCGGTCGAATTGTATGGTCATTGATATCCCCAGTGAAGCTTCCTCATCGGCAAATCGTCTTAAATACGGTAGGTAGGTGCGAATCACCCACAAAAAATAGTTAAAACACATTGCTAATACCTCAATGTTGTTTTGATAATTTACCTTATAATAAAATTACAATTACAAAGTTTTTTGTTAGCACCCTCTACAGCTTGCCACTTATTTCAGAAACACCCTGTATATAGATCTAGCATAGCTATGTTTGTAAAGGACAATGGTGTGTATATAGAAGGGATAGTCAATGATGGAATGTTTCGGAATTAACTGACGATTGAAACGTCTAACTAAATGATGGAACTCACTGCATTCTATAATCCTAACCCTCAGTAATCCATGTTACGTTGTAATCAGGGCAAAATTATAGGAAATTCCCAGGCAGTATAAACCAATATGGCGGTTAAGAATTGATCCGAATTAGTGAATCTCTACTGTAATAATGAATTAATTCCGTTTTTATTTTAATCGAATTTAATTTTGAAATCGACGGTTATACATACATATGTAGTGTAAAATAGTCCCTTATATCATACAAGTATCAACCCAAAAGCTATGATAATAAAAACTTTGTAAAACAACCGTGGACCGAAAAAACTTTACAGAAAAACAATATAGAATAACTTGTAACCGATGTGATCTGACCGGCATAATAATACGACTCAGATAAATATTAAATACTTAAATAGTAAACTTCTGGTTCGCATTCTCTCGAAAGCAACATAATAAGAAAACAAACCGACGCTTGCTTGACATTTAGTATTGAGTCGAATGTGTATTTAACGTCTGCCTTTTCAATTTTCAGGTCACGTTCTGGAACTGGCCACCCAGTCGGAGAACATCACTTTGCAGTTGTTCGCTCAAGTGTACCAACAGATGGCGGTATTGTCAAAAGATCCGATTAGCGACCTCTATCGAGACGTCAGACGTTCTGTTCAGATAAATTCTTCACAAGATGCTCTTTCGACTGCCAGTAACGTTTTGAAGGAAAGCGTTTCACGATTCTTCGTTGACTTGTTTCCTCTCGTTTACCATCACATTTTGAGCACACTGGCGAGAGATTTCTCATACGACTATAAAGTTTGTGTGAAGATGACATTCTCTGAGATACAACCCTTCGGAGATATTCCACGACAGCTTGCCCAGTCGTTATCTAAAAGTTTAGAAGCCACCAGACTTCTTTTACAAGCATTCGACGTTGGGGTAAGAAATTACTTACACTCTTTACTTTATTTAATTTTCTATTTTAAGCCCCAACCATTTGGCCAACATTCAAATCACGAAACGGCAAATGGTATTATATTGGTACAAATGATGAATATTTTAAAGCGCGAACATACTTATATTAACGAATATTTTTGAAGTGACCACTTCACCTAATAAAAATCTGCTATGTGTTTCATGATTCATTTAATTGCAAAATATTTATAATTCATTCAGTTGTTCAGTTCATAAATTATAAAAACCATGTAAAGATGAGGGACTAAAAGATAAAATATAAGCACAGCTGAAGTCCACCACCTACGAATTTCAGAACAAAGAGTACCGACTAGATAAATGTAATTTTTAGGAATTTACAATTTTTATTAGGTAGTAAAAAAAGTGATAATTTTGAATATTCTGTTTTTAACTACCACAAGACTACTTTGATTATATGGTGTTGTGAAAATTGATAGTTTTATTATGCTTAAGTGTCAATTTTCTATTTTAGTTGACTTTTATTTGTTGTCTTTAACGTGAAAAAAAGTTTCCGTTATTTTTCTCTGGACTTGCGCAGTATACCACCCAGTACATCGAAGACGCGACAGTACAACTGTAGGGATAGATATACAGGGGCAAAAGATTAGTATGCTCAGATTTACAGATGATATAGTAGTATTAGCATCTAGCAAGGAGGAATTAGAGATAGCTTTAAATAAAATGGAAGCGGTAGTGACAAAACAGTATGAAAATAAATAAAAGTAAAACAAAAATAGTGTTTTGCAACGGAAGGAAAAATAGACAAAGAGCGAATATAAAGATAGGAGACGAAAAATTAGAAGAAGTGGCCGATTAGGTGTCTAGAAAGTCAGATAAGTCAGGACGGAAAGAGTAGTAGAAACGGAAGTAGGAGGGGTTGAGGTGGACCTAGATTAGATTACTGTTCGCAAATAGTTAAGGACATGGGTTGCTCTAGCTTTAGGGAAATGCGAAGATTAGCTTAGGATAGGAAAAGTCTTAGGATTGACGACCTTATGATGATGATGACTATACCCAGTAGGATTCAATGCGTTTTCACATGTACTAGTGGTGACTTCAAAGCTTTTACTATATGCAATCATCTTTTTAATAATGCAACGTGGTATAGCACAATTCGTACAAATTCTCTCAGCCATCCCTTCGTACAAATAATAAAAAGTAATGTAAACCCAACAAATCCAATTTAAGACTTTGTTAAAAAAAATTTGAGTGTATAGTTAATTCAGAACAGTCGTCAAAAACAAAAAACGCAAATGTTTTCATACAGATATGGTTTAAAAAAGTGTGTTCTATACACCAAATCATGCACATTCCCTGAGGCAAAGTGAAACGAAAAATACGCTAACAAGAATTACAAAGATAATATCTATAATATGTAACGATAAATATAAGCAGTATGTCGCTAAAGATGTGCAAAATGGTTTCTGAAATTTAAATACAATTTTTGATTATTATTTCAAATGTAAAATACAGAATAGATTTCCCTTTTGTATTTTAAATGCTAAATGCAAAATACGTATCTTCAAAATACTTTTTTAAATAAGTGCTTTTTTGTAGTACCTATTTAATTTTCTACATTTACTCAAGTATAAAATATTTTTTAGGAAAACCTGCTAGGCATTTGCTCATTTTTTAGTTTTTCTAGACTAATAGTGATGTTTGTATTACATCACCAGCTGCAATGATTGAGTATGATTCATATTTTTCTGTTTGAAGTGATCGAGATATAGTTTTTTCTATCTTTATCTTATAATTTCTTCAGTTCAGCAACAAATAATTCTCCTATATGGTTCCTTATTTACCTTTGTCGCCCGTTTTAATTGGAAAAAAGACACTGATGCCAAAATGGTTTGTTTACCACGAAAGATTAGAGTCAAAATAGGGTTGCAAATAATTTTATTGATATAAAATCAACATCAATCATTTGATATCAAAGTATAAACAACCCCATTTTGTTTGCGATCTTTTACACATTGTAATAAGAGAAAGAAATGGAATCCATAGTTTCTTTAGCTTGGGGTTCATCTAATAAGTGAAGTTTTTCGAATTTTAAAAATTTTTAATGGGGTAGCAATTTTTCCCGGCGGGGCCACATGCGGCATTCCTGATGATGCGGAAATGCGACAAAGTGTTATATGCCTCTTTCTTGCCCTAGGAGGCAACCTCCTGGGAGCCCACAAGGGGTAGTGTGCTAATACCCACTTGGGGTCCCTACCTGCACTTCCCTCAAAATTTTCGTCGGAAATTTTTCTAATTAAGAATGAATTGAAATTGAAAATTAAACGCTCTTTTTTTTTCTGCACGAAGTATGTTGTAGCTTGTTTCAAGGCGAATAATTTGACTTTTTTGTGTTTCCTATAACCTCTAGAAGTGCGGTGTGATATACCCGGGAATTTAAATTAAATTTAATTAAAACAAATGACACCGATATTTGATCAAGACAAAACAATTTTTGCTCAATTCTTGAAGATTTCTCCCTAAAATATATAATTTTTCAATTTTCTAAAATTTATTTTGTTTGCTTGTCTTAGTAATTGTCGTGTTATTCAAGCAGACAAATAAGGGTTCATTCTGCGTATATTGTGCATGGAAACCAAAATCACATTTATACCATCAAGTTTCGTTAGGATTTAAATTTTAGGAAGAATATTTCGCTGAGATCACAATAATCCGCTATAACTCGGCCCTTATCCCTTTATAAACCAATTAAAACTTTAGAAGCCTACTTCACGCTGAATATAATTTTCTCGAAATTTGAGAACTTTAGAAATATCCAATCTCAAAAGTCTTATTGTAATATTTATTCACAATTGTTTTAATAGAAATGTATTGCTATCTAATGAATTCGGATGTAGGGGAGAACGCTATTCATAAGAATGGAAAAAATATAGTGTAGATCAAAATCGATTTTGTACCTTTTCTGTCAAGAGCTTTAAACTGTATTATATTACTTACACCGGCGTAGATTAGTTAATCTGTACATAGCATTTTATATTCAAATGCCTCAACCATATAATCCAATTAAAATGCATCAAAAACTCAAATTTTGTATTATCTGTTTATATTAAAAAGAGCAATAAAAAAATTTAAAACCCTTAAATACTTTTGAAATTAACTTTCATGTTTCGTTTCCCGCTTGCTGAATCCTGGTCTACAAAAAATTAATCTTAGAAGTGACATGTACTATTCGTAGAATATAAATTGACATTTTTTGTCCAACCGATAATTGTGCAACTTAATATATGAAACACTTTTTTAAGAAACTTTCAATAGCGGTTAGCATTTAATAATTTTCAATTATTGATTTCACTTTCACCTACTACAAATTACCTCAAATTAATAAGGAAAAATTGTTGTTGCTATTTCATCCTCGCCGGGAATCGAACCCGAGTTCCTGGCTTTACGTATCAATGCTCTAGGCACCAAGGCACAGGTTAGGTTATAGAATCGTCGAAATTAACGTATACTTATATTAATATGTATATAAAAAACTTCACTTATTCAAATTTGATGATTAGTGTTATTCGGTATGCTATCCTCAATTAAAATAATGACATCTGTATAACACTTCCGGTTTTACTGGAAGTTGACATCAAATTCGTTATTTTAAATGGAACACCCTGCATATTATGACGGTTTTGAATTGTACTTATGATTTTAGGTAAACTTTCGTATGGTTTCGCTACTTCTAAAATTTATTTTCATTTTCCATTCTTAATAACAATAATATACAATAATTGACACTGAGAATCAAAATATTTAGTTGCTAAACTGTCATTATAGATGTTTGAACGGCAATAATTAATTTGTATTATTTGTTCTGAAGTTAAAGTAGAAAATTAAACGATTTTAGTTATTTTCACAAAGAGCAAGAAATAATTTGAAAATTAGAAGAGATAAGAGGGTATAGGGAACACTGTACCATTGAATGAGAATAAAATTTTGCATACTTCTATGAAAATACATACAGGGTATTCCATTTAAAAAATGGACTTGGATTGTTTGAAGTTAACTAAATTCGCCATTAAATATCTAACATCCTGTATGTAATTAACCCACTTTGAAACTATGGGCAGGAAGCTTAAATGTACAGTTATCTCTTCTGAGAGTATTGTTGCTCCAGCTTTCTTACTGTAAAATTAAAAAAAGTGTACGTAAAATCATAAGTAGAATTCAAAACCGTCATAATATACAGGGTGTTCCATTTCATATAACGAAGATGTCAACTTCCGGGAAAACCGGAAGTGCTACATAGATGTCATTCTTTTAATTGAGGGGAGCATACCAAATAACGCTATTGT
Organism: Agrilus planipennis; assembly: GCF_000699045.2. Taxonomy (NCBI): domain Eukaryota; kingdom Metazoa; phylum Arthropoda; class Insecta; order Coleoptera; family Buprestidae; genus Agrilus; species Agrilus planipennis. The sequence continues at coordinate 226,052 of NW_020442454.1, read as the reverse complement.
AGAAATTTTCAAAATTTAAATCCAAGTAATTTCTGAAATATTCGGGTTTGGTTCCCAGCGAGTATGTGACAGCAATTATAATTTTGAATAAATTTCTCTCTAATGTTTCAATATTATTAATTGTGTAACCGTTATGGAATAAAAGTTATCTTATTGTACACTTTAAACTTCCCAAAGAAAGTCAGTTACAGACAGTTTCCTTTTCAGATGGAAGTTCTTAATACAACGGATCTTCTATTTTCGGAGGACGGCGGCAAAAGGCACGCAGAGTGTCACAATGCCCTACTAAAGATGACGTATTGTCCTAAATGTCAAGGTTTAGGGGTGAATACGAAGCCGTGTTCGGGATACTGTTTAAACGTGTTGCGTGGTTGTTTGACAAAGTATGTGACGGAATTAGACGCGCCGTGGAACTCTTACGTCGAAGCGTTAGAGAGACTAATCAGTGCAATAAAACAACACAACAATGAGGCTGTTAACGCTGATATGGTGATTCGCACGTTAGATACCAAAATATCGGAAGCCATTATGCATGCCATGGAAAAGGGACGTGACATCGACATTAGGGTAAGTATTTACATTTTCTAACACCTTTTTAATACAAAATATAACAACTGTGTTTTGTATTAAATAATAATAATGTGACATGATACGTATTTACGCGTTTGAACCATATTGCTGCTGTACGGTCGAAATCCTCGATTTCAAGGAAGACAATCCCCCAAAATAGTACACGCGAAATAGCAGAGAACATTGGCCCCTCTGTGTGGCAATTTTTAAAGGAATCATTGCTGCATCCTTATCATTTGCAGCGAGTGGAAGCCTTGCTTGAACAGTGCTACTTAGCCAATTTTTTTTCCATAGGGTGCTTTTTACAGACAATTTTGCTTTACGTGGGACGGAATTTTGAATTTTCCCAATAATCAGATGCGGTATATGTGTAGTGCGAAATTTTAGAAGAGTTATTTGACTTTTTTGGTAAATTTACTTACACTAAACCCCCAAAAAGGTAACACACCTTGGCAATGCCTCAGTGATGGCGTGGTAATTTGCCTTAATAAAATTACGATTATCCATATGATGATTATGTATCCATTAATGTTTAGGTAACTTATTTTTTTTTTGTTTTGTGTTCTTACATTTTCGTAGTGCTACCTGTAATGTACTTATTTAATTTATTTAGTCTGAACATCGTGAGTGGTACTAAATTATTTACGTTTATTTGTTTATCTTAGGCGTTCGATGGGCGTTGGATAATCGGCAATGTTTACTTCTCCATCCATGTAGCTGCAGACTTTTTATCGCACTACCTTATTCAGTATATTAGACACCTTTGTTGCCAATTCACGTACGGGACTAGCTTCAATTGTAAACTATTGTGATTTTCTTAAAAAAAATTTTTTGCCCTTAACCACGCTGCTAAACACACCCTGCGATTGTTTATTGAATTTAGTTTACACCCTCCTAAGCTCAACACTTATTTCTGTTTCATCTTGTATAATATAAAAGCCGATTTTTTCCTTAATTTAATAAAGACAGAAAAAACTTTATAAAGTAATTCTGCCTTTATTTATCATTTAAGTATTTTGTCAATTTTGTAAAACAAGTGCTGATGTGGCCTCTTTATTCTGTAATCCTAACTTGGGATTCCAAAGTATTTTTCTTTCGTGTATTTTATAAAATAAATTCCTAAGCGGACCGAAGCAGTACGATTCTGATTCTAATTTAAATTCATCTAGGTTTTGTGCGAGCTATTTAATAGAGTGCGGAGATCTTTATTTATTAAACTGAAGGGCATTCTGATTGCTGTGTTTAACCAACTGTGATGATGAATAATAACCTTTTGTAGGTCGTTCTCATTTTGTCGGTGATGCTTATAAATATTACGTGCTATTTTAAACCTACTTTCATCCCATCACAAACTGTTAACATAACTTGTCATTTTGTGATCTTTATGTAAATTTTAATTAATATTATAAATCAATTTTCATATTTTCCACAATTGAAATTTTTCGAGTATCAGTATAATTTGAAATGAAAATTGATGTATAATATTAATTAAATTAAACTTTACATAAAAATTCTTAAACTTACTATACAATATATTTTCAACTCTTAAGCATGAAGGTCTAGTTAGAGACATATTAGAGGCAGAAACGGCAGTTAGGAGGGGTAGAGGTAGACGTAGATTAGATTACCGTTCGCAAATAGTTAAGGATCTGGGTTGTTCTAGTTTTAGGGAAATGCAAAGATTAGCTCAAGATAGGAAGGAGTAGAAATGCGTGTCCAACCAGTCTTAATTCTGACGACTTTATGATGATAAACATTAAGAAATTTCAAATGTTTGTAATGGAAGAAGAATATGCATTGGTCTCATTACCAAAAAATCATAATAATCACATGAGTTGAATTTGAATAGTGCAACCTATAAGAAATATAATATATATTATTATACAGTAACGGTTCCTTATTCACGGTTTCCTTATTCGCGTTTTCATTATTCGCGGATGCAATTGATAAACAGAAAAGGATTCGATGTCATTTATTAAGGGGATTGACAGCAATAGACCGCTCATGCCTATTGCGAATTTTTCCGAAAATATGAGTTTCTATTCTAAACATTGTTATTTAACGTTGCGAGATATATAACTCATTTTTTGTGTGGTAAGTGACAAAGGTTCACACTAACTCGGTACGTTTTTAGTTTTCAATAATAAGGTCAATAATAGCTTTTACAGGTTTTAGGACAAAGCTTTATCTATTTTACTACAAAATTTCAAACCTCTGTTCCAAACATTAAACTCATGATATCTAGAACCGATAAGCATGTTTTTACTTTACGGCGCGTGTGCTACTGAATCCCCTTAATGTATCGGCATCATTTGACTACTGTACTGTTGGTACGTGCCGAGGCAGCTTTTATAAAAAATGTAACCGAGTGGACTAATTTAAAAATTCAAAACAGGAAAGAATCACTAAATTTTTTAAACTCTTGCCTAAAGCTGATTATAACGGTTAATTTTAATTACGAATTTATCAATACATTGATTTTATGTTGATACATATCGGTTTTATTTTGGAACCTTAGAACGTATCCCCTATGATTCCATACTAATTACCATTCCATATTCACGGTTTCTGTATTTGCGGCATATTTATGGAACGTATATCCCTCGAATAAAGAGCTTTTACTGTAATTTTATATAGTTGCCATCTCATTTTCTATTGATTTAATGCCAATCCGTCAAGTCTGTTTTGTTTCATACCTGATCTTAAATAATGTTCTATTATTTTTAATTTGGAGACGTTTTTTCTCCAGAAGCTACAGAAATGGGTAAAGTCAGTACTAATCTTAAAGCTATTAGAGCATTAAGAAAAATTCGTGGGCTTTACTGTAAGGACTAATCTTTGGACTAGAAATTATAAGACATCAGAGATTTTTTTCAAAGGGGAAACTCTTCCCTAGAGTCATTACAGTATCTGGTAACGATTTCCTGGTCGGTGAACTACATATTCAAAAATACCAAAATAATAAATAAACCAGGCAATGAGGCAACTAGAATATTAAAGCACTTAAAAAAAGTAAAATGGTTTAATAAGTTACATAAAGTATTAAAAAATACATAACACCTGCATAATAATTAATATTATGTAAACACATAAGATATATAAAACAGTCATATTTGAAATATCGCGTCTACTCTCATTTAGAAATAATTAATAATACATGCATTTAATTAGTAACACATTTGTGAGCTAATGTATTCGTTTTTGCACAGCTTATTGTAATTGAATTTGAAAGTAATTAAAATTTAATGGTAACTTATTTATATTAATAAAGTTTCCCCGTAATACCTTAAAGAGTGCATCGTTCAGTTTAACGGATCGCTGAAATTTGCCGCTTTTGCTTTTCATATAATTAATTTAGTTTCCAAGAAAATTCGTCGCTTATGAAGTTACCTCCCATAAATTAACTTTGCACATTATAGTGTTGAATAAGAAGCTGTGCGACAGCCTATTCGTTTATTATTGTAGCTATTCACAATATTAAATTATATTAAATTGTAGGAAGATATTAAATTTTTATGTTTTAAAAGAAAAGCAGCTACGGAGTGCTGTAGCGCCACTATTATAGTTGGTAAAATTTGAGCGTGCTCGTAGCGCCGCGACAATTTAATAAATATGTAAACCTGTGTATAAAGGATTTGTTTTATATTGTATCTTTGGTTTATGTAATTCAATCGAATAATATTTTCAACTTAAATTTTAACTTTACACTTTATTCAGGCTTAGGACTGGCAGTTTTGTGCAAACAAAACCGGCGTGTTTAAAAGTATAAAAATTAGAAACCTTCGTCATAATATGTACAGTATTAAGAATCCTAATTTATAAAAATGCAGAAGTTGCATTTGAGTCGTACTCATTCTATTGTAGCGAGCACGAGTGTGTCTGTGTGCGATCGGGCACATGTGTGCGTGAACGGCTTATCGATTCGCCGACTAGCCGCGAGCGCCTTTCTTCACGTGCACCGTATTTGTTCATGTGTGTGTCGTACCTGCGTTCTGGAAAAGCAGTTCAAAGAAAATACAAACTATCCGGATGTTTCCAGCAGGTTCCCGAAACTAAACAAAAGAGTATTTAAAGGAAGAGACACGATCACTGAGAAGAGAAGAAATAAATTGACCGTTACAGAAGTGAATCGAGAAATAAATTAACAGTGATAGCAGTGAAATAAACAGCGCAGTGAATAGTGATATATCAACAGTAGTGTAAATAAATAGTTTTTGTCGTTATCAGTCTTAGAAGTTAATTTTGTTAAACCCACGAACATTACACTATTATACATAAAGTTACACTATTATACTATTAACTTCTGGGTCTATGCCAAAGCTCCCAAACATTTTCCCAGGTCTTTATTAACTTTCTAGATTAATTTTCATTCTTTCATCTTTTTTTACGTATTCAATGCTTCTTTTATTTTGCAAATAACTAATTTATTTCACTAACGATAAGTAAAAGTGCTTCACATAATTTTCGGCGGAGTTGTCAAGACATTCGTGATCTTCTTTTACAAATTATGACGAAGTTTTTTTAACTTTTATAGTTTTAATCTCGCTATTTTTGTTGTCCAAAAGAATAATAGAATAAACTAAACTAAAACATATAAAGAATGCTAAAGCTGTTGTACATAAGCTTACATTTTTATTAATTTGTCGCGGCGCTATGGGCGCGCAAAATGATCGCTGCGTTACTTACACGACAGCCAACTACAAATACAGTAAAATACTTTATAAAGCGTGCACTACATTAAATTTGTTTTATAAAAATTACTTAGAAAGTTAAATATATTGTCCCTGTCTCAAAGAAGTTTTCAAATCTTTCATGTTAACTTATAAACTTTTATAAAAATATTACAATATTTTTGTAACAATGAATTAAAAATTGTTTATTAGTTTCGCTTGGGACAAAGCTTGATAATTTTTCTTTTGTGAAAAGGTATGAATTATGTGTGGATTACCGACTTCATTAAAATAATTTTGTTGCTAAGGGCAAGAATTTACTTACCCTGCTCTATTTGCCGTATGATGATGACCTAATATTTGAAATTACTTATAAACCTTTTAAAAACTAAAGTGTAGAAATAGATAATTTTATTGTCATTATAGTTTTCTTTCGTGTCTAATACTTCATTTCTATTAATTAAATGACATTTTTGAGAAAGAAATTTGAAAAAAAATTGTTGTTTATATTTACAGATCACTCGAAAACACCTTTAAAAAAATCTTGAGCGCCGAGCGACCCGTATAAATCGATACACGGAATTGATATTTTTAAAATATTTACAATTTCAAAAGTTGACAATAACTTGATGAGAAGAAATGTGACTGAAATTAAATTTATATATACGCTCATGCGACATGCGAGCTTAATAAAAGAAAACTATTTTTTTCGCAGAATTTTATATATTTTTGTCAGAACAAAAATCATGGTATTTGTGCGACAAAGGTTGGAGGTCAGGTGTTTTTTCCTGTTCCCTTGGCAATGCCCTAGCATAAAAAAATAAGCAAATACCAATGCCTGTTATATGGAACAGTGACCTCACACCCGTTCCAATACCAGGTGCAGTACTTTAACAGAACATCAGTGCATTCACTAGAGACTAGACCAGTTGCACCAGCTCAGGTGGAAGCTGTGAAAGCATTCGATGCGCTGTTCATGCCGCGCATATTTGTCTCCAACAAAATGCTGCTAAAGTCATCCTTTTAATCGGCAGAGATAGATCTAGTCTGAATCAGCATGACAACCGCAAAATGAGCAAAACACGAACGACCGCGTTGGACAAAAACGGAACAGCGCAGCGGATACTTTTAGATACGATTCACCGCCAAGCAATAAGATCAACAGACCTCCTATTTCACGATGCTACCATTAACTAAAAAGTTGGTCACAATTTCTTTATACATTTTCTGTCTTCGTTAGTCAATGTACTGTTTAAAGGGTAAACTGCTTCGTTAGGATTCCCCCAAAAAATGTATTCGTTAACGAGTTGGTTCTAGGCACTAAGTTTAATTGATTCTTAAGGTTTTTGGCACACTTGTATTTATGAATGTGTTTTGATCAAACATTTACAACAAATTGCGTTTTATATTTATCATTAATAAATTATAAAGTAATAATTGTATTTTTTATTATCGTGGTGCTATTGGCAAATAATGAGGATACCGTGGTTAGAGATGAAAAGGTATTAGAAAGAATAGGAGAACATAGGACTCAATGGAAGACAATAAAAAATAGGCGAGATAGGTTGGTAGGACACCTTCTCAGGCATGAAGGTCTAGTCAGAGACATATTAGAGGCAGAAACAG
>NW_020442454.1:210372-219176 GCF_000699045.2 Agrilus planipennis | reverse complement strand
ACAAAATATCTATCAAACAAATAAAATTAAAATTTTCTTTTGAAAAATGAAACCATTCCATCAGTATTTTCTTATGACGTTGTCACGTTCAACTATCGTCAGTAAACCGACTTTACAGACAACCAATTTTTTTTTTAAATGAATCACATTTTTTTAATCACAGAACATTTTATATTTTTCTGAACTATGGATCTTTTTCAGTAGGTCTTTTTTACTTTGAAGCACTGTATAAAATTCAATGTACAATTTTCTTCATATTTAACTTTAGTAAGTAACATTGCTTTTAGTGTGTCTATTTCAAGTCGAACCTTGTCACTTGTCCAAAGGCTATTCATTAAAGAAAAGATTCATTCCGTAGAAGCATTTGTGCCAAGCAGGCAAAAAAAGAACTCTACTAATTTTCGTAAATTTGAAAATGGAAGTTCACGATGAGAGACCATTTCAACCGACCTTTGGATTGATGCAGTTCGGTTATTTTTCCATTCGGAAAAAATAAGAACCTTTCCAAAAATTCTGGACAATCCGGGACAAAAAACCTGAATCCGGGACAAATAGTGCTTCTAGAAAATCCGGGACGCAAGGTGGAAATCCGGGACTGTCCCGGTCAATCCGGGACGTATGGTCACCTTAGGTATACCTAGATTAGATTACTGGTCGCAAATAGTTAAGGATGTGGGTTGTTCTAGTTTTAAGAAAATGCGAAGATTAGGTCAGGATAGGAAGAAGATTGAACACGCACCTCCACATGCGTACATGCGTGTCCAACTAGTCTTAGTACTGACGACCTTATGAAGAATTGTAATTAATTTGTATTGAAACAATAGAAAAATAGGGAAAAAATGTACTTATTTGAAACTTGCGAATATTTCTTGTGATTTTTCCCGTATCTAGTTTTTCCTGCTACTAAAAGTATTGTATTATTGTTTAGAAATACGAAGAGGTAGATTTATTAAGTTTACATTCGTATTATATCTACGAGGGTGGATTGATAAGTTTCCGGCCTAACCAAGAGATGACGCCACTAGGCCTACCTTGAGGTGACATTCTATAGTACCATCCTTGGATAGCTTGTAGCTATAGTTTCAGCCCGATCTCCTTGCTAGTGTAGGTTTGACAGCACGCTGAACAAGACGCCTCTGTGGTTTTCGTAAAAATGGAAAAGCAGGAAAATCGTGCTGTCATCAAATACTTTTATTTGAAGGGGTTAACGCCGAAGGAAATTAAAAAAGAGATGGACTCAACACTGGGGACATCCTCCCCGTCATATTCAACCGTTAAGCAGTGGGTTTCCGAGTTTAAAAAGGGTCGTGTGAGCACCTCTGATGGGCCTCGCTCAGGACGCCCCGTTGAGGTCACAACTCCAGATATGATCGAAAAAATTCATCAAATAGTGCTGGGAGACCGCAGATTGAAAGTGCGTGAGATAGCTGAGACCTGTAAGATGTCATATGAACGTGTGCAACATATTTTGCACCAACATTTGCATATGGAAAAGCTCTGTGCAAGATGGGTGCCGCGTTTGCTAACAGTCGACCAAAAATTGATTCGAAAAAACATTTCTACCGCAAATTTGTCATTGTATAAGCGTAATCCAAGCGAATTTTTGCGTCGATTCGTAACCGTTGACGAAACGTGGGTCCACCACTACACTCCTGAAACCAAAGAACAGTCTAAACAGTGGATTGGACCAGGGGAACCAACTCCAAAGAAGGCAAAAACAATTTTTTCGGCGAACAAGGTTATGGCTACTGTTTTTTGGGATGCAAGAGGTATTATATACATTGATTACCTTGCAAAGGGTAATACTATCACTGGTCAATACTACGCAGACTTATTGCAACGTTTGAGCCACGAGGTGAAAATTAAACGACCTCATCTGGCGAAGAAAAAAATCTTGTTTCATCACGATAACGCACCAGCGCACACGTCAATCGTTGCGACGGCTAAAATCAACGATCTAAAGTTTGAATTGATGCCGCACCCTCCTTACTCTCCAGACCTAGCCCCGAGTGACTATTTTCTGTTCCCTAATCTCAAAAAATGGCTTGGCGGTAAGAGATTTGCGGACAATGAAGAAGTAATCGAAGCTGTAAATGGTTATTTTGAGGAGCTTGACGAATCAGTCTATAGAGATGGCATTAATAGACTGGAACACCGCTATGAGAAATGTATCAGCCTTGGAGGAGATTATGTTGAGAAATAAAAAAAAAAAATTTTTAAAAACCTTGTTTTTCTTGGTCAGGCCGGAAACTTATCAATCCACCCTCGTATATTACGTTATTCACTGAAAATAAAAGCACAGAAGCGTTGCACACACCAGTTGTGTATTATATGGTCGAATAAAATAATTTTATCTTTGTTATTTATTATTATAAAATTTTCGTGTTTCAAAAGCCGTAATATAAAAATAATGTTTTCAATTAAATTCAAACGTTTAATTATCTTTTTGCGTGTATTACTACATAATATTTTCAACTTAAATGGCAATTTTGTTCTTTTTTGCCTAAATTGTCATTTTATTTAATGCTTTCTCACATTTTAACAAAAAATACCTACATGTATATTTGGACTCGACGCATCCAAAAAAAAATCAAGTGAAAATAGCTCCTAGAACAAGGTTGGTCATGGAAACTTTCACGCGTTTAATATCTGATTCATTGAAAAGTTACGTTCCTGCAACATAAAACAGAGTATCAGAGAAATACTTATGAAATTGGTTATAAAATATGTTGTATGTTGGCACAGTTTAAATATTTATAAAACAAAACTACGTAAAAAAAAATAAAAATAAAAAGCAATACAGAAAGGTATGGTTAGTTTAAATGTTGGTAGTTTTTGTGCTAATAACTTTTGACATACATATAGGCGAGTTAAGAACCAATTATTCTATTATATATTGTATGTATTAAGCTACCTATTATCAATGGGCGGCATCATGTGTCATTTATTTATATTATTTTCTTGAACATAGGACATTCTTTTGCAAACCGAACACTTATCTGACCGACATATTTTCGATTTGGCTGAAATTTTATTTACGGGTTCTATATTGAAAAAAGAGANAATGGCGAATCTGGTGATTTTTGCATACTCATTTTTAAAAATTCATAACTCCTTTCTATTTGAACTAGAAACTTCATTTTTTTTGTTTTAAAGATAAAAGAATAAATTTTAATAAAAAAATTGTTTTAATAAAAATAAAAGCGTTTGATTTTATTTTACCTATGAGGCTATGACTAAGATTTCATTGTGCTACGAACGAATGCGTTTTTGGAAAGGAATAAGTGAACTGGTTTCTTCTGTGCCAACGTCCACATCAAAACGTGTACGAACTTGCTTTAACCTGTTAAGGCCCACAGCTCTGTTTATGCATATCGTACGTGCCAATTGTAATATTATTTTGTTTAAACCTTTTCACCCTTTCTAAAATTATGTTAAATCGTGCTCTATAATGTTTATGATATCATTGCTTGTATAAGTGAAAGTTCAAGTAGTTGCTTTTTTTAAAACCAAAATGGGACAAAACCTCTAATGGGACAGAAGTTTCTACAAAATAAATTGCTTTTGCTCCATTTTGCCTTATTAATAAGTACCTTAAAACAGAGGTGGTCTTAGACATTACCTGTAACATTTTTCCTGGACCATTTAGGTAAATTGTGTAAATGTTCAGAGAAAATATAGCCATGAAAATTACACCTTTTCTTCTTTTGTTTCTTTTTTGTATGATGAAAATTTACCAAGACACCGATGCCAATTTTTGTCATATTGTGCCCTATTGTATCACAATATTTTTTATTGTATTTTTTTGTAATTTTCGATGTCTCATCTAAATTTATGTCTACTCCCTGTTTCTGCTTCGAATATGTTTCTGCTTCGAATATGTCTTACGTGTATCTTATAGATACTGACCACATGGATTTAAATAATGAAACAACATTCTTCTTGTTTCAGTATTTATATTTCCTTAACTAATGAAAAAACGGCAATTTTTTGAAATTTTCTATTTTGTTTTGCAATTAAAAGTGAAAAGGGTGTTTTTCTAAGATTACTAAAGATTAAAAAGGGAGCACTTTGTGGTTTTATCATCTTTAAAGGCCAAGCTACCATATTCAATCATAAAAACCCTTTAACGCAATTGTTTCATACTAAACTCTCTATTCAATAGCTTAATAGTATAGAATATTTCGTATATAAATATACTTCATTTACTTTCTCTAGCGATATGCCCCTTCCAGTGTCTTGGATGCGCGCTGGCAAAATCGTAGAAACGGAGAAAAAAGCTCATTATACTCTCGATTCTTGTTCATTAAACATACTGTTTCATATAGTACCTGCCAAAAGTTTTGTTCAGTCATGAATAGTAGTGCGGGTCGAAAACAAGCGTTAAAGCCTTTAATATGTCTTCAAATATAAATAAACATCTCGTTGATATTTTCAGTAGTAACTGGTACCAATAACAGCACATTTGAGCAATGCAATTGTAGTGGATAAAATGGTCAACTTTTCCGTGCAGTACTGTACGAATTATACGCTCCTCATCGGCTAAGAGTTTGGCCGAGAGTTATCTCCTTCCTTTTCTGACCTAGTGCTGTTCTTTTCTACTTTACGCCGGTCAAACTGAAGGTCTCATCGCTACAGAAAGTAAACGAAGTATAGTATTTGAAGGGGTTAAGATACAACTTATATCTCTTAAAAGACGATTTATGTCTCTGAACGTAATTATTTAACAATGCGTATTTCTTACTAGCTTTTTGCATCCCCGTGTTGAACAATTTTAATCGAGTTGATAAAAAAAAAGAAGAGTAAATAATGTGACCACATTTTCTAGTTTTAATCCCATCGCCTGACAGTAATATAAAATACACCACCTGACGCAAACAGAACAGTCACACGGGCGGCGCGACGCTCCGCTTGTGAATGCAAGAAAATTTGAATAAAAGTAAACAGAATATCGCTGCATTGCTGTGACCGCTGCTTGCATCTGGGCATGGTCCAATTGCTGCCACAGTTAAATCAGTTTTATTTAATGGTTTCGTACTGCATGTATAATTTACATCGAAAATATAGATACCGGTAATTATTAAACAGCCCAAGATAATATTTTCCTTTTTGGAAATCGATAGTCAAATGATAACAAATGAAACATTTATAATTTCACGTATAGATCAATCAGGGGACCCTTTTATACATACATGTTGATGTGTAACGTTTCATCATCATAAAGTCGTCAGTCTGGTTGGACACGCACCTCCACTATTTCCTATACTGAACTAATATTTGCATTTCCCTAAAACTGGAACAACCCATCTCCTTAAATATTTGCAAACGGCAATCAAATCTAGGTCTACCTCTACTCCTCTTAACTTCTGCTTTTGTCTCTAATATGTCGCTGACTAGACCTTCATGCCTGAGAAGGTGTCCTACTGACCTATCTCGCCTATTGTATAACGTTTATTCGATCAGTATAAGTTAAATAAGGTAATAAGACAGAAAAAGAGAGAAGGTAGAAAAAGGCAAAGCTGCCAACCGTTTGGTAATAGATAACCTTAGTCTTAAACGTATTATCATGTTGCTTATGTGGTGAAAATATTATTTTACTTGATATCGACGTTAGAAAGGTATTCTACATCGTAGAAGCTGTCTTTACACGCGACATGGCCTAAACATCTAGACCATTGCATATCATTCGGCAGGACACCGGTTCGATTCCAAGTTTTTCTGTGATATACTTAGACAAATACTAAGGCAGCAACATTCCAGATAATCATTTACTTTCTTCTGTCTTCATTTCACCCACCTTATCACCCCAACCACCACCCATACATTCCCACGATTCCTAAAATGTGCCTGAAGAAGGCCTTCAGCCCTACCTTCCGACGTAGTCCGGAGAGACTGCCCGCCCACCGTAACTGTTGGGAATGAGATACCCAAAAGTCTTTCTTTTTAGTTTTATATACCTACTGAGATTAGTCAGTGGCGGATCTAGAATACTCGGTTCCCAGCGCATAAGTATTTTTGCCTCCCCCTTCCCTTGCACATCCCCTTAATTAAGTCTTGCCACAAAATCCGTTCTTAACTGACGTCTTCGGCCTATAAGTTAACCTACCTGCCAAGTTTCAACTTCATAGGCTAAGTAGTTATTGTGATATCATTCGCTTTTATATATTTAGATATTACTCTATATACGAACCTGTCTAACGTTCTGGCGTCGGTAGATTTGTGATGTAATTCGGTGCAGCTGTCTTGTCCGATATTACAACATTCTACAAGTAGCTAAGTTACTTGTTATACGATTAAACTGACTAACGCGTTACCACAGATGGGTTGTGACTGTAGCTGTGGCTCCCGGTGAAATCGAGTATTGTTTGAGTTGAGGGTAGGTTACAGTACGAAGATCGATAAAATTAAAGAGTAACTGCTGTGAATATTCCATTCTTTCAAATTTGGACGGGTTCAACTATTATTTGTTGTTTTAGATTCCTTGCTGTATACAGATATCCTAAATCCATCGAATGCTTCTGTAGAGTGAAAGATTGTTTTCAATATGAAGTACAGTAAAAGCTCTTTATTCGCGGGGTATGCGTTCCATAAATATGCCGCGAATACAGAAACCGTGGATATGAAATGGTAATTAGTATGGAATCATAGGTGATACGTTCTAAGGTTCCAAAATAAAACCAATATGTAACCGAGTTAGTGTAATGTCATGTTCTTTACCATACAAAAAATCAGATATTTATGTCGCAGTGTTAAATCACAATGTTTAGAATAGAAACCCATGTTTTCGGAAAAAATCACACTAGGCACGAGCGGTCTATTGCAGTCAATCCCCTTAATAAATGACACCGAATCCTTTTCCGTTTACCGATTGCATCCGCGAATAATAAAGTTTTTAGCCTCGAATACAGGAACTGGATTGCAATTTTTTCACCCGCGAATAATAAGAAGGCGAATAAGGAAACCGTGAATAAGAAACTTTTACCGTATATCAAAACTGTAGTTCATTAAGTGATTTGCATGGTCTCGTTTTTGAGAGATGTTCCTTCTTTTCATTTTCGATTGCTGCAGTTGGACTTTAACATAGCACCTTGCACCGTATAATAAAGCGGCAGTCGTTGCCATTGACATGACCGTTGAATTTGGAATTAGTATCCTTGAAATTCCTGGGCGGAATTTCGTGGTCACATTTATTTATTAATGTTCACAAATTTAGAATCGCAGACAGAATTCGTAAACGCCCGTTTTATATTTCGGAGCTTGATCGTTTTTTCTGTGAAATTTCGCGCAACTTACATGCGTACTATTAGTTATTTATCACAACTGTCGAAAGACACCGGTGTCAGTAAAATATGAGGCTTGTGTCAGAAAAACAATGTTCAGGGTTAAGTATTTGAGCGAGATACAGTTGTACTATATATTACTCGAAAATAAAAAATATTGCTCGACTTATATTTACAGTTTGGTATAAATATTGCTGTGGACGGTATGTAGTTGGTATGCGTAGTTTATGTCCTGTTGTTAAGATCGCAACATGCATAAAATTATATATATAAAATACTACATTTTACCCGCGGCTTCGCTCGCGTTGATGTTCAAAATGAATGTCAAAGATCATCGACAACCACATAAAACTAAATAAATTTTTCTATCCCTCAGGAACAGCATTTTTTTTCTTCTGAATAAAAAGTACCCTAATGTATTTTTTTGTACCCCTGACAGTGTGTCTACAAAATTTCATGATGATCGATCTAGCAGTTAAGGCGTGAAATCGACCATATAAAACTATTTTGTTTATCCCTCGGAAACACTATTTTTTTCTGGATAAAGGGTACTCTGTGTCCTTTTCTGTACCCCTGACAATATGTCTACAGTATTTCATGATGATTGATAGAATGGTTAAGGTCGCTACCTTTATCGGTGGTGTATACCACTTGAAACCATTCTCACCCAACCTTTCCTTGTTCTGATCTAAACCTTAACCCGAAAACCGTTTCATGNTGGCGGTAAGAGATTTGCGGACAATGAAGAAGTAATCGAAGCTGTAAATGGTTATTTTGAGGAGCTTGACGAATCAGTCTATAGAGATGGCATTAATAGACTGGAACACCGCTATGAGAAATGTATCAGCCTTGGAGGAGATTATGTTGAGAAATAAAAAAAAAAAATTTTTAAAAACCTTGTTTTTCTTGGTCAGGCCGGAAACTTATCAATCCACCCTCGTATACCACTTGAAACCATTCTCACCCAACCTTTCCTTGTTCTGATCTAAACCTTAACCCGAAAACCGTTTCATGGTTACATTCCAAAAAGATAATTTTTGAAGTGAAACTTCTTTGGACTCGATGGTAGTAAAATCTCAAGGCCATAAAACGACACTTTTTGTAACGTTTTGTCTCGCGACGCGATAGTCTGTGAGAATAGAAAGGCGCGCATGCGCATATCGGTATTAAAATCAGCTGTTAGTGACCTGCATCTCATATATTATTGTATACTGTGTATGGGTAGTTCTACAAACTAAGGAATTTTCGGCGGCTCAGCTAAAATATCCTGAAAAATTTGTTACAAACTAATTTATTTGTATAACATACTGTAAAACTAACCTATGTCTAGTTGGTCTCTAAAAATAATTTAGATTTAAAATTATTTTCTTGACGAAATTACTATCCTGGTAAGATATTTACATACTAAATAAATATATTTATGGTAATTATAGCGTTTTGATATGTAATTTGCTTACATCAAGGCTTAGTTCTGCTTAATTTTGGTTGAATGTTTTTTAATCGATGTTTTTTTTAATATTATTT
>NW_020442454.1:205712-209088 GCF_000699045.2 Agrilus planipennis | reverse complement strand
TTTTTTTTAATATTATTTAAAAATTCTCAGGAACCTGGTCTCAGGATCCTGTCAAATTGAGACCCAGAATACTAAGAACTATCCAGGGTCCTGAGAAGTTTATATTTAAATGCTGTTTGTGTGCAAGATAATTTGCAACTTTTTAGCTATACACTATAAAGTCAAAATAATAAAACGAACGATAGTGTAGTTACATACAAAACTTCGATAGTTTAAAAAAATTAAAATTAAAAGAAAAATGCAGAAACCAAAGAATAAACAGACTAAGGAGGAAATATTAGAAAAAAAAGGATAGCTGAAAAATTGAGATATGAAAAAATAAATAGTGATCCTGACAGATTAGCGGCTGAAAAAGAAAAAGAAAGCAAGAGTATAAAAAATTGAGAGAAACTGGCAAAAAAACTAGTATCTGAAATATCGGCTTGTGAAAAAAGACAAGCTCGCAAAAAGTGGAGGCAATAATCAGACAAATCTTACAAAAAACAAGTCTATGACCAACATGACAAGTCAATTTGTTATTTAAAAAGTTGATTTCGGTTGGTTTTATTTTTTTTCCTCAATTTCTTGGTTACACTCTCACTTTCCTGCCGCTTGATTTCCTTGAAATGGCCATAAATCCAAAATTTTAAAATATTTTGACTGTTCCACTTAACATAGGCTAAAAGACGTTGTATTCTTGNAAGAAGTTTCACTTCCTTCACGTGTACTGAGTTGCACCTGTTTTTAATTGTAATATTGTAATTATATGTTTTGGAGCTGATTTGGAGAGGAAACTTAAAACATACTCGGAAAGAGCGGGAAAAATCTTAGAGATTTTCGTGACAGACCAACTAATTACATATCGATGAGTTTGTAGAGAAACTGATTTTTATTTTACGAATACGATTTAATTTACTGAATATTATGAAGTGTTGAAATTGTTCATATACTGAATTCGTTATATTTTTACTAATACTGAAAAGTATTAGTAAGTAATTAATTAACCAGGGTCAATATATTACAAAACTCTTCTGTCAATAACTACCCCCATAAACTGTTAACAGAGTGTATACATATGACGCAAAAACAAGATATTAGCAGTTACCAAATCGGTGTGTCAATGTTGGCAATATTAGAGTAATAAAACTGAATTGAATTTCGACTAGCCGGCAGTGAAAAGTATAATTATGTCATGATTTAATGAATTTGTTGGCACTTATTTCTGATGTTATAGCAATACAGATGCGTCGCACCGGCTGTAATAATAATCTTAATTAATTACATAGACAACAGAGGTTACACATGTTTGAATGTTACGCCAGTAATAATTATCCTGAACCAGCCATCTGGCTATTGGTCTGTGTACCTATATATCGCATAAATTAAAAAACACCGCACGTAGGGAACTCAAACGTGTAATTTTCCGAAACCGATGTTTTGTAACACAATACGAAGAGAAGCCATTTATGTGTCGGATGCCACCCCTACATAAAAAATTTAAATCAGTGATTCATTGCTGAATGATACACCCTAAACTATTAATAAACACTGTAATGGATAGGTACTAGATACTTTTTATTTTGCATTGTAGGTTTAGCAACATATTATTTATTGAGAGTAAGAAAACTTAGAGAAAGGAGTAGATAAGACATCATCATCATAAGGTCGTCAGTCCTAAGACTGGTTGGACACGCACCTTCACTCCTTCCTATCCTGAACTAATCTTCGCAATTCCCTAAAACTAGAATATCTCACATCCTTAACTATTTGCGAATAGTAATCTGATCTAGGTCTACCTCTACTCCTCTTAACTTCTATTTCTGCCTCTAATATATCTTTGACCAGATCTTCGTGCCTAAGGAGGTGTTTTACCAAACTATCTCGCCTATTTTTTAATGACTTCCATAGAGTCCTCTGTTCTCTTATTCTTTCTAATAGCTGTTCATTTCTAATCTTTTCTGTTCACGGTATCCTCATCATTTGTCCGTAACACCACATTTCGAACGCTTCTAACCTTTTCCTTCCGCCGCGCCCACCGTCAATGTTTCGCACCCGTACAGCGCCGCGCTCCAAACACACACCTTTAAGAAATACTGCACCTTTCCCTGTTGCACTTATTGATGACATCCCCCGAGGTAGTTCCCGCCCGAACATCTGAATGGGGGACTAGTTTACGTCCGGAATGCTTTACCCCGGAGGACACCATCATTTGAGTTCGGTTTTAGATACTACATGGATGATTTTTAGTTTACCATGCGTGCCGTAAATTCGTATTTCATAAATTTTTGAGATACTTTTGTGTGGTGTGGTATGGTACAAAATTTTTCTTGTAAACTATAACGCCATTTTAGATTTTACAACTGCCATTTTGATCTTATAGAAGCAAAAGCTGGATTATAACCCATAACATAACCTCTTCTTTGGTGTCGCGCAGTTGGGTAAAATACTAAAAAAAAAAGAAAACGGTGTGGCGCGTCGTTTTGTGACATAACTTTTCTACAAGTGCATTATCGACGCCTTTATTAGATCTAAAACTGAAGAAGACAATTATATAATTGTTGCAAAGTACACGTGGTATTAATCGTTATTATTTTCCCACAAATTGAATTAGTTTCTAATCAAAAATTTTCGTTGATTATAAAATTTACGTATGTACTTTATAGGTAGTGTACTTTGCATACTAAAAAATAATCTTTTTAATTTATAATATTATCGTGTTAGTGTATGTAGCATCGCGTAAACTTAATTTGTTCGTCATGCTGTAAGTGTCTCACTTTGGTATTTGAGATAAAAAGTTATTTTTCGTTGAAAATCGTCCAGGAAGTTTGGTAGCTTGTAAGAAACCCACCATTTTACGACATGACGTTACTGTTTACGCTTTACTCACAGCAGAAGTTTCTAGGACACGGGTTGCCTTTTACTGAAGTTGAAACTAATGGAAGAACCTTTAATAAACTTTATTGGACAAATAGGTAAAACGGAAAACTGTGCTTAACGTTTCTATTTGATACAAAAATATAACTGTTGAATTTTTCTTTCAGAATATTGACATTCGATTCTGTTATTAAGTTTTTAATTGTAGTAGGCTGATTCGTTTTGGAAATTTAATCATGAACAGTGTCAAAATAGTTATTACATTATGCTTCAGCAGCAACGTAGAGAATTAAATAATAGAAAGGGAGTTACACAAAGATGTACACTGATACCGCTACTGTTTAATATATACATCAAAAACCGGACCAACATCTTTAAAGACAAGACAACTGTAGGGATAGATATAAATGGACAAAAGGTTACTATGCTTAGATTTAAAGATGATAAAGCAGTATTACTCTATGTTCTATCTATGCTCGCGAACGATTTATTTAGAAATTTGAAAAAGATTGTTAAAGGTGTG
>NW_020442454.1:170976-201419 GCF_000699045.2 Agrilus planipennis | reverse complement strand
TGATATACAAACATTTTTTTCGTTTAGTAATGATTGATTTTAAAAGTTCAACATTCAAGAAATTGCGGAACGATTTGGAAAATACAGAAGATAATCATTTTCTCATGATATCAACATGTTGGGCATCACTTCCTACGAGGTTTTCATTATTAAAAAAAACTGGCTTTGCCATTTTGTCTACATTCGGGTCCACTTATAAATGTGAGCAAATATTTTCACAAATGAAATTTATTTTAAGCAGAAACAGGAGCAGGTTAACTATTGAAAATGCAGATGCTTGTGCTCGACCTTAAACGACTAACTATAAAGCAGACTTGACTAAATTGACGTCACAAGTTCAACATTAGGGGAGCCATTGATAACAAAGGCTTTCACGGCCGGAATCCATAGTAGAATGAAGATTTGGGCTATAGGACCTTGGTCTAGGTGAACTATTCCGTCCAGACGTTTCGTCAGTCGCTGTCGAGACTTCGAGATATAATCTACGTTCACGTTTTCAACGCAACACCATCAGTGAGGATGTCAGCCGCAGTAGCTGACGAAACGTCTGGACGGAATAGTTCACTTAGACCACGGCCCTATAGCCCGAATCTTCATTCTACTGTCGTAGAGAAAGTTTATAAATAAAGTTTATTCAACTATGTTTGTATTATTTTCTTAATAAAATATATCTTATTATTAACTATAATGCAGTTTTAATACGAAAATATCTGTGACTCAAACGTCTCTTTAATACTCGCATTTTGATTGATTTTGACCCGCGGCCAAAAAAGGTTGCCGACCCCTGGTTTAGATGGCACTTGGTCTCATTCAAACAGCTAANTACCAAACTATCTCGCCTATTTTTTAATGACTTCCATAGAGTCCTCTGTTCTCTTATTCTTTCTAATAGCTGTTCATTTCTAATCTTTTCTGTTCACGGTATCCTCATCATTTGTCCGTAACACCACATTTCGAACGCTTCTAACCTTTTCCTTCCGCCGCGCCCACCGTCAATGTTTCGCACCCGTACAGCGCCGCGCTCCAAACACACACCTTTAAGAAATACTGCACCTTTCCCTGTTGCACTTATTGATGACATCCCCCGAGGTAGTTCCCGCCCGAACATCTGAATGGGGGACTAGTTTACGTCCGGAATGCTTTACCCCGGAGGACACCATCATTTGAGTTCGGTTTTAGATACTACATGGGTGATTTTTAGTGTACCATGCGAGCCGTAAATTCGTATTTCTTAAATTTTTGAGATACTTTTGTGTGGTGTGGTATGGTACACAACTTTTTTTTAAATCTATAATGCCATTTTATATTTTACAACCGCCATTTTGATCTTATGGAAACAAAAGCTGGATTATAACCCATAACATAACCTCTTCTTTGGTGTCGCGCAGTTGGGAAAAATACTAAAAAAAAAAGAAAACGGTGTGGCGCGTCGTTTTGTGACATAACTTTTCTACAAGTGCATTATCGACGCCTTTATTAGATCTAAAACTGAAGAAGACAATTATATAATTGTTGCAAAGTACACGTGGTATTAATCGTTATTATTTTCCCACAAATTGAATTAGTTTCTAATCAAAAATTTTCGTTGATTATAAAATTTACGTATGTACTTTATAGGTAGTGTACTTTGCATACTAAAAAATAATCTTTTTAATTTATAATATTATCGTGTTAGTGTATGTAGCATCGCGTAAACTTAATTTGTTCGTCATGCTGTAAGTGTCTCACTTTGGTATTTGAGATAAAAAGTTATTTTTCGTTGAAAATCGTCCAGGAAGTTTGGTAGCTTGTAAGAAACCCACCATTTTACGACATGACGTTACTGTTTACGCTTTACTCACAGCAGAAGTTTCTAGGACACGGGTTGCCTTTTACTGAAGTTGAAACTAATGGAAGAACCTTTAATAAACTTTATTGGACAAATAGGTAAAACGGAAAACTGTGCTTAACGTTTCTATTTGATACAAAAATATAACTGTTGAATTTTTCTTTCAGAATATTGACATTCGATTCTGTTATTAAGTTTTTAATTGTAGTAGGCTGATTCGTTTTGGAAATTTAATCATGAACAGTGTCAAAATAGTTATTACATTATGCTTCAGCAGCAACGTAGAGAATTAAATAATAGAAAGGGAGTTACACAAAGATGTACACTGATACCGCTACTGTTTAATATATACATCAAAAACCGGACCAACATCTTTAAAGACAAGACAACTGTAGGGATAGATATAAATGGACAAAAGGTTACTATGCTTAGATTTGAAGATGATAAAGCAGTATTACTCTATGTTCTATCTATGCTCGCGAACGATTTATTTAGAAATTTGAAAAAGATTGTTAAAGGTGTGTTTACGAAACATAGACGGAGGGCGCGTCGGAAAAGAAAAAGTCAGAAGTGTTCGAAATATGGTGTTACAGACGAATGATGAGTATATCGTGGATAAAGAAGGTTAGAAATTAAGAGGTATTAGAAAGGGCAGGAGAACAGAGGACTCTCTGGAAGTCATTAAAAAATAGGCGAGATAGGTTGGTAGGACACCTTCCTAGGCATGAAGGTCTAGTCAGAGACATATTAGAGACAGAGACAGAAGTAAAGAAGAGTAGAGGTAGACCTAAATTTGATTACTGTTCGCAAATGGTAAAGGATGTGGGATGTTTAAGTTTCAGGGAAATGCGAATATTAGCTCAGGATACGAAGGAGTGGAGGTGCGTGTGCAACCAGTCTTAGGATTGACGACTTATGATGATGAGCAGCATCATGCAAGGAGGAGTTAGAGATAGCCTTAAATAAAATGGAATCGGTATTGACAAAACCGTATTGTATGAAAATAAATAAAAGTAAAACAGATTGCTGGTACGCAAAGCAAGAATAAGTAGGGAAAGAGCGAATATAAAGATAGGAGACAAAAAATTAGAAGAAGTGGCCGACTTTAGATATCTAGGAAGTCAGATAACTCAGGATGGAAGGAGGTGTAGAAATATAAAACACAGGATAGCGCACGGTCGAGTCGCCTTCAGTAAAAAGAAGTCAGTTCTATGCCCGCGAACGGTTTAGAAAGGTGCATGTTTGGAACACGGCAGTGTTCGGGTGCGAAAGATGAACGGTGAGCGCAGAGGAAAAGAAAGGGTTAGAAGCGTTCCGAATGTGGTATAACAGGCGAAAGATGAAGATACCATAGATAGAGAAGGTTAGAAATAAAGAGGTATTAGAAAGAATAAGAGAACAGAGGACTCTGTGAAAGTCAATAAAAAATAGGCGAGATAAGTTAGTAGGACACTTTCTCAGACATGAAGAGGTTGTCAGAGACATATTACAAACAGAAAAAGGAGTTAAAAGGAGTAGAGGTTGACCTAGATTAGATTACGGTTCACAAATAGTTAAAAATTTGAGATGTTCTAGTCAGGGATCCGGGTTCGATTTCCCGCGAGGCCGTGACAGCAGAACAACAGCAATATTTTTTTCTCATTAATTTTATTAATTATCTGTGGTGATAAAATTTTATTTCATAATATAAGATAACTTATCATAACGTAGTCTAACTAAATACGAGATTTGGCGGGGCTGTGTTACTGGACACAGCAGAAAAGATTTTTCATTGCTGAAACAAATTTCGTTAAACTGCAAAATTTTTACACTTTGCTACTGATTTTCACATCTTTTGGTTGCTTGTTTAATAAATGTTCATTTATGTACCTATATTGCGGCTAATGCTTCCGATTAAGTACCTAAATACAGTAAATACAGTGTTACAGTAGTTTGCGATTTTCCCAATGTCAGCAGTAAACGTTATTAGTTGCGACTGTTGCGCGCCCATGAATGGCAATTAGTCAGCAAGTCTAGCGAGAGTCTGGCTCCATGGAGAAGCATGATGGAGAAGGTCGTTCTCGAACAACTAGCGCAACCGATAACAAAAGATACAGCCAGAGAACAAGTGTTCTAGCAGCTCTCGATTAACGAACTATGAAATGCAATTAAGTGCCAAGTGATAATTTCATTACTTCGTAATATTTAATCTACCTATACATTATCATCTCTAGGTACAATACCCCGCCTCTATGGTAGTGTTTTGTGAGGTGTTGTTAAAGTACTACTTATTGATTCATAAATTTTACTAGATTATACGAGGTCTCTTCAAAAAATATCGCTAATTTTGTGTTTTTTAAAAAATTATTGGTAAAGGTTTAGATGATGGCCCCCACCTCCAAAGGGGTGGGGATAGGTGGGATCGAAAGAGGAGATCTCCCCTCCACTGTACTATAAAAAGTTCGTGGCGGTCTCACCCCCATAAAAAGTTATGGGGGTTCAAAGTTGATAAATATGCCAATTTTTATACATTTCTAGGCATGTAAATATTTATATAGTCATTCTTAAACAATATTCAAAGGTAAAACTAATGAAAAATACATAAAAATATTGAGAAAGTTATATAAAACATTATTTAAATATCTTTATCAATAGGGTAGGTTAGGTTAGGTTAGGTTAGGTTATCGGGTTTTGTTCAAGTGACCACCCTCTTTCGATCCCCCACCTCCACCTGCTTGAAAATAATTTTTTTATTGAATTTTATTTGAATTATAGTGTATGAAATTTGTCAAAATAATCAACTTTCAACCCCCATAACTTTTTATGGGGATGAGACCGCCGCAAATTTTTTATGGGGTTTTACTCAGATGACCACCGTCTTTCGACCCCGGCCCCTAGCCCACCTCCAAACGGGGTGGGAGCCATCATCTAGACATTTACCAAATTATTTATTTATTCATGAATATCTATTTTGTCCGCTTCTAAGTAATCCCCACCAGATATTATACACTCTTGCCAACGTTTTTTCTAATCATCGAAGCACTTCAAAAAATCGTTTTTTGTGATCTTGTTCGGTTCCTCCTTTATCTCCTCAATCGTAGCGTAGCGTCGTCCTTTCATGGGCCTCTTCAGTTTCGGGAACGAAAAAGTCACAGGGAGCTAGATCAGGGGAATACGGTGGCTGCGGCATTATTAAGTGTCTTGTTTTTGACCAAAAATTCGCACACAAGTAACGATGTGTGAGCAGGGGCGTAATCATACTGCAAAAGCCAATTTTTGTTCTTCCACAAATCCGGACGTTTCTGGCGGATTGATTCGCGCAAATTGCGCATAACTTACAGATAATATTCCTTATTGACCGTTCTACCCTGTCGTGATGCACCACGCCCCTGCAAGAAGAAAACTGTAAAACCTTCACGTTCGACCTAGCTTGGCGCGCTTTTTTCGACCTAGACTCGGCAGCTTCAATTGGTATGATTGAGCTTTGCAACAAAGTCTAAAAGAACGGAATGAAACTGCAAATTATATTATTATCAACGAAGGCGAAAAAGTATTTGAAATTTCATTTCTTTAGGAATTGTTTAAAGCTGTCCTGTGCTTCTATGCCAACTCGGGCCAGTATTAATTAATACGAATATCAAGTAGTTTGAAATTGTTTGACATCAAATCAAATAGCAACGATGAAAAGCCAAGTCAAGTTAGATAGTTGATTTTTGACATGCTTGATGTTCAAGTTAGACCATATAATTTGCAAAAGCATCAACTTCCATAACACTTTACCTGACGAATTGTTACTCATTCGGAGCTGTATTATTGTAAGTTAAAACGAAATTGTTACGTTTCTGGGAGAAGATGCAAATGTTGATTTCTTATTCGGAATCGTTGGGCCTGGATAAATAAGAATAAAGAGATGACAACATTTACAGCCTGTATTTTCTAATTTAACTTTAGCCACTATGCTATTGGAAATTCTCGAATGCTCGTAAATTTACTTTTTGTAGTCCTGAATGCGAAGCAGTTGTGAAGTTTATTATGGTGTTTATAGGTCAATTCCATTTATGATCAGTTATATTCGTACCATGTTCGCGCTATTGAGAACTAGCGGATTGAGTCGTGACATCTAGTGTCGAAAACTTTGTTTAAATGAATACATAATTGCCGTTATTTAATTGTTTTGACTTTTGCATATGAAAATCTACGAATAAAGAAACGCTTATAATTTTTACAATCTTTTTATTTCGTAGTATATGTATGTTTTACCACAACTTTAGCTTCCTCAGATATATTGAGTATTTACTATTGATTGTAATATCTGCGTGAGTTACTTAAAAAGAAATTACAAATATTTGGAAAATGTTATTCAGTTGAAGGTAATAACTTCACCTTTTGAATTTATTTTAACTGAATACCACCCCCTAAATATTTGTATTACTTATTTAAGTAACTCAGACATACATTACAGTCAGTAGTAACTACTGAATTTGTCTGAGGAACCCAAAGTTTGTGAAAATATTTAGGCTAAGCTAAGTTTTTTATTCGTATTTTAATTACTGCCAGCCTAGAGAAGTTTTTTGTTCTTTTAATGTTGTAGACTTATGTATGAATCTAGACAGTTGAAGTCATTAGAAGCAGGTCAATGAGTTAATGTCATAGGTCAGTGAAGAGTATTATTGCATTGACCAATGCGTAAGTTTCTATACGAAGAGTTTCCTAGACGTTTGATTGGACTTACGGGACCTGTACTCCAGTTGGCGCGTAGTCCTAATATAAATCCGATTCTTTTATATGGGGTTATATGAAACAGCACTTGTATCAAACCTCAGTTTAGAACGCTAATGATTTACGGCTTAAATTTTACGCGAGCATGTATGATCGCTGCAAATGTAGTACGCCAAATGCCGGAGGTTTTTGCACGACTCGGAAATAATTTTTGTAATCTAGGTACGTATGTGTAAATAGTTTACCGGTGCTGTAATTAATTTTTTCTAATGGTAGAATAGGGCTATTGGCGAACCACCCATATAAAAGGTAGCCCACCTTGACAATACCTAAATGATGGTTTGGAAATTTAATAAAATTACTATTATTTATCCAGAGGATATTAATTTATTAAAGTCTATATAAGTGTTGTTTGTTAAAATGTGAATTAAAAGTTAACCACTGTTTTTCAACGGGTGTACTGCTGTACCACGTATGTAATTCGAAAGACCACCGTATAAATAATACAGGGACATATATCTGTCAAAAATTGATTCGACTGCTGTTTCAACACTGAACTGTGCAGTGTTGATTCTCGAATCTTGAAATTTAATATTTATGTTACCCTTCAAATGGAAGGGGGGCAAGAACTAGAATTATGTATATTTATACGCACTTAAACCAAATTACGTTGTTTCTTCGAAAAATATATAAGTAGCTAAATAAAATTACACAAACTATTTTTTTTTGGTAATGTTACTTATGGTTCGTATAATCGAATCGATCTAATTGAACCCTTTTCGGAACTTATAAGATAATCTTTTTTATGAACTACACAGGCTTGTCCGAAGTTGATTGATGATGGATGATTATTCCTTCTGACCTACCCTACCCTTTTAGCATTATTAGCAGTTTACGTTTGGTGAGCGGCGGCGGAGGTCTACCTCCTGCTGTGTGATTCTGTAGACATTCTGAATAAAAGTCTTCGACAATGGACAAGTGGTGAGCCGGTTCAGAAACTCATTTTGTCTGACTGATCATGAGAATTTAACACCATTTAACAAGACGATCAACCGCAAGAATTTCCGGCAATGAGCGTAAAGTATTTCATGAATTCGACGGCACAATGAGATCGCAAAATCTCCACTGCTAGCGTCACATTAACCTTTTTTCTTTTTCATTTTGTTAATCGCACTCTCATGTATTGTACTCGATTGTAATTACAAACCAAAAGAATTTGACATTGAAGAAGAATGAAGGATTTAATAAAACGGTTAAAGGTTTATTTTCATAGAACGGCATGATTCTTCTTCTTTTTTAATTTGCATTACTGTTATTATTGTAAAAAAAAAATAAAACGATTTTTTTCAGAAAATTTTATATTAATAGATATTACATCTTTTGAAGTGTTTGAAGCCTTTATTATTTCAATAGCAATTTTCGATTGATATGCGTAAGAGCTCAACTGCTTAAAGAATTAATGTTAAACCAAATTATATCTAATATTTAATTTCGGTGTTATATCGCCATCTAACGATATTTGCTGCTAACTGAAGTATTCCAAATGTTACAGAAGGACCTTATTAAGATATCTATCTACTTATAAATAACTAGCCGAGAACTTCAACAGCTCTTCTTAATTTGGGTTACGTCTCTATCAGCTGTATAAGCTGCGTTGAATAAGTAAGAGAATAAGACCCTGGTCTAACATTTGAAATACTTGTAAATATCAGTAGATGGCGATAAAATCCCGTAACTCAATATTATATTAACCAGAGT
Organism: Agrilus planipennis; assembly: GCF_000699045.2. Classification (NCBI taxonomy): domain Eukaryota; kingdom Metazoa; phylum Arthropoda; class Insecta; order Coleoptera; family Buprestidae; genus Agrilus; species Agrilus planipennis. The sequence goes on along the minus strand of NW_020442454.1, from coordinate 193,135 downwards.
AGTTTTAAAGAACTTGAAGCCCTTTGACTTATACCGAGGGGCATGGGTTAGAGGTTTAGACCATTGCTGCCATTGCTTAGAATTTGAGAGGACGCTGTATCCGTTCGATTCCAGTTCCATCTGCCGAGGTTCTTGTTTTTTTGAGGTTCCTTTGGATTACTTAGGTAAATATTGGGACAGTAATATATTCCACAGATAAACTTTCATTTTCTTCTGTCTTTGCTTCACAAAAAAAATAATCGTTTAATTAAGTGTATAGTACGTTCGTTTGTGGACTGACAACTTAAAATATACTCGGAAAAAGCGGCTAAAACACGAGATTCCCGTAACCGATGGACTATGAATCCTCAACATCTTTTGCTTGTTATTAGCGCCGGCGTTTAACATTTTCAATAGCAAATGGAGTAACTAAATGGGTCGTGTATGTACTTCGCTTGCAAGTGATTCAAATAGTCATCTATTGTAATAGCAATATTATCTACCTTAGATGTTGCCCAAGTCCTATTGAAAAGTGAAATGGTCTTTGTTTGTTTATCACTTGAAGTTGTTCGTTCTGCTCATTGACGCTCAAGGATCTTATAAGGTGGTATAACATTTCGGAATATGAGAACGTTCACCTACTTGACCACTATTATTATGCAAACCAAATGTTGACAGTAACAAATTTATTAGCGCAAATTGAGGTAAGCAATAAAGTGTAAAATATTGCTGCCATTAAAGCGCCTTCCGAGCCCTTTTCTGACAATAAAAATAACTAATTCCACGTAGTATGCAGTTCCGAATGTCCCCATCATGTCCGACTCGTATAAAATTCTGTTTTCAGCTCTCTAGAATCAGATAAAGTGATTTGTGAAATTCTTTGTGCATTGAGCGACCGGCGCATTTTTTGGAACTTATGAATTGGTTGACTGGCCGTTAGTCGGGTTCTTCAAAGGCCTCCTCGAATCTCGGCCTTATTAGGTTATGGCTTATGCTTATGGTACCTGTTCGGCGCCAGGTATAGGTAGTTGCATGTGTACATTCCTTAGCCCGTTAGTCAGCGTCAGGTAGAACGATATCTTGGCCACTATCGACGTTACTATTCATAAACACGTGGTATTATACTTTTCCAACACATACCAAACGATTTTTCTTTTTGACTTTTATCTTACAATTAGTAAATTCGTGTTGTTTGATAGGTAGGTGTCTTGCATACCAGATTTTGGTGTCGGTTTTCAACACCAGGACAGTAACGTAATTGGATAACTAGCGTTCATTTCTTATCAAACATATCACAATGCAATAAATGAATTTCTGGTATTTGACCAGTTCCTAATAATAATAAAACAGTATTTTGCGATTATATTCGCATTTGAGATAATAAAACGTTAACTAAAAATACTTTTAGAATGGACAGCTACAATATCATATAAAAGCATTTCTTAATTAGAAATCAGTCCTTTCTGTAGTGGTACCTGTAAAGGTTCTTTAAATCCTATTGATTTCATTTTATCGTAAAAACTTTTAAAATGGTGGGTTTTTCTGTTAAAACATTTATTTTCTGTTAATATGCAGTTAGAATTGGAAAAATGTATAGTTAGGCACTTATCAAGTAAATTTTCCATTTTTATTATTCAAGTCTGATTACAAAATGGTTGTCCGGACTCAAGAGACTTTTTGATAGTTGGTCATTTTCAATGTATACATATGCATAAACTGGAAATAACAAACTTTTAGAGTAACCCCTCAATTTATATAAGGACATTTGTACATATATAATTATCGTATTTTATTTTCAAATTGAATATCCTAGNCTCTTCCACTTCCTTAATTAGTTTCAAAATTTAATCACATTTTATTTTTGTGTAGGTACGGATTCTTTATTTCTCATTGAAGTTACTTGTACAAGTTACGGTCTTAATTAGTTATTCCCGGCTTGGTCTTGGAATCAGTTTTATCAGCCCCGGTACCTTTTGCTAAAGGAAATTTCATAAGATCGTTGATACGGTAAGGATGCATTCATTGCATATCTGGTTGGGTTTCTCTTTCTTGAAATCCGTTACAGATTAGTTCTGTAACAAGCCAACTAACTAAAAGGATTTTGTCTTCAAAGGGTTAAATTAATCACAGAGGTATACCGTTTTATCTCTCTCATAGTTAATTGAATTTCAGACCCAGTAAATTAGTCGTACTATACGTACACACATACATTTGTAATAAGTACATTACATACAAATATATCCACAAGCTCACGCCGACCTTATCGTACCGCGCTTAGTGGATACCTAGTGGTTTGAATTTGATTGCGAACCACGTAATTTAGATGTACGAGGGTGGATTGATAAGTTTCCGGCCTGACCAAGAAAAACAAGGTGGAGTGATCTGTACGTAGTTTAATAACTTAACTGACCATTAATATCATTAAGTGCACTTGCGTTACAATTATTTACACATGTAATATCATTTAAAAACTTTATTAGTTTAATATTGCCGATGTTATAGTATACGATTGGTACTAAAAAAAGGTCGATAGAATGAGTTATGTTACACAGTAAACTGATTCTACATGAACTTAAAATACCTATGTATTGTAGGTGGGAATCAATAAAAATTAATGTCTAAGTATTTTATACGTTCTATTTAAATAGATCATCATCATCATCATAGATGGTACGAAATAATTTGAGCCGAACTTGAACCAATAATTAAATGTTTTTGAAATTATACTCCTCTAATTAGCGATTGGAGAGTAAGATTATAGCATGCAACGGAAGTTGTGTGGACAGCTAACAAAAAATCGGCGAGATGAAGTTAGCAGCGAGACTACGACTCAGAGAGTACCTACTAGTGCTGTAATTAGGGCAGTTCCGCGTACTTTTTTACATCCGCTTCTGCATCTGGTTCCGCATTTTTATTATGGAAGCTTACCGGAAATTATTTTGATGATATGCAAATGCTAATGCAAAATCACGAGTTACTTAGGGTGTGTTCCGAAATATAACCCGGTATACTGGCCAGTGCTGATGACGTCGTGAAGCGACGCCATACTGTTGATTCGTTCCGAAATATACTGGCCAGTGCGTTGACGTCTAATTGACGCCACATTGAGAATAGTGTTTGTGCTCGTTTACAACAATTTTGCACCAAAAGTTATTAACGTTTATTACAATAAAAAATTGTCCAAACTCTGAAGCACTTACGCCCGTTTGATATACTGTTACAACACTTGTTTCACCAGTACAATATGGTGGCACACCAATACAATATGGCGTCGATTCATGACGTCATCAGCACTGACCAGTATGCTGGGTTATATTTCGGAACACACCTTTAAAATCATTTCACATTCCGCATCTGCCTCTGTTTCTGCTTCCGCAAAAATGTATTGTTTACTGAAACTGGTGTCTTTGATCTTTATAGCCGCCGCTGATTTGGGCGAGTTCTCTCCCCGGTCATCGCTATACCAGGGAGGTTACCCCCGCTTTATTTTTATTAACATGGTGATTCCTAACTTGCAACTTACTTATCACGGCCTTTTGAGACACGGATTGACGTACGCCAATCAGCGCCCGGAGACCGAAGCCACCACCACTGTCATTTTCTTTTAGGAGGCAAGCAAGACTCCTAAATCCTCTGGTGCGGGCAGAACCTATCTAATCCCTACCAGGCTTATTAGGTTTGGTATCGGAGCGGATATACAATACCCCGCTCAGGCGTTCACCCATTTTCTGTCAATATAAGCCCAACCTTAGATAAACCAGCAAGCAGGATGATTTTACCTGATTGTGATAGTACCTGTCTCCATCACTCCTAAAATGTTCGAGAGACGAGTCGTCATGTATAAATCAAAAAAATATAATAAGTTCAATTTAAAAGTAATTTTCCTTGATCGGAAAAGCTAACAGCAAGGCAATTTGAAAATACATTTCATGAAAACCAAAAATTAGCCGCTATCCGTGAAAACCGAAAACTAGTGTGCATACACTAACATCAAATAAGGTAAACAAAAAAACATACCGCATTCGGTAATATTTGGGTTCCTCGCCAAGTAGTCTTACTCGATGTAGCGATTGTCAAGCCGTTACGACGAAAAAATTACCCTATTTGAAAAAAAAAAAACCAACCCCATCGTTAGTAGCCTACATCGTCAGTATTTAAGTACCTATATGTAATTGTCAATATTTAAGTAGATATATGTAATCAGTGAACACATGCTGCTACTAATGCTTAATCTTCCTTTGCCTTATCTTCATCATAAGGTTGTCAGTCAGACTGGTTGGACACACACCTCCACTCTTTCCTATCCTGACCTAATCTGTAATCTAATCTAGGTCTACCTCTACTCCTCTTAACTTCTGTTCCTGCCTCTAACATGTTTCTGCGTCTTCCCAACCTATCTCGCTAAATTTCTTATTGACTTCCATACAGACCTCTGTTCTCCTATTCTTTCTAATATCTCTTCAATCTTGATCCACGGTATCCTCATTATTCACCTGAAACACCACATTTCGAACTCTTCTAACCTTTCCTTTTCCGCCCCGCCCACTGTCCATGTTTCGCACCCGTACAACGCCGCGCTTCAAACATACTCCTTTAATAATCTTTTTAGAATTTCTAAATTAACCTTTTACAAGCATAGAAGTGACTTTTTCTTATTGAAGGCGACTCGACACCCCTTTCATATAATACTGTTTTGACAATATCGCTTCCATTTTATTTAAAGCTATCTCTAACTCCTCCTTGCTAGATGATACCGCTATATTATCTGCAAATCTAAGCATACTAACCTTTTGCCCGTGTATATCTATCGCGACAGTTGTACTGTCTTTAATGATGTTGATCGCGTCTTCGATGAATAGATTGAAAAGTAGCGGTGCATCCCTGTCTGACTCTCTTCCTTTTCCTTAATTAGTTTCAAAATTTAATCACATTTTATTTTTGTGTAGGTACGGATTCTTTATTTCTCATTGAAGTTACTTGTACAAGTTACGGTCTTAATTAGTTATTCCCGGCTTGGTCTTGGAATCAGTTTTATCAGCCCCGGTACCTTTTGCTAAAGGAAATTTCATAAGATCGTTGATACGGTAAGGATGCATTCATTGCATATCTGGTTGGGTTTCTCTTTCTTGAAATCCGTTACAGATTAGTTCTGTAACAAGCCAACTAACTAAAAGGATTTTGTCTTCAAAGGGTTAAATTAATCACAGAGGTATACCGTTTTATCTCTCTCATAGTTAATTGAATTTCAGACCCAGTAAATTAGTCGTACTATACGTACACACATACATTTGTAATAAGTACATTACATACAAATATATCCACAAGCTCACGCCGACCTTATCGTACCGCGCTTAGTGGATACCTAGTGGTTTGAATCTGATTGCGAACCACGTAATTTAGATGTATGTGAAATACTTTATTCAAACACAAAAACAGATAGTCTATTTGTTATGTTTTCAGGTATCGCATTAATAGTCAGTTTCTCTGGTAGTACGAATGTAGAGGTGATATCATTTGCCTTTCTATTCCATTAGTAAAATTATAATGTTACGTCTCTGACACCTTTTATAAACGATATTTAAATCCCCAAGTGACATGTTTTTAACTTTAAAATAATGAAACTGTTTCTTTTACGACCACGTAGATAAATTGAGTTCCTATATGCTTAAAGAGTTAGCGAAACGAATAAAAGAGAATTTATCTTCTTATTGCGCTCATTGAATGCTACCATTATGGGGAAAGTTAATTTAAGTAAAACAAAAAATACAACGTGTAATTATACAACACGCTACTGGAGTGAAACTTCTTCAAACACACAAACATACCGGGATAGGGGTTAAGGAATTGGTTTAATGGTATTATTTGTACACTATGAATTTAAATTTTACACTATACATGCCGGAGTTGCCTGTAACGAACGTTGCATTGAAGCGCGCTCACGGCTCAAGCGATCCCCACTACGAACTCGACTACGTGGCCGAGTAGAGGGGGGACATCCGTTGCACGATTTCGTTACATAGCAACTCGCATGAAATGAACTTACCCTACCGTGCGTAAAGAAGTTTCACTTCAAAAAAAAATTTATTTTTCATACTTAAAAATTCTCTTTGGTTGTGTTGAAGCAGGACAATCGATGTATATACTTATCCTAGCTTCTGCTGTACGCCAACTTAATATTGTACAGCTGGTTGGTGATTTTTCCTTTAAGAAATTTTACACCCCTTTTTTACTATTTTATTTATTAAAGAATCGGGACTTAATATTCATAACTAAAAGAGGTATAACTTCTCTAACTTAATAACTAACATAATATAGAAAGAGAAGAACAATTTGAGATAGAAACGAATTGGAAACTAGTATACGAAACTTGATAACAAATAGATACATTTCCGGTAAAAGTGATGAAATCAATTATTAAATGAAATAAAGGTTATGATTGGAAAATACGGCCCTAATGTGATTTTAACGATGCTGTGACTCACAATCAGATAAACTTGGAATATTTTGCCATTGTACAAATTCCAAGATGTTTCAAATTGTAGTAGGTACGATAATGTAGAAAATAAGATGATGAATGTAATGTACACTTACAAACAAACACAATCGAATAAGATGAAAAATTATTAAATAACTAACTGCTTAAAATTGTAATTGAATAAAAAACATAATCTTAACAAAAGAAAAACTTTTTGTCGAATAGTGACGGAACAGGTTATGAAAAATAAAACAAAAATTTGGAAACGAAGATAACCTGGAAGTCTCCACTTTTTGACAGCTAGGAAGTCAGATAAGTCAGGATTGCAAAAACCGTAGGAACAAATTCCAAGAGATTCTTAAGGGTAAACTTTTATGTCTTTTTGAGAGCAACCTTTCACATCTAAGTCAATTTTTCACACGATCCATAGCTTTTGTGCTATTTTGAAAAAAATGATTTTTTTACCTTTGACGATTTTTAAAATAACTTCCCGACAATTTCTAGTTGTTGCCTATGACGGTTATTCGTTGTTCTGTGTCTCGGCTATACGAAGCTATTTTTTTGGTCTAGTGTCTTCCAGGTTTAGAATCGGGGTCTTCTCTTCCACTAAAGGTCTTACTGAGGTACTTCAATTTATCTAACTGAATCTACGATGTAGTTTAAGGAGCATATACACATAGTACGTGACCCGTCAGGCAGGAGGAGGTCTTCAAAAATACCATGCTTGGCTTAACTTCGCTAATTAGCTCTTTAGGAGCTTCTTCAGTTTGGTCCGTAATTTATCAAAGTTGCATGTGGCGCGCAAATGAAATCAAATAAGATTGGAATTACCGCGTCTAATAATTTCGATAAATTAAATAAAAACTTGAGTATTCTTATAGGAATGAGTAGGAGTATTGAAGTCAGTAACGGAAAAAAAATGGGTGCGTGTACTTATGTACGCGCGTGAGAAGTTATACTTCTTTGGCATCATTAAAAATAGAAAAATACACAACATGTCAAAATCTTCTGTCACACAATGATAAAGAAAAGACGTATGTAATAAAAAACAATAAAACAAATAACGGATGTCTTACATTATATTTAAATAATCTATTAAATTTTTGTCACGAACTTTTTATTAAATGTTCTATTAAATTTATTTCTTTATTTTGTAAATATTAAATAACCAATAATAAATATTCAACATTGATAATTTAATAATATTTAGTATTAATTATATTAAATAATGATATTTTAATTTATATCAATAAATAATACATAGGGATAACTAACCTCAATTATATTGGAGCACTTAAAAAAGTATTTTAGCACAATTTTTTCACTAATATTCACAAATAGTAAATAATATTAATCCAAATATTCAATTTAAATCACTACTGAATATATTTTATTGCCACATATATAATTCGCACTTGTATGAAAATAAAACACGTGTTGTGACTGTAAAAACTAAAACCATGTGGATAAATATTATAAATAAATATGAAAACAGTGATCAGAGGCGACAAGCGTACCAACATGCGCGACTAAGAGAGGTTTTATTTCTATTTCGTTGGTAGCTTTTTTCCGAGACTTAATGAATTCGGTTGAGTGGGCAACTTCATCCTGTTAATTTTGTGTTACAGTGATGCGCGCGCATCTTGAAATTTCACTCTCATCAGTTTTTCATAACGCGCCTAAAGAAGTATAACTTCAAAAAGGAGAGATATGAAGGACTAGGTAATGAGAGGTACATTAGAAGCAGAAGAAGGAGTAAAAAAGGTAGTCGTAGATTAGATTACTGTTCGTAAATAGTTGTTAGGGATGTGGTGTGTTCTAGTTTTCGGGAAACGCTAAGATTTGGATTAGGCTCTGGAAAAGATGGGACGAGCTGGAGGTGCGTGTCAATTTATTTTAGGATGAGTGTTGTAAGGTTTGCTTATTTTCTATTAAGTAAGTAATTAGAAAATTACAAACGCTGCTATTTGAACAGGTAAATTTAATAACTAAATATTAAAATTTGCCAGTAAAAAAGATTAAAATTTAATTAAAGATCTGTCGTTTTACAATGGAGAAATTAATTAAAAATGTTTTTCATGTTTCTTGTATATTCAGTAATGGCTTAATTACTTTATATTTATAATAGTTTCTATTTATACTATATACCATATAAAAGAAGGCTGAACATTTCGAGAAAATTCGTCCAGCCGATTTAGGTCGTTTTAGTCATTAAAATTGTTTACAATGGGATTTCGTCTCCACCGTTGTGAGTTGCGAGACACATTTACATGCTTTTAACTTTTGAAAAGTTTAAATTGCTTTAGTTAAATTCGCCAAGTTTTCAGCAGAAGCACTCGCATCACTGCCCAATTTACAATAAGTAGTAATCTTTTGTACGTCCCGTATGTATGTAAAATTTACGTGAAGTAGCTATATTGAAATTATCGTGATAAAGTATTAAATTGGATGTTAATTTAATTTAATAAAATGATATTAGAAGAAGTGCCATCTGTCGATGTTTAACTAACACACGTGATTGGTATCAGTAAACTTTGAGAGATAAACATTCTATAATATACGACGGCATAAAACCTTTTACAAAACACTTCACTACCAGTGAAATTTTATATTATCATAAAATTTTATATAGCACCTGTTATCACTGAGTTATTCTTCATTTTAATGATACTACAGGGATTTTGCTTTAACCTGTCATTGCATATTATATATTCCAGAATGTATTGATTCTGTGCATAAACTTTAATGTTTATTCTTTTAAGGAAATAACAAGTCACATATTAGTAATATTAATATACTTTATATTGCAAGTATAAAGGAGAAATTGATGTATGTATGCAATGTATATAACTTAAGGGATAATAATGAATTGCTTTCAAAAACCGTATTTTCAGAAGTAGATATTCTGGCACCACATAGTCACTTAGGGTATACATTCGGAGATTAATTGTCTTTTGTACCTTTTATTTTTAAAAATTAGTAAATTTTACTGTAAACAAAATAAGTAAGTAATTAGCAGCGGTGTCCGACCGAAACAGGACTTTCTACCGAAATCGAATCTTCGGAATCTGTTTCAGTTTCGACCGAAACCGAATCCGAAACCGAAATTTTTTCAGATATGTTAAAAATCTATTAGTTACTGAAACTTGTATTAAATGAAATAAAAAAATAATAATTGAAGTATGTAAAAAAATAATTGTTTATTTGTAATAAATTATTTCTTTCGGTATTATTACGAACTCTCCCGAACTCAACCGAGCGACGTGCGATATTTCACGAACGCTTAGTTTCGCACCGAAACTAGGCGTTCGTGGCCGCACCAGCCGAAGGTTCGGTAGATTTTCTACCGAAATCGATACTGATGCCGAAACTGAAACCGAAACCGAATCATCGGCCGGTAACTTTACTTACTTTAATTTACACTCTGCGTAGTCCAAGAAGCGTGGAATTTAAGGAACACCTGGTAAATGGTCAAAGGCAACATTTCTTCTATATAATCTTTATTAAATTATCTTTATTCTTAAATAATTGAATTGAAATTCATATTTAGATAAAAAATGCCTGTCAGCAAAAATTAATCAAACGCTTTCGGAAGAAGTTATTGATATTCTACAAAACAACTGTAGCACGATTTTTTGTTGGTAATTTCATTCATTGTTATGCCTTGCGTTAATAAAAACACTACAAATATTATTCTTATGAGTGATTGTTATTAAGCTCAACAAAATTAATTTTTTTTGTTGCCCTGGGTGTTTTCGCGAATTTCTTAAATTTCAAGTATACAGTTAACGAATATATTTATGAAAGTACTGAATAGGCTCTGGTTTTTATGATAATGAGTTCAGTGATTTAATATGAGATTTAAATTTATCAAAACAAGCATCAGAACTTCTTACGTCTAGACTATAAAAGAAAAGAATTACAGCATACAGAACAAGAGAAAGTAAAAATTTTCTAATTTTCAGTAGAAATGAAGAACTTGTGTACTGTAATAATATTGCTCAGTTACTTCTAGATATCATCATCATAAGGTCGTCAGTCCTAAGGCTGGTTAGACACGCACCTACACTCTTTCCTATCCTGAGCTAATCTTCGTATTTCCCTAAACCTAGAACATCCAACATCCTCAACTATTTGAACAGTTATCTAATATAGGCCTACCTCTACTGATCTTACGTTCATGCTTGAGAAATTCTCCTACCAACCTGTCTCGCCTATTTTTTATTGACTCCCATAGAGTCCTCTCTTCTCTTATTCTTTCTAATATCTCTTCATTTCTAACTTTCTCTATCCATGGTATCCTCATCATTCGCCTGTAACACCAGATTTCGAACGCTTCTAACCTTTTCTTTTCCGTCGCGCCCACTGTCCATGTTTCCCACCCGTACAGCCTCGAGCTCCAAACTTACACACAACAAAACCTTTGTTCACAAGTGTTATGTAAAATAGCAAGACAACGAATGAAGTGCTTGATCCTTCGTCTGTAAATTTACAGAAATTATGGCCTAAAAGATTCTGACAGGCAGAATCATGTGCATAGTGCTGTGGGTCAACATTCCCATTGCTTAATGCGGAATCATAGTGATGTTACTATGGTCACTCAAGTGCATATCGAAATTTTAGGAAATATTTCGGGGATATTTAAGAAAATATCAGCTACACCGTTTTTCCGGCCGTTACAATACAGTTAAAAGATAACATTCGATAGACCACTCACACAGTATACTTATGGTACAGAAAATTATTAAAATTTTTCCCACAATGATTTTATAAAGTTTTAAAAACTGCAATTTACTGAGTCTCTTGTAATACATACGTAAATAAAAAATGTAAGTAAAAAATAAAATGGCAGCTATAGTTACAAGAAGGATGTTTCAGTAATATGTATTTATGGACGGTTTCATATACAGCAAAGGAGTCTTGAAATTTAAGAAGCCTCAATTCAATCGAATTTTTCGGTATTAATAATTTTTGTTCTTAGTACTTTCATCATGATAAGGTCAATCTGGTTGGACACGCACCTCCACTCTTTCCTATACTGTGCTGATCTTCCAATTTCCAAGAAACTAGAATATCCCACATCCTTAACTATTTGTGAACAGCAATCTAATCTAGATGTACCTGTACTCTTCTTAACTCCTGTTTCTGCTTCTAATATGTCTTTCACTAGCCCTTCATGCCTTCACTTTCTGTAGCGATGGTCTCCTTCCAATGTCGGATGCGCGCTGGTAAAATCGTAGGTAGGGAGAAAAAAGCTCATTATACTCTCGAATCTTGTTCATTAAACATACTTTTTACATCTCGTTGATATTTACAGTAGTAAATGGTATCAATAACAGCACATTTGAGCAATGCAATTATAGTGGATAAAATGGTCAATTTTTTCGTGCAGTACTGTACGGATTATACGCTCCTCAGCGGTTAAGAGTTTGGCCGAGAGTTGTCTCCTTCCTTTTCTGGCCTAGTGCTTGTTCTTTTCTACTTTGCGCTGGTTAAACTGAAGGTCACATCTCTACAGAAAGTAAACGAAGTATACCTATCTATCTCGCCTGTTTCTTTTTTTCTTCCGTAGAGTCCTCAGTTCTCCTATTCTTTCTAATATCTCTCCATTTTTAACCTTCTCTATCCACGGTATCTTCATCATTCGCTCGTAACATCAAACATTAACACTTACAATTTCGAACAATAAGTAATAAAGTAACCTATTGCTTTTGTAACATTCTTTGTATAGTCAAGGTGCTGCAATACCTAAGGACATTTCTTGCCATTGTTGAAAAGAACTGGATAGTTTTATAGAAGCTAACATCACTAAATTTCCTAGGATCGTTACAAGTTAATAAGTCATACGAGTACGAACAATTTCCAGTACATTAAAATTAATACTATGTACCCCATTTGCTTCAAAGGTGCAAAAGTGCAATGCACTAGAGACGGTGCGGACGTTTACCGTTTACTTCGCCATCCTCTGCACACATATAATGTAACAACGTTCTCATTGGTTGCACGGAGTTTAGTTCGATTAGTTAGCAAGCCGACAAAGAACGATCATATTGCAGGGCAGCACCTTTGTTCTCTTCATGGTCCGCTTATGGCTTATGTACAAGTAAAATACATAATAGAGGGTGAGGAAGAGAATTTAATATCATTAAGTTTATTATGTAATACGTAGCGTAGCAAGGATTTGCCGAAGGTGAGGTCAAGGTAAAACTACTGAAAATTCGTATTGTCTATGCTTCAATAAACGGCACATATTAATAATAAAATGGAAGTGTCCGACTGTAATGTCGAAATTGTAGATATACTTCATTTACTTTCTCTAGCGATGTGCCTTATTCAATGTCTTGGATGCTCGCTGGTAAAATCGTAGGTAGGGAGTAAAAAGCTCATTATGCTCTCGACTGTTGTTCATTAAACATACTGTTTCATATAGTACCTGCCAAAAGTTTTGTTCAGTCATGAATAGTAGTGCGGGTCGAAAACAAGCGTTAAAGCCTTTAATATGTCTTCAAATATAAATAAACATCTCGTTAATATTTTCAGTAGTAAATGGTACCAATAACAGCACATTTGAGCAATGCAATTGTAGTGGATAAAATGGTCAATTTTTCCGTGCAGTACTGTACGAATTATACGCTCCTCACCGGCTAAGAGTTTGGCCGAGAGTTATTTCCTTCCTTTTCTGACCTAGTGCTGTTCTTTTCTACTTTGCACCAGTCAAACTGACGGTCACATCGCTACAGAAAGTAAACAAAGTATAGCTTTTGTTTATTATTTGTTCGTCTGTCTGTCTGTATGTTCTAAACCGATTTCTATTAGACTTTGGAGACATGAAGAAAAGTTTGAGAAGTGACGCAGGCTACTTTTTGTTTTTTTTTTCCAATCAATCAACATTTCGTACTCCTCAGACTGTAACATAATTAATAAACTCCTAGTCAAGGGGGGAAATTTGGTCCCACTAAACCTTCTTTCCTCTGCTACGCCACTGGCAATAAGTGATAACATGGGTTTGATAGACCATTAATTAGGATACTTAATAAATCGGTTTGTATACCTACTAGAGTCAAGATGTAAACAAATTAATTGGTCAATAAAAATATTACCTTATTTTTTAAGTAGTTGCCGATTTACTTTGGTATGGGGATATTTTTAGGAAGCTCTTAAAAACGTTAAGGTTCCTGTTACTACTTTCCGTTTTCATTCCCTCGTCCAAAAAATAAAACTACAATGTGCATTATTTGTTTTGTGTCTTCCCCAAACTAAGACAAAAAAGCATTTGTTGACCAAACAAACAGCAGTTTTCGTGTGAATATCAACTAACCTTAACAAATCTTAGCTTTAGAAGCGTGGAAAATCGAGTAGATTTTTTGCACATTGTATTCGACTCGTTGGAAACCTCTTCAATTAAAAAATTAAGAAAATTTTTTTGGCGGAGGAGTAGAAATTACTTCTTGCGATATTGGTTAAGGATAGACTCCATATGAAATTGAGTTGAGCGAAAGTTCGAAGGGAACACAATCGATGGCCTATGGTGATGTACTGGACTGGGTGTGCTAGAATATTTTGAAAATGTATGCGTACAATTTTACGTAAAGTTGGAAAAGGTAATTTTTCAATTACATATGTCTCATGGAAGTGTGACTATTGACGATCTGGTTGACTTATGTGTATTAGTATAAGATCAGTTTAGGCTAAAGGAATATAAAACTATCCCGAAAGTTTTGTTAAAAATATTGGTGAGACTACGCTCATTCAGATGGTCGAACACCGCACTACTATGATACATGTAATACTATAGAACAAGGGTGGCGAACTTCTGTATATATACACATCTACTTTTCCTCTGAAAAATTTTCCTCTATCTACTATTAAGTACAGAAGACACGTAGAACTTAAAACTGATGAACTGTTGTAAGATTGCTTAAAATTGCAAACCTGTGTGGGATTTCATAAAGAAGATATTGTTGTTTGTAAATCGCGATGTTTGGGATAAAATGAATGCTGAAGACTGTAAATTTCTTCTGCGTATTTATTGACTTGAAGGACCACCTTTTGCAGGGATTGATGAATGCATAAACTTAAATTAACTTTATTCAATATTGTAAATGAAAGCCGATCTGACGGGACTTGAACCTTGACGAAACTCTTGTACAAACTAGAGTGGGTGAATCGGCTTGCAAGTTTCGACGATTTAGGGAGCCGGACCATAGGTTCAACCATAATTGGGGGGGGGGGGTTCTTAAAGAGAAACCAGACTAAGACAAGTCCCTGAAAGAGGGCAGCAGCTCTTTCAGTACTCATGGTGGCAGAGATCACGAAGATCGGTATGGCACTCGGATGCACAATACTGCGATGTGGAAGGCAACGGGAAACCACCACATTATGATCCCGAGTACAACGTACAAATTATTAATTAAATGATGGCGTCCTCTGGGGTAAAGCACTCCGGACGTAAACTAGTCCCCCATTCGGATGTCCGGGCGGGGACTACCTGGGGGGATGTCATCAATAAGTGCAATAGGGATAGGTGCAATGTTTCACGAGTCGGAGCGTGGAATGTTAGAACAATGAGACAAGTAGGAAAATTAGACAATTTAAAAATAGAGATGGATACATTAGAATTAGATGTAGTAGATATTAGTGAAGTCCGTTGGTCCGTTTATGCAGATATTGAAGACGTGTTAAGTTTAGTGATAGGACAGGAAAACCTAATAGTTTTAGGAGATTTCAACGCAGTAATAGGTGAAGGTAAAGTAGGTGCAATAGCAGGTTCTTTTGGATTAGGTAACAGAAATGATAGAGCAGATAGGCTGATAGAATTTTGCGATAAACATAACTTAACCGTCTCGAATACTTTATTCAATCATCACGTTAGGAGGCGCTATACGTGGAAGATGCCAGGTGATTTAGGCAGATATCAGTTAGATTGTTACTTGTTAGGCAAAGATTTAAAAATCAAGTGAAGGACTGTAGGAGTTATCCAGGAGCAGATATAGATAGGATGTTGGGTGTTCTATTTTTCGGGAAATGCGGAGATTGACTCTGGAAAGGAAAGCGTAAAGGTGCGTATCTAAACAGTTTACTAACCGATTATGGCGATCTCATACGATGAAAAAACTATTTGAAGAAGACAACTCTTCCACTAAGACCAAATAGCTTTATATCAAGTTTTAATTTCCTACGTTACGCCCCGTTAAAGAAAAATGTTGCAGATGGGTAGACGCAAGGGTAATCTTATACAGGTTCCGTTTTTATCCTTTTATGGTAAGAAACTCTCCAAATTTAGAAGTCTTGAAAGCAATTTTGCATAATTACCATTTCTTTTTTGAAGTGAGAACTTATTTAGCGACGTTGGGCACTTTTTGGCAGGGGAAAATGTTATTGGTTCGCGTCACCGACATGCTCACGACTGGCGCACGCGCAGCGGCCGTGTGCTGTAGGCGTTAGACGCTTTTTGGATAGGTGAAATCTCATGCGTTCGCGTCACCGACATGCTTGTATTAGTATATCTACGATGATCGATGCGCTTTTTACGCGATACTTAGATAAATTTCAATCAAACGTTTTTATTTCTTACTTTAGTTACCATAAGCCTATTGTATCTTTTTTAGAACACAATGAAATAATTGAAAGTACAAAAAGTCTATGTATTGTTGAAATTAATGATGACAGTGATGCAAACAATGTTAAAAATCAAGTACATTGAAATTTATGTGAATATTTGAATAATAAAAAACCATATAAACATGCATATAATTGTTGCTCGGACTGTCAATAGATGTGGAAACCAGATTAATGTTAATAAGCCTATTGTATTTTTTTAGAACACAATGAAATAATTGAAAGTACAAAAAGTCTAAGTATTGTTGAAATTAATGATGACAATGATGCAAACAATGTTAAAAATCAAGTACATTGAAATTTATGTAAATATTTGAATAATAAAAAAACATATAAACGTGCATATAATTGTTGCTCGGAGTGTCAATAGATGTGAAAATCAGATTGATGTTAATAATTTTTATTTAAACATTGTGAAATTTCAAATTTTAATACTTAAAGTTCTAAGTTTTCACTTCTATCGGCAGTCCCTATAACTGCCAATTTTTTTTTTTTAATAATTAATGCTTATGCTTGTTTGAATTTCATACTTAAAATCTAAAAGTTTGCCAAAATTTGCGTATGAACCAAGAAAGTTTAATGATATGTATGTTTGTGGCTCTTCGGTACGTTATAAATTTATAGCTCGGCCGTTTATGAAACACATTAATAATCGTGTCCCAAGCGAACCTCGAACTTAAAACAATGCTCGCCTAAAAGTTCGCACCGACCGTGGCGAGGTGAGCTGCGTTTTGCGGTAAGAAGACGACTACGGCTAACAAAATGTTTGCGTGCCGCTCGCGCCCCGTTCGTTCGGTTCCATTCATTCATTGCCGAGTTCATCCACCACTTCTATTCTATAGTTTGCCATTTCAATTTATCTCGGAACGAGCGAACAAATAAAGAAAACGAGGAAGAAGTACAAGAAAAGATTTGACGGTTTGTAAAAGCTGTCACCCCAAGCCGAGATTGCATTGCAATCATAAATTGGCGAGTTTATTCAAAGCGACGGACGAATTGAGAAAATGCAAAATATAAAAAAAAATCACGATTCATTAAAATATATTTTACGTCTTAGAATAATAATCATAACTATATCTGCTTAGATAAACAAACCTACTAAAATTAGAAATATCTTTTACAATTCCAAGCAGCATTTCTCGAAAGCATACGAAAAAAAGTTCTTGATCTTTTTTCGAAGCTACTGGAACTAAGGTAATTATAACGCAGATTTTTCACAAACTTACTGAGAGTTTACTAGAAAACTATTTAAAAATTCCATACCGCGAACCGAAAAAAGGAACTCTTATAATACTTAATACGAAGGTCAATATTGTCTGAAAGGTCTCACAGCTTATGTAGGAATAAAATCTGAAAGTCTACATTTGTAATTCTATACTAATGACAGTAAGTGACCTTTCAAACCTGAATGAACTCACTACTAGCGGCAAATGTCCACAGATGGCATTTACTACGTGTCATCTGTAGTTAATTATTGAATGATTTTAACAGCAACAAGTGTGTCAATCTGTGCTATGTCGGAGCTGTCTACAGCGTGCTGATGAGAACCAAAGAGCTAAGAATCGCAATGTAGTAATAAAGGTACTATTTAGAAAGTTTTTTGTCATTTTTGAATCCCATAAGTTTTAATTGTAATTCTGTTATTTATTTCAAGTAGTAAATACAGATAAGTACAAACTGTTAGTGTTTGTGGATTTTATTCGATTCTGTGAATTGTGGGTATTATTGTTCATTTCGGGTAAATAAAAAATTAAATATAGGCATGATATTCAGTACAGTTTTGTATGATTTGTTATTGATTACACTGTAGCAAGTAGGGAGGGGCTGCAAATATTTACTTTGCAAAGGAAAAAACTGTTACTGGCTCCGATATTATTTCAAACAAAACCACTTTTATTTAATTTTCAACGTTGAAAGTTAAATAAAAGTACGATTTACAGGCATTGTAAAAAAATAAATAAATGTCTATCTATACATCTATGCTCCCTGATAACCACTATTGCGTCTTTTGAGATACCCGTTGCATAGGTACAGATAATTTTGCAATATAATATAGATAATTATGAAAAGGTTAAAGCTTTCATGGCCGACATGCGGCGTTATTAGAATAATATATACGATATTCGGGCTTGAAAGTCGTCATTTAGGACTTTAGGNTAGGTAAAGGTTAGGGTAGATATATAGTATATAGTGAAGTTTTGTCTAGAGGGAAATTTACTATCTAAAATGAACTTACATTGATGTTGACAAGGAAGATAAGAAAAGAAATTTATGTAAAGATATAACGGGTAAGTTGATTTTCTGAAACAATCAAGCTTATCTCTTGTAACTGCAGGGTATCCGGGAAAGGAAAGATGAGAAGCTCTTTCTCTTTACCGTCAATTTAGTATAATAATAATCGTTGAACGAAATCTGCTCAAATGTTAAGCATATTTGAACAAGACATCAAGCGGGAAAGATAACGAAGCTTCTTTGAAAAAGGCAGTGATTATTCTTGAGAAGAAAAGAAACGCGTATAATTTATATAAACTTACTGTTCGTTCTACTACATAATGTGGTATTAAGTGTATTCCATAAATAACAGGAAAACCACAATTTACTGCCGTTATTCTTAGTTTTCCCAGTATCCATAGTTTGTCGAGGAGATATTATGAACTGTATATGTATTGCATTGGTAGGAAGTGAGTGTTCATCTATATGATGATATATAATATCGTAGTATGGGTGGATAATGCTAAACAATAGCACTTATTGTATAAAATATCTAGACACATTTTATTTGAATTCTCAGAAGCAATTTATAAAGATTTTCCTTTGTAATTTCTAATTGATATATGGTTAACGTTTAATAAGTGAAAACGCTTATTATTGTTACGAATACAAGTTTTATTAAAGAAAAAACCTATTTGGTTAGATAACGGTGCTTGTATTTCGATTTTAAGATAGTTTTGGTTTAAATTTGGAATTGACGATGTCAGAGATTGAAGCACCAAAGGGATGAAATGGATAAATGAAAGAGAGAAAATGAGAAAAGCATAAAAGATTAAGAAGGATGATAAAAGAATGAGTCGGACTGCTTTAAAAAATGTTTCCCCAAGTGCGTTGCCTAACATCGTTATCACTTCTATCGGCAGTCCCTATAACTGCCAATTTTTTTTTTTTAATAATTAATGCTTATGCTTGTTTGAATTTCATACTTAAAATCTAAAAGTTTGCCAAAATTTGCGTATGAACCAAGAAAGTTTAATGATATGTATGTTTGTGGCTCTTCGGTACGTTATAAATTTATAGCTCGGCCGTTTATGAAACACATTAATAATCGTGTCCCAAGCGAACCTCGAACTTAAAACAATGCTCGCCTAAAAGTTCGCACCGACCGTGGCGAGGTGAGCTGCGTTTTGCGGTAAGAAGACGACTACGGCTAACAAAATGTTTGCGTGCCGCTCGCGCCCCGTTCGTTCGGTTCCATTCATTCATTGCCGAGTTCATCCACCACTTCTATTCTATAGTTTGCCATTTCAATTTATCTCGGAACGAGCGAACAAATAAAGAAAACGAGGAAGAAGTACAAGAAAAGATTTGACGGTTTGTAAAAGCTGTCACCCCAAGCCGAGATTGCATTGCAATCATAAATTGGCGAGTTTATTCAAAGCGACGGACGAATTGAGAAAATGCAAAATATAAAAAAAAATCACGATTCATTAAAATATATTTTACGTCTTAGAATAATAATCATAACTATATCTGCTTAGATAAACAAACCTACTAAAATTAGAAATATCTTTTACAATTCCAAGCAGCATTTCTCGAAAGCATACGAAAAAAAGTTCTTGATCTTTTTTCGAAGCTACTGGAACTAAGATAATTATTATAACGCAGATTTTTCACAAACTTACTGAGAGTTTACTAGAAAACTATTTAAAAATTCCATACCGCGAACCGAAAAAAGGAACTCTTATAATACTTAATACGAAGGTCAATATTGTCTGAAAGGTCTCACAGCTTATGTAGGAATAAAATCTGAAAGTCTACATTTGTAATTCTATACTAATGACAGTAAGTGACCTTTCAAACCTGAATGAACTCACTACTAGCGGCAAATGTCCACAGATGGCATTTACTACGTGTCATCTGTAGTTAATTATTGAATGATTTTAACAGCAACAAGTGTGTCAATCTGTGCTATGTCGGAGCTGTCTACAGCGTGCTGATGAGAACCAAAGAGCTAAGAATCGCAATGTAGTAATAAAGGTACTATTTAGAAAGTTTTTTGTCATTTTTGAATCCCATAAGTTTTAATTGTAATTCTGTTATTTATTTCAAGTAGTAAATACAGATAAGTACAAACTGTTAGTGTTTGTGGATTTTATTCGATTCTGTGAATTGTGGGTATTATTGTTCATTTCGGGTAAATAAAAAATTAAATATAGGCATGATATTCAGTACAGTTTTGTATGATTTGTTATTGATTACACTGTAGCAAGTAGGGAGGGGCTGCAAATATTTACTTTGCAAAGGAAAAAACTGTTACTGGCTCCGATATTATTTCAAACAAAACCACTTTTATTTAATTTTCAACGTTGAAAGTTAAATAAAAGTACGATTTACAGGCATTGTAAAAAAATAAATAAATGTCTATCTATACATCTATGCTCCCTGATAACCACTATTGCGTCTTTTGAGATACCCGTTGCATAGGTACAGATAATTTTGCAATATAATATAGATAATTATGAAAAGGTAATATATACGATATTCAGGCTTGAAAGTCGTCATTTAGGACTTTAGGACCTCGCTAGGTTCCCTGCGATTGCCAATCACAGCTGTTGATAAAACGTCGGATAAACGACTACATCGATATTCTTACCGGAGGAGAAATAATCCTAAACCATGCCCCACAACCCCGAATATCGAACACTTGCCTGACTTTGCTTGATAAATAATATATGTAATTTCAAATATCTGTTGGAAACAAAAGATTGTACAGAAAAAGACAGCACTACCGAAGTAAGTTCAATTTGGTTGTTTTATTTATTTTTTTTAAACATCGAAAATTATGCGCAGGAATGGTTTCCGCTCTAGCATAGACAAATTATATTCTAAACTGTTATACGACATACTGAAATTTGGGTATACTAATCGAGGCCCTTTACCATCTGTCAGAAATGATATTGTACGTATTGTTTACATCTTTATGGTGTTTATAGTCAATTATTACGAAAGAATTGGAAAAGAATTGTTTTTCATTCCTTCCGGTTCGTGTCGCCAAAAATCCTTTTAAGTAGATATTTTGATCTAGTTCTAGTGTGTAATATAGTATCTGTTAAAAATGTGATGCAAATAAAAAGATTCTAGTTTTCGGAACTCCAGTCTATTTGGCCCTTTGTTGTTTCTAAGTAATTCAATCTTATGTGGTATTAAGTCTATTACGTAAATAACAGGAAAACCACAATTTACTGCCGTTATTCTTAGTTTTCCCAGTATCCATAGTTTGTCGAGGAGATATTATGAACTATATATGTATCGCATTGGTAGGGAGTGAGTGAGTGTTCATCTTTATGAAGACAGTAATATCGAAACTGCCTGCGACGCGCTGATGAGATCCAAAAAGATCGAAATCGCGATCCCGCGTCTGGCAGTTTCGACAGAATACAGACCACTTCGAATTATTTTGTTCAATGCTAAAGCTATTGTACATAAGCTTACATATTTATTAAATTGTCGCAGCGCTACGTGCACACTGAAATTTTGCTTGCTAATATCGCGACGCTAATGGCACGACACCAATTTCGAAATATAGAAATTTCAAAATATAGAAAATGAAAAAAATTGGCATTCCCGAAAATGGCCTAAAGAATAGCCCAAAATGATTTCAAAACCATATTTGTTTACAACCCTGTTATCATGCGAAGTATGTGAAATATCACTTAATACTTTTAAAATACGACTTTACATGAATCAGAATATAAACTCATTGAAAGTGGCGGTTCAAGCAATAAAAATACCAAATATAGGTGGAGTTACAATATTATGGCATCATTCACATGAAGCATATTTGTATTCTGTTAACCACTTGTACTAACAATT
>NW_020442454.1:145454-168296 GCF_000699045.2 Agrilus planipennis | reverse complement strand
GTATCTGTTAAAAATGTGATGCAAATAAAAAGATTCTAGTTTTCGGAACTCCAGTCTATTTGGCCCTTTGTTGTTTCTAAGTAATTCAATTTTATGTGGTATTAAGTGTATTCCATAAATAACAGGAAAACCACAATTTACTGCCGTTATTCTTAGTTTTCCCAGTATCCATAGTTTGTCGAGGAGATATTATGAACTATATAATATATATGTATTGCATTGGTAGGAAGTGAGTGTTCATCTATATGATGATATATAATATCGTAGTATGGGTGGATAATGCTAAACAATAGCACTTATTGTATAAAATATCTAGACACATTTTATTTGAATTCTCAGAAGCAATTTATAAAGATTTTCCTTTGTAATTTCTAATTGATATATGGTTAACGTTTAATAAGTGAAAACGCTTATTATTGTTACGAATACAAGTTTTATTAAAGAAAAAACCTATTTGGTTAGATAACGGTGCTTGTATTTCGATTTTAAGATAGTTTTGGTTTAAATTTGGAATTGACGATGTCAGAGATTGAAGCACCAAAGGGATGAAATGGATAAATGAAAGAGAGAAAATGAGAAAAGCATAAAAGATTAAGAAGGATGATAAAAGAATGAGTCGGACTGCTTTAAAAAATGTTTCACCAAGTGCGTTGCCTAACATCGTTATCAATTATTTATTAATAACAATTCAGTTCTGTAACTAACTGACAGATAATGCACAACCTGAACACTGAAGATAGAAACATAAAATTTGGAGGATGTATTCTTTAGGTGCATTACGAAAGGATTTTTTGAAAACCAACCTCTAATAAAGGGACGAAATGGGATGTGCTTAGAGGTTTGCATGAAAAATCCTATTTTCTTTGTTTGACAATTTTAAACTTGGAATTACTATCGGGCAGTGATAAATTCGGTCGGTCTTTAGGACTGATACCAGAATTGATCAAGAAAAATTGTTTCTATATGTTTATATGAGAGAATAACAAGCGACAATTTAATAAATATTCATTCATTGCCGAGTTCATCCACCACTTCTATTCTATAGTTTGCCATTTCAATTTATCTCGGAACGAGCGAACAAATAAAGAACACGAGGAAGAAGTACAAGAAAAGATTTGACGGTTTGTAAAAGCTGTCACCCCAAGCCGAGATTGCATTGCAATCATAAATTGGCGAGTTTATTCAAAGCGACGGACGAATTGAGAAAATGCAAAATATAAAAAAAAATCACGATTCATTAAAATATATTTTACGTCTTAGAATAATAATCATAACTATATCTGCTTAGATAAACAAACCTACTAAAATTAGAAATATCTTTTACAATTCCAAGCAGCATTTCTCGAAAGCATACGAAAAAAAGTTCTTGATCTTTTTTCGAAGCTACTGGAACTAAGATAATTATTATAACGCAGATTTTTCACAAACTTACTGAGAGTTTACTAGAAAACTATTTAAAAATTCCATACCGCGAACCGAAAAAAGGAACTCTTATAATACTTAATACGAAGGTCAATATTGTCTGAAAGGTCTCACAGCTTATGTAGGAATAAAATCTGAAAGTCTACATTTGTAATTCTATACTAATGACAGTAAGTGACCTTTCAAACCTGAATGAACTCACTACTAGCGGCAAATGTCCACAGATGGCATTTACTACGTGTCATCTGTAGTTAATTATTGAATGATTTTAACAGCAACAAGTGTGTCAATCTGTGCTATGTCGGAGCTGTCTACAGCGTGCTGATGAGAACCAAAGAGCTAAGAATCGCAATGTAGTAATAAAGGTACTATTTAGAAAGTTTTTTGTCATTTTTGAATCCCATAAGTTTTAATTGTAATTCTGTTATTTATTTCAAGTAGTAAATACAGATAAGTACAAACTGTTAGTGTTTGTGGATTTTATTCGATTCTGTGAATTGTGGGTATTATTGTTCATTTCGGGTAAATAAAAAATTAAATATAGGCATGATATTCAGTACAGTTTTGTATGATTTGTTATTGATTACACTGTAGCAAGTAGGGAGGGGCTGCAAATATTTACTTTGCAAAGGAAAAAACTGTTACTGGCTCCGATATTATTTCAAACAAAACCACTTTTATTTAATTTTCAACGTTGAAAGTTAAATAAAAGTACGATTTACAGGCATTGTAAAAAAATAAATAAATGTCTATCTATACATCTATGCTCCCTGATAACCACTATTGCGTCTTTTGAGATACCCGTTGCATAGGTACAGATAATTTTGCAATATAATATAGATAATTATGAAAAGGTAATATATACGATATTCAGGCTTGAAAGTCGTCATTTAGGACTTTAGGACCTCGCTAGGTTCCCTGCGATTGCCAATCACAGCTGTTGATAAAACGTCGGATAAACGACTACATCGATATTCTTACCGGAGGAGAAATAATCCTAAACCATGCCCCACAACCCCGAATATCGAACACTTGCCTGACTTTGCTTGATAAATAATATATGTAATTTCAAATATCTGTTGGAAACAAAAGATTGTACAGAAAAAGACAGCACTACCGAAGTAAGTTCAATTTGGTTGTTTTATTTATTTTTTTTAAACATCGAAAATTATGCGCAGGAATGGTTTCCGCTCTAGCATAGACAAATTATATTCTAAACTGTTATACGACATACTGAAATTTGGGTATACTAATCGAGGCCCTTTACCATCTGTCAGAAATGATATTGTACGTATTGTTTACATCTTTATGGTGTTTATAGTCAATTATTACGAAAGAATTGGAAAAGAATTGTTTTTCATTCCTTCCGGTTCGTGTCGCCAAAAATCCTTTTAAGTAGATATTTTGATCTAGTTCTAGTGTGTAATATAGTATCTGTTAAAAATGTGATGCAAATAAAAAGATTCTAGTTTTCGGAACTCCAGTCTATTTGGCCCNGCACCCGTGCGAAGCATAGTGTACAAATAATACCATTAAACCAATTCCATAACCCCTATTCCGGTATGTTTGTGTGTTTGAAGAAGTTTCACTTCAGTAGCGTGTTGTATAATTACACGTTGTATTTTTTTTTAATGGGAATACGTAGATAGTAGAAACGTTTCCACCTAAAAGTCTAATTTGCCTGGACTATCATTTGTCTATCGTGAAGTGCATTTTTATTAACTCCAGTGTCGTTTCTCCTGTGGAGCTTGTGGAAGTGTCTGAACACGATGTTACACCGGAATTAAAAAACAGTCTGTTTGAAAAAATATTCGTGAAACTATTATTGAAAACTTCAGTCAAAAAATCCAGTAGGCACTTCCTTTTCTTTTTAATCTTGTTTTCACGATTTACGCACTTATATGCCAAGTATGAAAAAACAACTTTCTTTTGAAGTATTTTGACGCGTGTACGGTTGGTAATAAATGAGAGACTGCCGCTTNGTGGTTACAAGATTTTTATTATTGGACTGAACTTTTATTTTATTTCTGCCCTAATAAATCTTACAATAACAGTCGCAATAATTCTGCATCTCATTAGTGATAATTATAAGAAGGTTTTTACAATTTTATGCAAGTATACTTTCTGCATTTATAGTTTTTTTTTGTAATATAGGCTGTCTTTAACGCGTTTATTGAGACTATGACGATTGGCATTGTCGTTGTGTAAGGGAATGTTTTAATAGTCACGTTTTGAAGATTTAAGTACATATCGTCACAAACTAGTTTTTTTGTAATTCTTCCAACAAAATTAAAAGGGATATTTGTTACAAAAACGGTGTATTTCTTACAATTTCTTCTTGTTGCTGTATACATAATTGTCGCTTGTTGAGCAGTTCTTCAGTTACTCCGTTTTTTAAATAAATTGTGTCAAGTGGCTAGTAGTTGATTCAGCTCAACCTGTATTCATGAAGTCTTATTTCAGTTAAAATGCGAATAATTAGTGTTTTTCAGTTTTATCATCATTGCCTCCTATTACCTATCTTTTATTTTAGAAGCAAAATAAAAACTGTATCGTATCCTACAGATTATAATAATTAGAAGTTAATATATTATGTGATTATATACAGGTCAATTATTTCTTAGATAATGAAATTGAAAAGTGCAGTTTTCCTAACAAATTCTGGAACTACTAATCGACCAAAAAAAATTGTTTCGGTGAAGTTGTGTCAAGAAATGTATTTGGGGATGTAGTTATGGCACACCTAACTTTGTCATTTATTCTTTAAATTTCATGTGGTATACAGGCCGTGTCTTAGTGAAGTCAAAATAATAAACAGAACTTCTGATTATTGATTACTGATATATGCAATGAAAAACAGCCCTTTGAAAATATACTTAAGTTTGAGATAGATAGATACATTTTTAGTGTTTGGAAACTATAAATTGCAAATTGATACGCAGTCGCTCATCGCGCAACGGATTCTTGTATTTTCTATCCTTTATTAGTCATGATTCTTTTTAGACCCATTTCGTTCCATTTACTCCTATGTTTAGTCTTCTTGTTTGTGAGTAAGATGACAACGACATTTCAGAGAAGGTTAGAAATGAAGAGGTATTAGAAAGGATAGGACAACGGAGGACTGTATGGAAGGCAATGAGAAATAGGCGAGATAGTTTGGTAGGACACCTTTTCAGGCATGAAGGTCTAGTCAGAGACATATTAGAGGCAAAAACGGGAGTTAGGAGGGGTAGAGGTAGACTTAGGTTAGATTACTGTTCGCAAATAGTTAAGGATATGGGTTGTTCTAGTTTTAGGGAAATGCGAAGATTAACTTAGGGTAGGAAAGAGTGGAGATGCGTGTCCAACCAGTCTTAGAACAGACGACCTTATGATGATGAAAGTTGATTTTAAAATAGTATGAAAACCAGAAATCCGCTTGCATTATTGTACACTTGAGATAAAGGATACTAACCAAAAAAGAACATACTTTCGTTAAGTTGGGCAACTTCACTGAAACAGGGGCTGTAGCAGCATCTGGACGGGTAAAATCAGTACATAAAGTCGATAAAAGGAAGTCGTCAAGCGAAATCTTCGAACATTTTCACAATTACAAAATTTCAGATGTAGTATTTTTAAAAGGCTTATGTGTATTAAGGATGTTTGGGTGGTACAATCGGAGACAAGAGTACATAAAATTAGAAATTCGTGATTAATTAGGTTTTGCAACATATCATGAATATTATCTATACTAAAAAAAAGTATACGGTTTGAGAGAAAATTTGGAATTTGAATAAAAACTTTGAATAAAATAAGAAATAACGAATAATATGGAAAATTTTTAACTTACTTTTGGCAGTGAATATGCATTGATTTCAAACTTCGAAACAAAAAATATTCAGTTTCAATCTTTATTAATAATGAGCGTAAAACTTTTTAATATGTTTAAATAATAATTAAAACTTTAAAATTGCATTTATTTCAGACAATTATAAATATTATCATTATATTATCAAGTAAAAACGAGATTTTCAGCTAATTTTTCATTTTTTCCTCGATAACCATTTAGTGAATTTGAATAACCTTACGCTAAAGTGATTCTCCAGAGTTCAAGTTACTTATTATAAAAGTTTGAAATTTCTGGTAGCTTTTTTTCTGTTAATAAAAATAAATTTAATCTGTTCGGTTAACGAATCTCCATAAAATGACGTGTAAAATTACAATTTTTTAAAATTTCAATAACTTTTTAACGGTTTAGTGAATCGATTTGTAATTTTTACAGAAGTTTTAGAATTGAATGAGGAACGTTCTTCCAAATTTTTATTTGTCTCGTAGCATTTTGACATACCACCCAAACATCCTTAAGTTTAGTCCTGGAATTTTCCTTTTGTCGATAATAATTTGTAATCTTGTGTTGTGATACGCTATTGGAAATGTTTCGTTGGCATATAGTCAGTTTGATACGTGACGAGATAAAAAGAAATATGTACAATTTAATGTTGATCACCCGATCAGTGTCACATTTGCGGTCCATTGTGTATTTCATTAATATGCTAATTTAGGGACTGGGAGGCAAGTATCGATTCTGCGGATTACTATGCAAATTTCGGGCAAACATTTAGAATTTCCGGTATTTATTATTCAACGACTCATACGAAGTTATGCTTGCAAAACGACGAGATGACAGCACGCTAATCGCTAATGTATTCTGATGTCAATGACGGCACTACGAGCAGTTGTATGTACGCAAGTACTATGTATGTATGTAGCTGTGTACGTCTGTGTGTATGTACGGTACAAAGCAATTAGAAATTCGCAACGGAAACGCTCCGGCAAATATTAATTTAGTTTTGGTTTTCAGTTTTCAAATCACAATTTCTGACGGACAGAACAAGCATAAAAAAACAAAATTACAAAAGAGTAACTAACGAATAGTAACTTAGAGAAGAAATGGAAAATTATAAATGGAATGAAAATTATTATGTTGAATGTTTTTATACATAGATACATGACTGAAATAAGTATAAATGTCCAATATCCAGGGGCGGTTAAAGAATTTGGGGGAAAAGGGGGCGGGCTCAATGATTATACAGGCCCCTTGTTAAGTAGACTTTTTAGTATATGTAAGTTTGATTATGAGTACGTTAATTTTTTTTGATAATTTCAAGTATCTAGAGTTTTTACTTTATATTTTGGTAGGTGCTTTGGGTTAAGTACAAGTTTTTGGACAGCTTTTTTCTTGCATTTTCTTCATTATATTTATTGATAGGATCGTGCAACAGGGCCTAGTCCAACTCATAGATAGATAGTTACCAGTTTCCCAATTCCTTAGGTTTCTAATTTTTTTTCGAGGTTCCCCAATGTTTCCACCATACTTAGCTGTAAGTACTTACATAAAAATATACTAGGTGTTCATATCCTGAAGACGGAGGTAGAGAACTGAGGTGGACAACCTTGAGTGTCGAAACATTTTTTATGTAAAAATTCAGGTTACAGAGTCTGAATAACTTACACTATTTGAACCTCTTAAAAAATGTTTTCACTATATCTCATATAGTAAGTCATGGTAGGGTCAAGATTAGTTCAAAATTGACCCAAGATTTTGGGATATTGTATCAAACATCAGGTAAATAATTAAATTTGCAATGCCTCTGCTTTTTTTCACAAAACTTAAAAAATCAGTGATACGTCTTTTTTCATCAGTTATAATTGCATTTCGTATCAAAGGTTCTACAGAAATAGGAGAATTTTTTTGAAGCACATCGCTTTATTGCTTTA
This sequence comes from Agrilus planipennis, assembly GCF_000699045.2. Lineage (NCBI taxonomy): Eukaryota > Metazoa > Arthropoda > Insecta > Coleoptera > Buprestidae > Agrilus > Agrilus planipennis. Next base: position 161,117 of record NW_020442454.1, on the reverse strand, counting down.
AATGTTCAAAAATAATTTGCCATGTGACAATATTCGACAGTTGGTAGAGTTTGCAGTAAAATGACGAAAATGTGTCAGAATTAATGTACGAAGGTGTGTCTTGCGTTTGTGTACGCAAATATAATCATACAAAATCCTGGAAAAATGTTTGTTTAGTGGCTTGCATTGTAGATTTTTAACTGTTTAGTTCCGTCACTTCACATCCTGTTATTTTATATTGTAAATATTAATATTAAATATTCACTTATTTACCCAGTTTTTTCTTACGCTTTTATAGTTAGGAAAGCAATTCTAAACTGTAAAAATCTATGCTTACTTGACTAGTTTGTAAACCAGGTGGATAGCATACAAATTATCCAAATGTCGGGTTTGATGGACATGTTTAGGATTAGGTCCTAAATAAGATTTGTCGAACTCTCTAAAATCCCCCCTGTCTCTGCGATGACTTCTTCGTTTGAGCTAAATTTTTTTCTCGCGAGTCATTTCTTCATAGTAGGGAACAGGACGAAGTCGCAGGGCGTCAGATCGAGTGAGTACGGGGTGTGCGGCAGTAGTTCATAACGTAATTCATGTAGTTTGTCGGCAACAACTCCTGATGAATGTGCCGGTGCGTTATCGTGTTGAAAACGCACCTTCTTTTTCGTCAAATGCGTCCGTGTCTCCTTCAATTTTTTGTCGAAGCGGTCCAATAACTCACTGTAGTATTGTCCAATGATCGTTCTTCCTTTTCAACCAATTTCCCTCAGGAACGTCCTTTGTCTTCAAACACGGGTACTTATTGAACCGCCCTCGTATGTATATTAATATTTTTGTGTTCAACTTTTTTATTACTATAATAAATAACTTGAATTAGTTAAGTAATTTTTAAACTCTGGGCCGTTTGATGAATAGGGGAACAGAGTAGAACGTTGAACAGGGAATTAGGTGGGGAAAAAGAGTAGACGAGGAATAGGGTTAAGTGAATAATGGATATATTATTTAGATAAAGAAAAGCTCTAGTTTTAAGTGCATTATTATTGGTTTATATTGTTCAATGATATGTAGGATATGTGTAGGTAAACATTAATTTAGTCAATTTAATGAAAGAAAGTGTAATTTTTTAGCTATAGCTTTTTATATTCATTTTAATACAATTTTCATACATCTACTTGCAGCAAAGTTAATTTCACTTAGTAATTGCTTCATAATTACAATTTAATAAATGTAAAACTTAAGGGGTAAATATTCCATAGAAAAACGTGTTTATTAAAACGATTTATAACATGGACCAGTAACTAATTTTACAACGTTGCCCTTAACTTGTGATTAACCAGTTTTTATTTAATTTAATTAGTACGATGTGTAATCATACCTTAAATCTGTTTTAATTGCCGTTTCTGTACTAGGCAAATGTTTTAGTTTAATAACGTCGAACTAGCTAACGTTGTATCCCATTTTACGATCTCTTGTGGCACGCCAACTTCCGTAACATTTCAAGCTTCACGAACGCCCTTCGGGTCATTTCACCAAACGATTGTAACCACGATTGAAACAATCCGCAGTATCTCGTTTAATCGGTAATTTCCACATACGAGATTGCTCTGGGGTTACATTCGCAACTAAACTAAATAATTAGTGGTACCTAAGTATCCCCGTGCTACCTAATCGTTCACGCAACGTCGATACTGCTCGAAATAATATCATGAGATTACAAAACTTTTTACAACTGATACCGAACCTAATAAGTTGACGTAATTGTGTATCTTTGCGCCCTAAGTATGTAGTTATGTTGCCGTTGTTCGGCTAATTGCGAAACAATGTTATGATGTATATCATTAATTTAATATGTGAACGTCGAAGCATCTGGAACACTTTGAATGAAACTTATTTCATAAGAAAGGTACAGGATCATAGATATTGACGATATAAATTGTATAGGTATGTTGTCGTTAAGGCAGAAAAAAAGTAAAAAAAAGTAGTTCACCAGTCAGGAATCGATCCTAACACATCAATGTTTGTGACTGTTTTAAGTGACAAGTGTTGAAATTAATTCATTTGAATAATGCATGATGAGTGTAAGCAAGAAGTCAAATCTCTGTAAGTAAGTTGTCTTGAAAATTTGAGAAAATAATAGAGATCGTTGCGTTCGCTATGTCCCATGAGAGGCGGGAAATTCCCGGCATTTTCAAATGTAACAAGGGAAACAAAATAGCAAATTTAATTTACTCACTGGAATAAACGTAATCAGAATTCATTTTTCAATTCACTAAAAGGTTCATTGAATTCACTGATTTGTTTTCTACTAACTTCAGGTTAGGTTAGGTTACTAACTTGAGGTTACTGACAGACAAATGATTTTACTTGGTACCTGGTAGATGGTGGTTGTTTTTTGAACTGCTACTCTACAAATTTTTGCGGACATAATTCTTATATGAAACCTCATGGAGATTAGACTTCTTCTCTATATTCTCCAATGCTTAGTAACCAAACTGAAACTAGTGATAATTATTAATTTAACAGGTAACTTAGGATGGAAAACACGTTAGAGATATAAAACAAAAAGTAGCGCAGGTTGGGTTATAAGTCATTCTTATAGCCGCGAATTTTGAATTTCGAAAAAGGATTATAATCCTTAAATAATTATTAAACGTAATAGTATGCGTGTGGAGGGTGAATGGTGGGCGTTGTGATGTTGTAGAAGTATGCTAAAAACACCGTGGATAGAATTTTTTAGAAATGAGGAGGTATTAGAAAGAGTACAAGAACAGAGAGCATTATGGAAATCAATAAGAATTAGGTAAGATAAATTGGTAGGACACCTTCTTAGACATCTTAGAAAGGGTAGTTACAGACATATTGGAAGCAAAAATATGAGTTCAGAGGGGTGAAATGTGAACATAGGAAGCAGTGAAGATGTGTATTCAACCAGTTGAAAACCTTGTGATGATGAAGTTGACGGAAGAGCGAAGTGCTTCGTCTTTTTCTTAATCATTGTATTTTGAAATTTTTACAAAACTACGGACTGCTTAGCCAAAGATGCATCTTTGATATACTCTTTTATCACCACACGTTGGGGATTGAAAAATAAAACATTATGAAACTAATTTTTTTTGTTAGGGGATTGTAAGTATTCCCTATAAAATTCAAATTTTTATTTTATAAAAAAGCGTTTTGTTTTGACTCAGCCAGTCGTTAGTTCGACCGCCAGCTTTAGCCACATAAGTAAAAGTTTGATTTTCAAGTTAAGCTATAATTGCAGCAGAAACCTTATTTATTAAGATACTCCAGGATGTGAAATAATCTTCATAGGAAAATTACTGATTAAAACGGGAAACAGTTGGATACGAATCGTTTAAATCCAGATGTCTATCATTTGATGGCGAAGTAGTTCGAGGGACAGTGGTGTTACTTGAATTGTATACGGAAGTAATTACACTGTTTGCGATTGTAAATGAGAATGCACTGTTGTAGATTACGTTAGCCATTAAATTGTTGACTTAGGGCAATTGCATTTACTACGTTGAAAGAACTGCTAACTTACCAACAAAATTATCAGGTGGCGGAAAGTCGAAGCCTTTCATTAACTGAAATTAACCAGTAAATGCTTTTGTTTCAATGATCGATCGAGCAGTTTAAAGTTGCTTACACTAGATTCTATCAGTAGGCATGTTACGTACGAAACAGAAAATGTAGACTTAAGTATTGCAGATAGTCAAACTAAAATTGTAATTGTTCCATATTTTTAAACAGTCTCACAACTTTAGGCAAATAGGTTTAAACAAATTTCTGACTTTGCAAATATGTAAGATAACGGCGACTATGTAGGTGTTCGGGGGCTCCAACACCCACGAAACGAAAACGTGGGTGCTGAGTACCCATGACCATTGACTAAAGACATGGTAAAATAAACAATACGACGGAAGAAGTAGGAACGAACTATTTCTTTCTATTTATTGGACGTAATACCGAATTCTCATACATTATAGAAGAAAGAAAGTTATATCCAATGAGATACCCATAAAAAATTCTACTTATAAGGATCTATTTTAATGTAGAGCAGACTAGAGATGTTACTATTGAGTTAAATTAAGTTAGAAGGAAATTCGACATACAGAAATTCCGAGGGAGTCTATTGTATTTAATACCAATGACGATGTCTTCGAAAATTTATTACTAATTTCGCTTTATTAAATTAATCTACGTATACTTGCTAGGTACTTGATACTTAGTCGCTTAAAATTGCAATATCCCTATATAGTAGTATAGGTGTATATATGATGTAATAATCAATCAACGTTATAAAAGGAACTTGTAACTCATGGTGTTAGTACTTAATAATGTTTGAAAAATCGGCCTTAATGCGTGAGAAGGTATTCTACAGTGGCGTAGCGTAAATTTCTGCCACCAGGGGTGAAGTCTAAATTTGCTGCCCATCCTATTTTATTTGTTTTTTTTTATGGTATGGGGACGGGGGTCTGATGGTTGGTGATTATATTAGTAACATTTATTTATTTATTTTTATGATTATTCTGCAAAATTTGGTAGATTCTGATTTGATAAATATTTTTGCCGCTCCTACTTTTGCGACGCCCGGGGCCCATGGCCCCTTTGCTCCCCCCACGGTACACCACTGGTATTCTACTAACCCATCTCGCGTATTTCTGATTGACTTCCAAAGAGTCCTCTGTTTTCTTACTCTTTCTAATACCTCTTCATTTCTAACCTTCTCTATCCACGGTATCCTCATCATCCGCATATAACACCACATTTGGAACGCTTCTTATCTTTTCATTTCCGCAGCGCTCACCGTCCGTGTTTCGCAGCTGTACAGCGCCGCGCTCCAAGCATACACCTTTAACAACCTTTTTAGAATTTATAAATTAACCGTCCTCGAGCATAGAAGTAACTTCTTTTTATTGAAGGCGACTCGACCATCTGCTTTATATTGTAATGTTCGTGGGTTTAACAAAATTTAACTTCTAAGGCGAAAACTATTTATTTACACTAATTATTAGAGAACTTAAAAACACTATTAAATTATTACTAAACATAGGTTATGAATTATTCTATTTATTTACACTACTGTTGTATTCACTGCGCTATTTATTTCACTTCTATCACTGTCAATTTATTTCTGGATTCACTTCTGCAACGGTCAGTTTATTTCTCCTCTCGGCAATCGTCTCTTCCTTTAAATACTTTTTTGTTTCCTTTCTGGAACCCTCTAGAAACATCCGGATCGTTTCTTTTTTCTTTGAACTGTTTAACTGCTTTCCCAGCTTTGGTCCAGAACGCAGGTAGACATTTACAAATACGGCGCACGTGAGGAAAAGCCCCCACGGCTAGTCGGCGAATCGATAAGCCGTTCACGCACACGTGTGCCCGATTTTTTTTTGTTTTATTGAGGCAAAAAAATCGTTGGTAATAAACTATTTACTTAAATTGCCGATAGAGTTTGAGAAAAAGGTGAATGATATTTTGGGAGGTAATGTGGCACCTTACGGTAAAAATTGATCAATTTTTCAAGTCCACAGTTAATAGCAATCGGGGATGGTTTACTAGGGCACATTCACAAATAGGATTACCTCAACCAGCTTCGCTGTTCCAGAAATCTTACTTACTACCTTCAGGCACAGCGAAATTGGTGTAATTATTTTTATCCAGTTCGGCTTTGCGATAAATCCGACGTAGCTGCAGCTTAGTTTTATACGTGGATATAGGACGACGAATATTTGTGACTACATCCGAGCTAAATAACATAATTGAGATTGAAAAAGCTGTTGATAATGTCTGCAAGATTTTGACTTCCCATTACGTATGTTTATACAACCAAAAAGTTTAATTTAACAAGCACGAACTAATGAAAATCCTTCATGAAGAAACTTAAGCGCCCTGGTAATTTTTTTCATTGTTGGTTTCTTACAAAAATATAGTATAAAGGAGGAGAACAAAATAAGTAGGGACTGAATAATGTACTGACGGCTTGTGGGTGTGTTGCTTGGGTGAGAATCTAATTGTGTATGTTAACGGAATTGTGTGTAATCCGTCATTGTATACAATTCCTAGGAAATATATATAATTCCTAAAATTGCCCGAAAATGTGTGAAATAAATTACTTATATTAGATACATCTATACATTTCCTAAATAGCAATCGGAAATACAATTACGTTCAAGTCAATGGGTACGCGGGGATAGCGTAACGAGGGGAGGGTATTGCGTTATCCGATCAGGAGATTTATTGCATTCATAGATAACTCTGATTCTCAGTTTACTAATGTGTTTTATTCATTTTATTCGCATTAGCTTTATACATTTTCTAATACAACATCGCAATTTCATACAATTTCTAGGAAATGTATATATTTCCTAGGAAATGTGTATATTAAAAATTTTGAAAACAATATTTTATAGATTTCCTAAATAGCCTAGGAATTGTATACCTAGATTTCATACATTTCCGGTAACATATAAACTATTTAAACGTCTTCCGCCCAAGGTCTAAAACATAGTCTGTGCAAAAAAATTGCGAACAGACCTTGTAGTTTCTGGGTTTGAGCGTAAAGGTATGTGATGTATGCCCATGCGCATGGGCTGTACCACGGAAGGACGGGGGGGGGGTGTTTGATCCACTGTAGCACGCACCATTTAGTGTTTTCTGTAATGTTATTCCAAGTCACTGTCTATGATGGAATTAGGAGTTGAAATTTGATGAAAACTCTCAAGAAATTGATGAAATGTGTTGAATTCTGTTTATGGAGATAATACACTAAAGAAAATAGCTCTATTCAAATGGACGAAGCAGTGGCAAGACGGCTGTAGTTGACCTCCTGTGTTGATAACAACATTGAATGTATGCGGTCTATTATGTTTTCCGATTGCCGAACAAGCAGTAACTCTTATTACATTCTACATAACTGTAGAGGTTTCTGAAAGTTTTAGGAATCATGTGCATCGTATGAGGCCAAATTTTTGTAATGGTAACGTATCACTGAAATGCATCTGCATAATCAGCAGTGATTGTCCATATGTTTTTGGTCCGTAACTTGATCACCACACTCTCTACTCATCATATTTAACCCCCTGCGACTTTGTTTATTCCATAATGCAAAATGGTAATTCAAGAATGAGATTGGGAAATGTGAAGACGATTAGACGGGAACATTAAAAATTGGTTCTTGAAAAAGGTTCCTTTCGTTATAAATCTAAATGACGTCTTGGTTGGTGTTTTTGTAACAACTTTTCTTTGGAAAACTTTAATCTGTCTATAAATCTGTTTGTTTTGAATCCTTAATCTAAAAAAGAATGAGCTTAAAAAGAGTTATTCTGTTTGTCAGTTTTCAAAGACAAACGGCTTCAATATTTACTTTCTTTCGGCGCAGTGTTTCGGAAGTTCTAAAAAATTAACGCGACTATGGTTAAAAAGCAAAAGAAAAAGCAATCATCAATACGGCAAGGGTAATCGCTTACTTCCGCAGTCTTCTTGTTCGTTATATATATACATATGAACTAACAACATGTGAGGGAGGCAGTGAAAAGTGACTTGAGTAATAAAATTGTCAGCCGTTACAGTAAGCTTCCTAAATATTCGATTGTAGGTGGAACTCAACTTCATTCCCGCGTGAACTAGTTTTAAAATTCTCGCAAAATTTAAAGAGAAGTTCAATAATTCCAGGATTCTGAAAGTACAAAACAAAATTTACAATTTTTTGTTAATCTTTCATGATCAGCTTAACTGAAATAATCAGTTACCCTGCTAATATTCAGTTGAAACCCAGTGAACTAAAAAATATTTTTTGCAGGAAAAAGTACTTTCAAAGTCACAAACTTCTTCAGAAGAATTTGGAGGTGATTTCTGGAAATTGTTGTCAAACGAAAACTTTCTTGCAATAATTGATCTGGCCTTTCAGTTTTTTTAAGTAGCTTTGGATCAACATGTTTCTGAAAAGTTTTTCAAATCTTAATTTTGTTTTAAGTAAATGCCACGCATCTCTAACTAAATAGCATATATTTCATTTTGACAAAAACAACGTAGGTATACTTCGTTTACTTTCTGTAGCGATGTGACCTTCAGTTTGACCAGCGCAAAGTAGAAAAGAACAGCACTAGGCCAGAGAAGGAACGAGACAACTCTCGGCCAAACTCTTAACCGGTGAGGAGCGTATAATCCGTACAGTACTGCACGGAAAAATTGACCATTTTATCTACTACAATTGCGTTGCTCAAATGTGCTGTTATTGGTACCATTTACTACTGAAAATATCAACGAGATGTTTATTTATATTTGAAGACATATTAAAGGCTTTAACGCTTGTTTTCGACTCGCACTACTATTCATGATTGAACAAAACTTTTGGCAGGTACTGTATGAAAAAGTTTGTTTAATGAACAAGAGTCGAGAGTATAATGAGCTTTTTTCTCCACACCTACGATTTTGCCAGCGCGCATCCAAGACATTGGAAGGGGCACATCGCTAAAGAAAGTAAATGAAGTATACAATCAATATGATTTCTAATCAATTACAATATTGGATTTAGATTTTGTTACTTAAAATTTTGTTTCTGCATTTGACAACTGATGGTACTTATTTTATCATTTTAATGAATGACAATTAATTCCAAAATGTTCATTTTTTTGTTGCACAAAACAAGATTTTGAAAAAGGCTTAGTTAAAAAAAAAGGATTCGTCAATCCATCAATAATGGTGGGTCACCAGTGTGTGTTGAAGAAATATAAAATGTGGAACAAAAGTTCGAAAAAATTTTATCAAATGTTCCTGCGACAATATTGCTACTCTGGATTTTTCTGGTGGTTTTGAGTTTCGTACTAGATTTTGTTAGAGTAATATATGTATTTCCTTAAATAGTTACTACAATATCGAGTAGTGGGATAGACAAATATTCAAAATAACCTTAAAAGTGGTGACTTACTCTAGTTTAGTTATTATGAACTTCTATATTTTAATTTCTGGACGTTCAAGTAAATTAAGATTTCGTTTGACTACGTAAAATTTTTCTTGCTTCTATTTTTGTTCTATGCGAAACGTTCTTTCTTTTTTGAAAGACGGCTACGTCATACAAAATCTGCACTTTGTAGAACAAAATAAAATTAATTATCAGAATAAATATCTTACTTTAACGGTAGTTTTTATTTATGAAAGGAGCCATGTGTGCAATGAAGTTAGAAGACAAGGCGCGTATAACGGCCGATTTAGGTGGTGGATTTATCGGCCATAAAAGTAACTTCAAACTTTAATCTAAAATAAATTGAATCGAAATTGCAAGTTAAAGAAGCTGTATGGAAGTAAGATATTGATCGTCTGGGAAGGTTTTAGTGTAAATATTTTCTTCTTAATTTAAAGTTATTATTACAATCGTGTTCGATATACTTTATCGTAGAGATGGACCGAGTACCCGGTTTGGATCTGGTACTCGGCGAATCCAGCAATTTTTTTAGGATCCGATCGACTACCGGATAATGATGCCAGGTATCCGGGTAATTCTACCAAAAGAAAAAACCAAACATCAGCAATAATAATTTAATTAAATATAACATAAAACCTACCTAATGAAAACTGGTAATTAAGATTGTATTGGGATAGGTCGTTTGTTCTAATTTGTATTATTTATTGATTACTATTGTGAATATTAGTTTGGTAGGTGCACTATATCGTTCAAAATTGACTTTACGTCGACATGAGTAAATTCATGAAGCAGTTGATGCTGCACAAGACTTTCAGTGGCCCTGCTATGAAGTAATTCGTGCATTTGAATTAATCAGTAAATAAAATAAATTTAAAAAATCCACTTTGTGGCAACACGTGACGTTAAATTCTTAAAGATTTTTTTGTTAGCCGCCCTTATGAGTTACCACTGCGCATCTTTATATTATAATAAAAAGAGAAAAGGATAATTAGTTTTAGAAAATGATCAATATCAAATCGACATAATTAGAACATCAGGACAGATAACTATTTTGCTATCCAAAATTCAGGAAATATTTTTAATCGTTGATGCAAAAAGAAAAATCTTAAGATGTGAAACATTTGTGTGATGACATTAGGCTGATTACCGCTTGCCTTTATCTGTCTGTCGATGGCGTTGTGGCTACCGAATCGATAAACAAACAGTAAACAAAAAGGAGAGAAGATGGAAGAAACCGAGTATTTTTCCATAAGGAATTAATATGACATTCAAATGAAAACTCAGCAAACGGACTGATATAATGTTAATTGTTTTTTTGTAATTCTTTTGCATGCTGTTTGTTGGAATATTTGATATAAAGTTATTTTGAGATATCTTTGTGTTTTCAAAACAATTGAATGTTCAAGTTAAATTCAATTTCAGCAATATTAAAAGAAAAATTTAACTTTCTGGAGCCCAAACATTTAACTTCCATTAAAAGTCAGACAATTCAGTAAATTTTCAATACAAAATTTTAAGTAGGTACAACAAAGTATGTATTCATCTGAATTTTCATCATTAATTTTAATTAACTGTGTAGTGCTTCAGTAAGAATATTATTATAAAATCGCATTGTAATTTCTGATAGATTTTAACTTTATTTATTAATATCGTGCATTTGTAAGGTTTCACACACTAAGGGTTGACATTCAGACATATATAAACCTTAGTTCATGAATGGTAATCATGTTTAAAAACGAAAATCTTTATTTGAGAAGTGCACCGTATATGTAGCCAGGGAGCCAAATTCTTTCTTTATTGTTTGTAAGGATAACGGTGAATGAAAATAAAAAAAATCTTTATTTTTTTTTAATTTTATTCGTCCTCAAATTTATTATTGTTATGTTCTTAAGAACTTATCACGAAAACAGCTATACGTAAAAAGATGTAAACCAACCAAAGATATTATTCATACGTGAACTTAAACAATAAATAGATACCAAAAGTTGTACATAATATTAAACAGTTAGAAGTACAGTCTATTTCAATTTGTTAGAATTGTGACCTTGAAGAAATCTGCGCGAAGATACTGTACAGTACTAGACGAAAATGTTTAGCAATTTCTTAAAACAAAAATATATAAATTAACAATCGAAAACAAAGTAAATGTTTTACAATGTCAAACAAATTTCTTGGAAGGTAAGTCGTAAAAACTTATCTTTTTGAAATATGGTCCCTTAAAGTTGCATTTTTCCGTAAGGATTTTCTAGGTACAATTATACCTTTTATACGTATTGAACGCGTTCAAATATGCATACAATATGTCTGATCAGTACTCCTGTAAAATTAAGGGAAAAAAGTACATAAAGAAAAAATTGAATGAGCCATCTCGCACCACTCAGTGATATACATAAACATGTAGGTAATGACCTTACCACAAACCCAACTGCTCCGGCAATGATGACCCGTATTCGCGTGATGCCACCAGGTCATTCCCATTGCACCATTCATATGTGACCACCGTATTATATTATTTTTGTATTATTTTGTGGTAATACAATAACTGCCAATCGAATAGTAACTACGGAGTGCAGGTTACTATTAAATATCGTCACCTGTTCTTCTACTCTTTCTAATACCTCTTCATTTCTAACCTTCTCTATCCACGGTATCCTCATCATTCGCCTGTAACGTCACATTTCGAACGCTTCTAACCTTTTCTTATCTGCCACGCCCACTGTTCATGTTTCGCACCCGTACAGCGCCGTGCTCCAAACATACACCTTTAACAACCTTTTTCGAATTTTTAAATTAACCCTGTAAGGCCCCTGGATTATTATTATTATTATTAGTGCAACTAATTAATGCAACTTTTGAAGTTCCAAAACATTTTAATAACCAACCACATTTACTTGAATCTCTACTGTTGTTTTTATACACGTGAACATACATACATACATACATATGAGTATGTGTTGTGTTAAAATAGTATCAGCTTCTTCATGCTAACGTTGGGCTATTATCTTAGCAAAGTTGTGTAGGCTTATTGTAATCGTGTAAGGTGAGTGTTTGCGATGTGTCTGTCTGTGTATTGTAATAATAGAACGCTGCGATTTTGAGAACGTCTTCCGGAAAAGGCACCTGATTATACAAACGGATTGAAACACGACACATGACACTGACAGAAACAGACGCTTAATTGTGATATAGACAGTGGCGGCGTGTGCTCATTGATTACATGTTCCGTAAGCTTCCAGAAGAAAAATAAACTTGCTGAGTATATTACCGTTGAGCCAGAACATAGTTTAAACTAACTTTTTATAAAACGTGATGTTCAACACGGTGAAAGTGTTGTTTATTTAACTGTTACGATGGAATATCACAAAGTAACCGCCATATCAATCCAATATTTGGAGTTTAAATTGTCTGACGTGCCTAATTGGCCTGTATAATTAATTTTAGTAGAACTTCAAAGCCTAACATGAAGACAAAGTTAGACCACAGTATGAAGGTTCTATACACCTATACAGTAGGTTCATTCCTTTGATCTGCTTAAACTACCGACATTTTTTGCAGTCCATCATAAATTAACTTTATGTGCTCTCAACTGCCATATACGAGGACGGTTCAATAGCTTTACCGAAGTGTTTAGTACTGTGACTGCACGGTAACACCCTGTACAAGTCGCCCCCTGTTTAACGGGTGAAGTGATGAAGCGTCAGCAAGAGAGGGATATATGGGCGTGACTGGGAAGTGAATCTACTGTATACAAACTTTACACTGAACATTTGGCAGTAGTGTATGAAAATAAATAAAAGTAAAACTAAAATACTGGTATGCAAGGGAAGAAAAAATAGGGAAAGAGCGAATATAAGGATAGGAGACGAAAAATTAGAAGAACTGGCTGATTTTAGATATCTAGGAAGTCAGATAAGTCAGGACGGAAGGAGTAGTAGGGATATAAAGCAGAGGATAGCGCAGGGTCGTGTCGCCTTTAATAAAAAGAAGTCACATCTATGCTCGCGAACGGTTAATTTAGAAATTCGAAAACGGTTGTTAATAGTGGATGTTTGGAGTGCGGCTTTGTACGGGTGCGAAACGTGGGCAGTAGGTGCTGCGGAAAAGGAAAGGTTAGAAGCCTTCGAAATGTGGTGTTATAGGCGAATGATGAGGATAACGTGGGTAGAAAAGGTTAGAAATAAAGAGGTATTAGAAGGAATAGGAGAACACAGGACTCTATGGAAGTCAATAAAAAATAGGCGAGATAGGTTGGTAGGACACCTTTGTAGGCATGAAGGTCTAGTCAGAGACATATTAGAGGCAGAAACAGGAGTTAGGAGGGGTAGATGTAAATCTAGGTTAGATTACTGTTCACAAATAGTTAAGGATGTGGGTTGTTCTAGTTACGGAAATGCGAAGATTAGCTCATGATAAGAAAGAGTGGAGGTACGTGTCCAACCAGTGTTAGGACTGACGACCCTATGATGATGATGATGATGATGAAGCTAAGACTATCAAGGCCGCAAATCTTTGAGAAAAGTGCTTGTAACTCATAAACGACTGACTTTAGATATGGGGAATGGTCACGGAAATCGATTTTATTTTTTATTCCGCATACGATGACGTATTAAAGAAGTTATTATAGTTCGATGTTAGCAGAATTTGGTGCTTGATACAGAACACCCTGTCTATTNCTAGGAAGTCAGATAAGTCAGGACGGAAGGAGTAGTAGGGATATAAAGCAGAGGATAGCGCAGGGTCGTGTCGCCTTTAATAAAAAGAAGTCACATCTATGCTCACGAACGGTTAATTTAGAAATTCGAACACGGTTGTTAACGGTGTATGTTTGGAGCGCGGCGTTGTACGGGTGCGAAAAATGGGCAGTGGGCGCTGCGGAAAAGGAAATGTGGTGTGATAGGCGAATGATGAGGATAACGTGGGTAGAAAAGGTTAGAAATTGAGAAGGTATTAGAAAGAATAGGAGAACAGAGAACTCTATGGAAGTCAATAAAAAATAGGCGAGATAGGTTGGTAGGGCACCTTTGTAGGCATGAAGGTCTAGTCAGAGACATATTAGAGGCAAAAACAGGAGTTAGGAGGGGTAGAGGTAAACCTAGGTTAGATTACTGTTCACAAATAGTTAAGGATGTGGGTTGTTCTAGTTTTAGGGAAATGCGAAGATAAGCTCAAGATAAGAAAGAGTGGAGGTACGTGTCCAACCAGTCTTAGGACTGACGACCCTATGATGATGATGATGATGATGAAGAAGCTAAGACTATTAAGACATCAAATCTTTGAGAAAAGTGTTTGTAACTCATAAACGACTGACTTTAGATATGGGGAATGGTCACGGAAATCGATTTTATTTTTTATTCCGCATACGATGACGTATTAAAGAAGTTATTATAGTTCGATGTTAGCAGAATTTGGTGCTTGATACAGAACACCCTGTCTATTTCTGAGTAATATATTATAAATAGCCCAAGACATCGGTATCTTGTGCCAAAACAGAGAGCCTGTTAATGTTAAATTTTCGGAAAAATAATAAATTATAATTGTCAAATCAGTGAATAAACATGTTTGATCTTTGCTTATTTATATGTACACATACAAATAAACATTTATTGTATTTTTCCTTACTGCACTATAACATTTCCGAAGTAGGAAAACTAATACGTTTTCATTTTTCTTGAACATGGAAACTTTATTAATGACAGAGTTTATCACATTTACAATTTTGGCCTTAAGAGTCTAAAAGGCAGACGAACAGACTGAAGGGCGCCGTAAACTTGTCGGTGGTATTGATCAGCGTTTCAGAGTAAAGAAAACAAATAGGAGCGAGACGAATAAGAACCTAGAAAATTAGAAAGCTGTGTATGCAATTTGTATCTATATTTACTTGTTTAATTATGAGTACAAAACTCATCCCTGGCCACGTTTAGCCGCATTCTTGAAAATAAATTAGTAAAAAATAAATGATTAATGTTGCCCCAAAATCTCTGACTGTGGATAACAAAATTTAGTATCAGCAGCGTATTGTTTACTATTTTACCGAAAGTAAAATAACGGAAATGTTAATTTTTGATGGAAAAAGAGCCTCCTTGACTAACCTAATGAATTTAAAAATGTAGATGTAGATGTGAATTAAAATACATATAAGTAGGTACTGTACATATAATAATAAATATTGTATATTTGTCATTTCGTTTCCTAATGGCTTCTTCATGTGAAAGAAGCAATACAAGAAATTATTAATGGAGTACAGTTTCACAATTGTATGGAATTTACGGATTTAGCGTTTTTATTTGAAAGAAATATTGCAATAAGATTTTACATACTTAATGTATATTTATTCATGGTACAGTACAGATATGTTATAAAAATACCAATTAAAAAAGTACATTTAATAAATGCATTTTATGTTTCATTTGATCGTTAAAAGTAAACATTTAATTTTCTTAATTTGTTTATGTACCTAATACAGATTTTGTGATATGTGCATATTCAGACTTTTTAGAGTATTTTTATTAAGATCCCATGTGCTTTCTCAAAGGTAGTTATTTTTACGTTCTTTGATCCTTTCTCCGAAAAGCCAATTACTTTGCCTAGTGTAAACCTATTCAGTCACTTTATTTTAAGAAATTACGTTTTAATAGATATCACATATATTCCTACATGTTAAAGCACATATAATTAGGTACATAGTAGTTGTGCACTGGCTCTATATAAATATTTATTTGAAACTTTCATTAAAAATTCTTGACTGAAATCGATTGGGTTAC
>NW_020442454.1:142812-145138 GCF_000699045.2 Agrilus planipennis | reverse complement strand
CCGAAAGTAAAATAACGGAAATGATAATTTTTGATGGAAAAAGAGCCCCCTTGACTAACCTAATGAATTTAAAAATGTAGATATAGATGTGAATTAAAATACATATAAGTAGGTACTGTACATATAATAATAAATATTGTATATTTGTCATTTCGTTTCCTAATGGCTTCTTCATGTGAAAGAAGCAATACAAGAAATTATAAATGGAGTACAGTTCCACAATTGTATGGAATTTACGGATTTAGCGTTTTTATTTGAAAGAAATATTGCAATAAGATTTTACATACTTAATGTATATTTATTCATGGTACAGTACAGATATGTTATAAAAATACCAATTAAAAAAGTACATTTAATAAATGCATTTTATGTTTCATTTGATCGTTAAAAGTAAACATTTAATTTTCTTAATTTGTTTATGTACCTAATACAAATTTTTTGATATGTGCATATTCAGACTTTTTAGAGTATTTTTATTAAGATCCCATGTGCTTTCTCAAAGGTAGTTATTTTTACGTTCTTTGATCCTTTCTCCGAAAAGCCAATTACTTTGCCTAGTGTAAACCTATTCAGTCACTTTATTTTAAGAAATTACGTTTTAATAGATATCACATATATTCCTACATGTTAAAGCACATATAATTAGGTACATAGTAGTTGTGCACTGGCTCTATATAAATATTTATTTGAAACTTTCATTAAAAATTCTTGACTGAAATTGATTGGGTTACAAATGGTCACCACAGATTATCATGTAGTCATTAGCAGAAGTTTTGTAAAAGTTGCAATCACACAAAAATAAATGTCTCCCCAAAATGCCAAATTATTGTTTCTTTGTCATATATCTATATTTCTATTAAAAATTGGTGATTTTATTTTTGATAACTTTTGGATGGGGGGAAGCTCATTTCTCTAATCTTTATATCAACCTAAAAGACTGTATTTTCTTTCCACGGTTCTTTAAGCATTATCAGTGGTGGGCTCTGGGGGAGGGGGGATGACGATAGGGGAGACCTGCTAGATGCCTTATGTCCTGGAGGCCGTTAAATTGCGAGAAATCCTTTTAAATAAAATCCCAAACGAAGCCAAAATACGTTCAGTATCTGTTATCAGACGTATGGGTGCGTTCAGCAGAGCATTTACATAAAAACGTTGCATCAAAAAACTGCAGAATGATAACAGTTGTTTGCTAGACACATATGTTCTATATGAAGCTTTTTTTTATGTTCACATTAGGTTTAAAACCGTTTCGGATTATCATGATTAACGGTTCTAGCAAATTTTGGAGTGTTTTCTGAGATTATGTCCAAACCCTGCCTTGACCTCGGATTTGGGTTCAGCGATCCCAAAAACATACGGTCTAGATAGTCAGACCCCAAGGCCGATTTTTTTTAACAATTTTAGTGGATTTTGAAGTGTTGTATGAGTTATGTCCAAACCCTGACGTGCTGGTGGATAAATTGACATCGGATTTGAATTCAGCTACGCCAAAACAATACAGTATAGATAGTCAGACCCCTAGGCCGAAAATATCTTTTTGTGTGGCTATGTTATTTTCGCTTCAATGCTTGATATAAATTTAATAATCAAAACAAAAACAAAGCGCTGCATTGTTCTCCATTAACGGCACATTATTGTACTAAGTACTAATTTCACTCTAGTATATAAACAATAGTAGCAGCGAAAAACTAATGTAGAAAATTAAGAAACAAAAGCTTCTTGCACAAAGCACCACAATATTGTTACGATAGAGCTAATAAACAGAACAAAATGAAAATACCACAAATGGCGCGGTATACGCCATCAGTAGTACGATGCTACATTTTAGGATTACGTATACTCCAACAAAGTCCATTTAAATATATGAATATATACTTGCTGAAACGAATCCCGGCGCAGCTAACCTCATCGTGCAGGTAAAAGTTGGTCTGTGTTCTGTCGGAGCTGTCTGCGACGCGCTGATGAGATCCAAGAAGATCGAAATCGCGATCCGCGTCTGGCAGTTTCGACAGAATACAGACCACTTCGAATTATTTTATTCGATTATGGTAACGTGCCTATCACGTTGATGTTAGCTACGCCGGGATTCGTTTCAGCAAGTAGATATCCATATCAAGTGGACCTTGTTGGAGCATACGTAATCCTAAAATGTAGCACCGTGCTACAGATGGCGTGTACTGCGCCATTTGTAGTATTTTCTAAAACGCACTGTTAAGACAGCAGGTAAAAGTTGGTCTGTGTTCAGTCGGAGCTGCCTGCGACGCGCTGATGAGATCCAAAAAGATCGAAATCGTGATCCGCGTCTGGCAGTTTCGACAGAATACAG
>NW_020442454.1:138640-142779 GCF_000699045.2 Agrilus planipennis | reverse complement strand
CAAGAATTGTAAAGCGCTGCTTGCCAGGGTTATTGGCGTGTGCAAACTAAATGGCAACTGTCAACTATAATCGTAAACACGGGCAAAGTTACGGGAATATATTTTGTGCTTTATACTTAAACATATCGTTGATCAGTGTTTCTTTGTCTTCTAGACTTCACAGTCAAGTAAGTGAATGTAAGTCTTAACCAACCTTGTATGCTGCATAATACTATATAGGGTGGATCAATAAGGTTGGTGAAAATCATAAGAAACAACAATTTTTACCCAAAAAAAATTTATTTCTCAACATAATTTCTATTCACCTCGATACATTTGGTCCAGCGATCTTCCAGTTTTTCATTTCCTCGGAAAAAAATTAAAGGTTTTTATCCATTTCTGCAAAGTAGGTACTTACAGCACAAATTAATTCTTCATTTGTCGAACATTTACTTCCGTCAAACTAATTTTTGAAAGTAGGAAAAAAAATCACACCTGGTAAAATCTGGACAATAAGGTGGGCGGGGGAGCAATTCGAAGTCCAACTCGTACACTTTTGCTGTTGTTGATGTGTGTGAAGCTGCATGTCTAGTACTTTTTTGCGCGCTGATTTTGGTCTTTTCTCTTTCAATTGACCATTTAAATGCTTCAATAACGCTGCTTCTGTTCCGATACAATGAATTTTTCCCACCATCTCTTGATTAGTGGCCATAATTGGGCATCCTGTGCTTCTTTTATGATAACGTTTAAACTCATTTATCTATCTAATAAATGGTTTAAAGTATAGATGCAAATACCCCATGAACTTCATTCAAAACTATTTGGGCAGTACCTAATCCACTTTTTTAAATAAATATGTTTGATCACAGCTCGATACTTATCTTTGTCCATTTCTAAAAAAAAAACGTGAGCGTTCACTTTCGATAGTAGTCAGGTAAACTACCCGAAGCTAGTTCACGAAAGTCAAAGTACCATTTATCTCAAATACTTTTGCCAATTGTGATATGAAGTAGTACGAAAGACGGATTTGGCAGGGTGCACTTTCTAAATAACATTACCTTGCTTTACTTGAAAGTTCTATTTTTTTGGCCTTTTATCTAATTTTCTTACGTTATTAATCATATTTTCCGTGTCCTCCCTTTACCATTTTGCCATATTATTTAAGTATTCTCCCTCTCCCTTTTCACTATTGTCACATTCTCCTTTTGTTCTTTGCCATATTGATTGCTGAGAGTTGTTAGTCCTTTTGTTTTCGGTATAGTTGAACATATTCATTTTCTATAAATTATGGGGTTTAGGGCGTAAAGAGCAGTTTCGCAAAAGTGATGAAAAGAACATAAATAAGTGGATGAAATACGTCTCAGGTAATTAAATTTTTTTTGTAAACCTTGGCCTTGGGCAGTGACAAAACTCCTCCCGTTCATTGATTTGTACATTTCTTCCTCTTAAAAACATTGGTCACCACTGTTTACAGTTTATATATAGCTCCCTCAGGTTCTCGCTCATTTAAAGGCTCATGAGATTTTGAAGTAGCTATGTCTCATTTTCACTTATATCTATTTCAAAATGCTTGGAAAACGCTGCCCCTAGAGGAGCACATACTTAAAATTTGTCTAAGAGCGCCGCATGTAAGGCCGGATTTTTCTATTAATGTTTTGTTTAAACAAAAAACGACTAGACCGAATGTTATGTAATTCTTTTCGTTTCATTTTCATGGTTACTCTTTATCATACTGGGAAGGTATTCATGTGGACCTTAAGTGTCGCACCAGTGATGCGATCAACAGAGACCAAACGGCTAGTGTTATCATCATTTCATTTCGGAAATATTACTTTACGTTTGCTTATGAATGAATAATCTAGAAATATACAAGCAGATTTGATATTATATGTATAATAATTAACTGATAAATGTTTTAAATATTACAAAAAAACGCTGATTATAATTTATGTTGAATGCAATATAATTGCTCCGGTTTCCAAAAGTTTGTTCCAAATTCCAAATAAACCGTAACTATTTTTAGTGGAATTTTTGAATTGTTATTCGCTTCTAATGAATTGAACTAAGAATTTAGAGGAGAGACATAAAGAATTTAGGACACCAAACATCGTTAAATTAAAGTAGGTTTTGTTGGGTTAGACAAAGTACGCAAGAACATTACAAAACGAAAGGAACACTAAATGTGAGGATTCGCATGGGAGGCTTTGAGATCGCAGGCTTACCAGCAAGCTTGGATTATGTCGTAATTTATTACAAACGTGCTCTCCAGGGACTCGAAATGTCCTAAAGTGAAATTGAAATTCCTTCTGCTTTAAAAGTTATATTTTTTACGTTAATAATGCAGACAGCAGAAACAAATAATTTAATTTATCGTGGCTGTTTTTAAGAATGCTTCTCATCGCTATCTAGTGTTTTATTGAAATTATTGAAATTGAAATAATATACGTAATCAATATCCTCTCTTGTGTGTACTCCTATACTTTAATGTAACGCCAGAAACATATAGGTATAAGTTCATAAGGCGTTTTAAAAATTCCATTTGATACCTACTGAATAAAATGTAAATATAAGTTAAGTTACAATTTCGTTTATTTTTACCCCCGATGTAAAGGATAACAAGACGGGTATTGCCAACGAAGTATTATGCCCACCAAAAGCCCGATATATTCTCTAATGACCTAACATTTTGCGTATGTACAGACCTCCAACGCAAATTCAAACTGCCTCTGTTTTTTGGGCTTGTTTGGGATTTTACTAAAAAGTACTTCTTGTAAGTTGAGGATCTTCTGAGAGTTAGAAATCCGGAGTGCCTTCCACCCTTCCCTCAGTGGGTGTTGTGCGTTTGGTTTAAAAACCAAATAATAAAAAACTTAATATGGATACATGGGTACAAAGTTAGTATAACTAATGTACAAAATTACAAATTATTACGATTTAAATAAAAGCAATTTTGTATTCTGCTGTATCCATAACTGCATATATATGAGCCCGGTCTCATTAAACTCAACAAAAGATTTTTTAGAAATGTTGAAAAAATGTTTGAAAATTGCCAGTTTTCTTGCTCCCAAATTTTGTGAGTTATATTAGAGCACGGTATTTTTCGACGTTGAGTCCTAATATAATACCAAAAAATCTGTATATTCTGTTCTTATCCCTAAAAAACTAAAAACATCCTCTATAATATTAAAGTGAAGATTGGGAAAAGTGGGTGTGTTGAAGAAGTATAATATTAATCTCTAAACGTTGAATACATGAACAAAACTGTATAGAGGGGTGAAAATTACCCTTATACAATATTAAACTGCGCAAAACCTCCAGTAAATGGGAAAAATCTTGAATTCCTTAAATTTGTTAACATGAATGAACTGTTACAACTTTTACAAAACAGTCGATTGCAGGGTGAAAACTACCCTTTGAATTATGAACTTATATTAGGTCAAAATTTGATAACAGTAGGTTTGAATGTGACCGATAACTAGCCTTTTTGCATTTAATTTTCTGCTATAACTCTGAATACTTATTCGCCTTTTTGTAGGACCGTTGTTTTTTTTTTTTTCATATCCTACATTTCAATAGACATTTCGACAACTTCAATTGGTTATACCTCAGAAACCAAACGTGTATTCAATAACATTATTATTGTCTAACTTTTAGCATATAAACATCTTCTAAATAAATAGAATAAAACTTGAAAAAGTACCTAAGGCCGCTTGCACACAAGCGGGCAGTCCGCTAACCGGAAAAAATCCCGATAAAAATTATTCGGAAATACTTTCAGACAGAATTTAGCATACTTAACGGTGCTAGGTGTTATAAAATACAAAAACAAAATTTCGATGGCGAACACACGGTCGGTCGTCACGCCGTTTGGTAAATTGACCAGCGCATTTGTTTCAATACGTATATAGGGTCAATTGAAAAGTCTCCGGCCTGACACATAGATGGCGGCACCAGAACTAAATCCATATGATTTTCAGTTAGTCCTAACCTTCAAAAGACGCGTCTATAAATTTGACGGCTGTCGGATCATTAGTTTGTGAATTATAGCATTTTTAGTGAAGCAACTTTTGTTATTGTGAAAAAAATGGATAAAAAGGAATTTCGCGTGTTGATAAAATATTGCTTTTTGAAGGGAAAAAATACAGTTGAAGCAAAAACTT
>NW_020442454.1:135304-138121 GCF_000699045.2 Agrilus planipennis | reverse complement strand
TATAATCCGTACAGTACTGCACGGAAAAATTGACCATTTTATCCACTACAATTGCATTGCTCAAATGTGCTGTTATTGGTACCATTTACTACTGAAAATATCAACGAGATGTTTATTTATATTTGAAGACATATTAAAGGCTTTAACGCTTGTTTTTGACTCGCACTACTATTGTAGATACTGTATGAAAAAGTATGTTAAATGAATAAGAGTAGAGAGTATAATGTGCTTTTTTCTCTCTACCTACGATATTTGCCAACGCGCATTGAAGATATTGGAAGGGGCACATCGCTAGAGAAGTATAGTAGTTATACAAGAATTCAGATGTTTGCATTATATTCGAGTCTACTTTCACTTTTGATTAGCACAGTGATAATGCATTATCTAGCGCAGAGGTTTCCAAGAGGTGTTTCGCGTTTTTTTGTCCTAATGAAAGTATTCAAAATTCTGTTAAAAGCAACTGTTCTGTATTTAATCGTAACAACTGCATATTTTTCATGACCAAACCAGTAATAAAAGGCCCAACCGTAACAGTTCATTTTGTGATATGAACAAGGACCGCTATTTTTTTACTGAAATACCTAGATGTCAGATGACAGGATAGGACATTCGGTCTTACGTAAAGATATAATAAATTGAATGCAGTAATTGTTCATTAATGAATTCCTGTTTGTTTATTTATTATCGTGCTAGGTGTTATAAAATACAAAAACAAAATTGTTGGCTAACACACGGTCGATCGTGTTGCCGTTTGGTAAATTGACCAGCGCATTTGTTTCAATACGTATAAAAGTCAACATATCTAAGTCGACGTACGAACGGCAATGGGGTCATATATCGCAGTTCCACTCTAGCATTTGAATGTGTCAGGGTGTAAAATGTATGGTATGGTATGATATCGAAGCATACGTATGTGTAGTAGAAGAAAGAAACATGATATGGGACAAAATAAATAGAAAGAAAACTAAAGTCGCCTGCAACATATTTCCATCCTAAAGTAATTGAAAAGTTTGTGCTCTCCGTACTCCATATAACTTGGAAAATGCTTTTACTGGTTCCTCTTCAGCTATCAGAGTATAAATCCATAATTTTCTTGCCTGACACTAAATACCTGCACATAGGAGCGACATTCCTTGTGTATTTTATTCTTCAAAAACTCCCAGACTACCTTAAATATATGACGAAGCTTGTCCCGTCTGAGACAGTACGATACTATACTTCATTTACTTTCTCTAGCGATTTCCCCTTCCATATCTTGGATGCGCGCTGGTAAAATCGTAGGTAGGGAGAAAAACGCTCATTATACTCTCGACTCTTGTTCATTAAACATACTTTTTAATGCAGTACCTGCCAAAAGTTTTGTTCAATCACGAATAGTAGTGCGAGTCGAAAACAAGAGTTAAAGCCTTTAATATGTCTTCAAATATAAATAAACATCTCGTTGATATTTTTAGTAGTAATTGGTTTGTTATTCGCTTCTAATGAATTGAACTAAGAATTTAGAGGAGAGACATAAAGAATTTAGGACACCAAACATCGTTAAATTAAAGTAGGTTTTGTTGGGTTAGACAAAGTACGCAAGAACATTACAAAACGAAAGGAACACTAAATGTGAGGATTCGCATGGGAGGCTTTGAGATCGCAGGCTTACCAGCAAGCTTGGATTATGTCGTAATTTATTACAAACGTGCTCTCCAGGGACTCGAAATGTCCTAAAGTGAAATTGAAATTCCTTCTGCTTTAAAAGTTATATTTTTTACGTTAATAATGCAGACAGCAGAAACAAATAATTTAATTTATCGTGGCTGTTTTTAAGAATGCTTCTCATCGCTATCTAGTGTTTTATTGAAATTATTGAAATTGAAATAATATACGTAATCAATATCCTCTCTTGTGTGTACTCCTATACTTTAATGTAACGCCAGAAACATATAGGTATAAGTTCATAAGGCGTTTTAAAAATTCCATTTGATACCTACTGAATAAAATGTAAATATAAGTTAAGTTACAATTTCGTTTATTTTTACCCCCGATGTAAAGGATAACAAGACGGGTATTGCCAACGAAGTATTATGCCCACCAAAAGCCCGATATATTCTCTAATGACCTAACATTTTGCGTATGTACAGACCTCCAACGCAAATTCAAACTGCCTCTGTTTTTTGGGCTCGTTTGGGATTTTACTAAAAAGTACTTCTTGTAAGTTGAGGATCTTCTGAGAGTTAGAAATCCGGAGTGCCTTCCACCCTTCCCTCAGTGGGTGTTGTGCGTTTGGTTTAAAAACCAAATAATAAAAAACTTAATATGGATACATGGGTACAAAGTTAGTATAACTAATGTACAAAATTGCAAATTATTACGATTTAAATAAAAGCGATTTTGTATTCTACTGTTTCCATAACTGCATATACATATATGAGCCCGGTCTCATTAAACTCAACAAAAGATTTTTTAGAAATGTTAAAGAAAAGATTGATTGAAAAATTGCCAGTTTTCTTGCCCGCAAATTTTGTGAGTTATATCAGAGCACGATATTCTCAGTATTTTTCGACGTTGAGTCCAAATATAATACCAAGAAATCTGTATATTCAATTCTTATCCGTAAAGAACTAAAAACATCCTCTATAATATTAAAGTGAAGATTGGGAAACGTTGGTGTATTAAAGTTGAAGACTTTTTTAAGTATAATATTAATCTCTAAACGTTGAGTACATGAACAAAGCTGTATAGAGGGGTGAAAATTACCCTTATACAATATTAAACTGCGCAAAACCTCCAGTAAATGGGAATAATCTTAAATTCCTTAAATTTGTTAAC
>NW_020442454.1:119430-133238 GCF_000699045.2 Agrilus planipennis | reverse complement strand
GTTCAATCATGAATAGTAGTGCGAGTCGAAAACAAGCGTTAAAGCCTTTAATATGTCTTCAAATATAAATAAACATCTCGTTGATATTTTTAGTAGTAATTGGTACCAATAACAGCACGTTTGAGCAATACAATTGTACTGGATAAAATGGTCAATTTTTCCGTGCAGTACTGTACGGATTATACGCTCCTCACCGGTTAAGAGTTTGGCAGAGAGTAGTCTCCTTTCTTTTCTGGCCTAGTGCTCTTCTTATTTACTTTGCGCTGGTCAAACTAAAGTTCACATCGCTAGAGAAACTAAACGAAGTATACCAATGAATCAGAAATCAAATACTTTTTTACCAGTCAGTAAAATATCTAATCAGCAGATTGACCGTCTGTGTGCGAGGAGCTTAATAAATCGTTATCAGCAATTTCCTTTTGATGCAAGAGAATCATCTTTTATTTTTATTTGGTCAGAAAAAGCTTTAGCCTTTGTATGAATTGCTCAAATATTTAATACCTGATTTTTGTTAAACATGTAGAGAATAGAGAGATCCAACATATTTTTAAGAAGGACTCTGTCTATTACATAATTCAACAAATTCTATATTTTGAATATTTACTGATCGTGAGACAGATACTTCTGCTATTTGTGGTATGGAAAGTTTATTAGATAATCATTTAGCTTAACAAATACCAATGAACTTATGTCGTTTCTTATCAAGTCGCCCTGTCTATTAGCAAATAAAATTTTATTTTTTTCTTAACTCAAATAGGTAGCAATGTTTCCTGATCCAATAAAGCTGTGTGTCATGTCAGACTGTGTATTTTTATAATTTGGAGCGATAAATTTAAACTTTCGGTCGAAAGCACGCGGCGCAACATAACGTTCGAAACTGTTCCAGTGAAAACGAACGAGAAATGGCGCGAGGCGATGCGACGTGACGCGGTGCGGCATGGCGCAACGAACGGCGCGACGACCACTTACGGTTGGAAAATATGCAAAGCAAAAATGCAAATGTGGAGTGAGGGATGACGATGGTTACGATACGGCGCAACGGACGCGAGCGCTACGCTCAAAGTAAATTCGACGTTCAGTAGCAGCTGACGAGAGGTCGCATATATTTTCCGGATAGCCATCAGTCAAACCCAGGCACAACTCAACTATTTTTTAGCTGTTGCAACAAGAACTGCCGTCGCATTTTTCATTGTTATTTATGTGGAAAAGAGTGATACTGTAAAAGCAGAGCAATGGCCAAAAAAAATCAAAACTCGGATAGGCATGATAAACGGACACGATTGGACAAATTAAAAGTAGGGTTATAGCGTGATTAAATGGAAACCAAATGGACACCCAAATCACTGTTCTACTATTTAAATTAATCAGTTTCAATAAATTGCCGTTATTCAAAAAATTTGCAATTTTAAATAAAAGAGGAGGCATAAGTATGGTTTACATCGTGGTTATAGTAGTTTGAGAGACAATTAGGGCTGAATGAATACTAAATTTTCGCGGATACGCTATCAAAATTATATGTATAACGCAGAAATACAGTTGAAAATAATATTCTCTTGGAAGTATGTCAGTGGTCTAGAAAAAGTAAAACCTCTCGGCTTGTATTTATTACAATGGTGGTAGGTCCTCGACTAGTGGAGACCCAGATATCTATTCAGCATATTTCGTAAAAGCCCTACTTCTATTTTATGAGCCTCTAGCTATGCTGTTTACTCAGGGCGAATCTTGGGTATGCTTACCAAATTGTTTGATAAGACTGTCGCGAATAAATTGTCTGTTGGAATTGTTGATGGTGAATGAGAAACATGACCTTAGGCGTGGTAGCTCGACTATCACTAATTTGTTGTTCCATTTTAATTTGATTGCTGACGCTGTTGATGATAGTCCGCGATTGACTTATATTATGTTGTTTTGATTCGAGCGGTCATAACTTGTTAAATGAACTGCATCGATTTGGGGTGGCAGGTCAGCCACTACTATGGTTGTGTTCTTATCTGCTCAGGCGAGTGCAGATTGTAAATTTAGTATCTAGCTTGTTTCACGAAGAAGAGTTTGGCTAGGATTTTTTCAAAGGATTGCAATTAGGTCTGCTTTTGTTTTCATTATTTGTAAATGACCCACATTCTTGTAAACTGGTACTCATTGTCAATGATGTAGTAAAACTCTCCATTAAAGTTTCATAATGGCTGGGAGGCAAATAATATATTTGATTTACATTTTTCCAAATGTACATGGTATGATAACGTTTGCTAGAATGTAGAAGTCCTCTTATGTATAATTATAAATTAAATGATAATATACTTCGTTTCGTTTCTCTAGCTATGTGACCTTCAGTTTGACCGGCGCAAAGTAGAAGAGAACGGCACTAGGCCAAACAAGAAAGGAGACAACTCTCGGCCAAACTTTTAACCGGCGAGGAGCGTATAATCCGTACAGTACTGCACGGAAAAATTGACCATTTTATTCACAAAAATTGCATTGCTCAGATGTGCTGTTATTGGTACCAATTACTACTGAAATATCAACGAGATGTTTATTTATATTTGAAGACATATTAAAGGCTTTAACGCTTGTTTTAGACTCGCACTACTATTCATGATTGAACAAAACTTTTGTCAGGTACTGTATGAAAAAGTATGTTAAATGAATAAGAGCAGAGAGTATAATGTGCTTTTTTCTCTCTACCTACGATATTTGCCAACTCGTATTGAAGATATTGGAAGGGGCACATCGCTAGAGAAGTATAGTAGTTATACAAGAATTCAGATGTTTGCATTATATTCGAGTCTACTTTCACTTTTGATTAGCACAGTGATAATGCATTATCTAGCGCAGAGGTTTCCAAGAGGTGTTTCGCGTTTTTTTGTCCTAATGAAAGTATTCAAAATTCTGTTAAAAGCAACTGTTCTGTATTTAATCGTAACAACTGCATATTTTTCATGACCAAACCAGTAATAAAAGGCCCAACCGTAACAGTTCATTTTGTGATATGAACAAGGACCGCTATTTTTTTACTGAAATACCTAGATGTCAGATGACAGGATAGGACATTCGGTCTTACGTAAAGATATAATAAATTGAATGCAGTAATTGTTCATTAATGAATTCCTGTTTGTTTATTTATTATCATTATTATATACGTATAGACCCTGTCTCATCATTATGCAAAGTACTCTGACTCATTTAATTATTTACAATTACATTTAGATACTTCACGCAATTTTACAGCTATTGTTATCCGAGAATGTCATTAGTAACAGATAAGACTTCTTAAAAAAACATGTGATGAAATGAGAGAGAAATCACTCCTTCTAAAAACGAAATGAGATGGCTTTCGAGAGGAAATGTTGGTTAACCAATTAACAAATTAGGCTTTTGGATTGAATGTGTTCAACAAAACAGTTACGAATATTTTCCTCTTCTAAATGGGTTTCTCGAAGAAAATGGTTTACAAATAATCTCAGATGTATGTAAAATCATAAATGAACCTCAAAATCAAAATATCGTTGGAATAATATTTTCCAGAGGAGTTACAGGATAGGCTGCAAGATCAGTATCAATTTTCCTTATCACTAGTTTTACTTTTTGACGAGATGGGTTACTGCCAAAAAGAGTGGGTCAAAAAGGGTTCTGTAGCAAAAAAATATGGGAAACCGCTGATCTAGGGTCTTTAGATCGTTAGGCTTCTATGAGAAAAATTTTAGCAGCTTTAGGAACAGTTAGTTACTCTTATATCTATTTTGCCGGAAATGTTTGCAATTGTATACAAGTCCTAGATTTCATACATTTTCAGTAACATCTATATAAAGCAATAGTCCTTCCATTCATATTGCATGGATCCCAAATCTAGACACCCTATACCTATACCCAGTTAGCCACTTCCAAATTTAAAAAACTTCAATTATTAGCATTTATGCTTAGCAGACCGGAAACATCTGCAGAACATGAATATGTACTGTCATTTTGCTGACTACAGGTTTGGTTGGCATCGGCTATTGACGACTACTGTTTTATGTATAAAATGTTGTCTGGAAACATAAAACGTGAATCTGTTGTGCCCTTATTTAAGATTACATCTACTAATTGTGCTTTTGGAAGTAAAAGAGTGATCCTGGAGTCGAGTGCTACTCAAAATTATGTTTTCAATTCAGTTGTTTTTCGTGTTAGCGAAAGTACCAAGTTTATTTATAATTAAAAAATTAATTAAGGAATTATACGTTCTTTCCTGATGTCTAATCATTTTTAAACTCATATTATGGTTCTTCGGTTATAACGTTCGAAAGATACGATTGTGTTTTTTACTTTAAAATAAAAAACAATTGTGTTTTTTACTTTAAAATAAAAAACAATTGTGTTTTTTACTTTAAAATAAAAAACAATTGTGTTTTTTACTTTAAAATAAAAAACAATTGTGTTTTTTACTTTAAAATAAAAAACAATTGTGTTTTTTACTTTAAAATAAAAAACAATTGTGTTTTTTACTTTAAAATAAAAAACAATTGTGTTTTTTACTTTAAAATAAAAAACAATTGTGTTTTTTACTTTAAAATAAAAAACAATTGTGTTTTTTACTTTAAAATAAAAAACAATTGTGTTTTTTACTTTAAAATAAAAAACAATTGTGTTTTTTACTTTAAAATAAAAAACAATTGTGTTTTTTACTTTAAAATAAAAAACAATTGTGTTTTTTACTTTAAAATAAAAAACAATTGTGTTTTTTACTTTAAAATAAAAAACAATTGTGTTTTTTACTTTAAAATAAAAAACAATTGTGTTTTTTACTTTAAAATAAAAAACAATTGTGTTTTTTACTTTAAAATAAAAAACAATTGTGTTTTTTACTTTAAAATAAAAAACAATTGTGTTTTTTACTTTAAAATAAAAAACAATTGTGTTTTTTACTTTAAAATAAAAAACAATTGTGTTTTTTACTTTAAAATAAAAAACAATTGTGTTTTTTACTTTAAAATAAAAAACAATTGTGTTTTTTACTTTAAAATAAAAAACAATTGTGTTTTTTACTTTAAAATAAAAAACAATTGTGTTTTTTACTTTAAAATAAAAAACAATTGTGTTTTTTACTTTAAAATAAAAAACAATTGTGTTTTTTACTTTAAAATAAAAAACAATTGTGTTTTTTACTTTAAAATAAAAAACAATTGTGTTTTTTANACTTTATCTAAAAAAAAGGATTAAACATCACAAATATCATCTGATAGGTCACGAAATTCGGCATCTAATTAATCTTTTTTAATTGGTCAACGGTAGAACTTTCAATTTAATTTTTAATCATCTTCATTAGTCTTCAAAACAAATTTTAGCATTTTCTACTACTCTCACGAAAAAGGATTGTTTTCGATACGACTACAATGCGATTATATGTATTATCAGCTAGTTAGTAAGTAAAACACTCCGTAATTTTGTTAGATATTTCTAACGCAAACTTTTATAACATTTACTGAAGTAATTAAGAAATTTGAGAAGCAATTAAACAAATATTGCGGAATTAATTATCCCTTGAAGCCTTTAAAATGTTATAGAATAGCAACGCATCCCCCTATATTTTACGTTCCTACCACTACATCTCTGTATAAAGAACATCGGTAATTTCATTCCAGTGTCTTCCTCAGTCAAAATAACTGTTTACGAGACGATGGAGCTCAAGTAATTAAGTACGGCGCGCAATGTTTACGTTTAATTTTCTATACTCGTCGACTGTTTCAGCAGATTGTAAACGTTAGATAGTGAAAAAGTAATTAATTTGAACAGTTTAAGATCCAATCTAAATTTGCCACTGATAAAGAGAATAACAAATGCTATAACAAATAAATGTTTCATTGTCTTCTCTAAATTTATTCGAAGGTCGAAGGGCGGACA
Source organism: Agrilus planipennis (assembly GCF_000699045.2). Classification (NCBI taxonomy): domain Eukaryota; kingdom Metazoa; phylum Arthropoda; class Insecta; order Coleoptera; family Buprestidae; genus Agrilus; species Agrilus planipennis. The sequence continues at coordinate 127,364 of NW_020442454.1, read as the reverse complement.
ACTCTGTTACGATTTTAACACTGTCCGTAAAATCCAATTATTTTAAAAAAAATCATTATATTAATATGTCGAAGTATGTCCAAGGCTTTTTCGGTTTTACAGAAAGAGGTTAATTGAACTTGTAATACTCAAAAGTTAATTCATCAAAAAGTTGTTGCATCGACGGGAAATTGAGCCCGGGGAAACTTCCAGAGGATTATAAACGGAACGTGGTAGTAACCATACCCAAAAAGAAAGGCGCGGATAGGTGCGAGACATTTAGAACAATTAAATAAATTTCCCATGCATCACAAATCTTAACTAGAATTGTACAGAGTAGGATGGAAAAAAGGGCGGAAGAATTATTAGGGGAAGATCAATTTGGGTTTAGAAGAAATAGAGGAACGAGAGAGGTCATTCTAGCTTTACGGGTAACAATAGAGAAAACGATAGAAAAAGGAAATAATGCGTACATGTGATTAGTAGATTTAGAAAAAGCTTTTGTTAATGTTAAATGGGACAAGATGTTAAATATACTTAAAAATGTAGGGATGAGTTACAAAGATAGATGAGTGATACTTAGTTTGTATAAAGAACAACAGGCAGTTATAGAGCTAGGGCTGCAACGTAGGGAAGTAAATATTAGGAGGGGAGTCAGACAGGGATGCACACTGTCACCGCTACTTTCTAATCTATACATCGAAGACGCTATCAACATCATTAAAGAAAGTACAACTGTAGGGATAGATATACAAGGGCAAAAGATTAGTATGTTTAGATTTGCAGATGATATAGCAGTATTAGCATCTAGCAAGGAGGACTTAGAGATAGCTTTAAACAAAATGGAAGCGGTACTGACAAAACAGTACTGTATGAAAATAAATAAAAGTAAAACTAAAATACTGGTATGCAAGGGAAGAAAAAGTAGGGAAAGAGCGAATNTAATTACTAAACACCAGAAAAATACAACTTTATTTCGAACGGACGAATGCGGGATATTAGTTTAATTTTATTAGAAACTTTAAGTTTGCACCATATAAACTGCGGAGGGGAAATACAAATCAAAACCAACAGAAACGTATATGCAATACATATACAGTACAGCGTAGACGCGATCTGCTGACAATTTGTTGAAATTTTAATTTTGTGGCTTCTAAAGTCTGTTTAAATGACTCCTTTTGGACATATCCACCAGGGGTCACAGGTGGCGCGTGACGCGTGATGTTACGCTTCTCGGTTTTATACCCTAGTAAATTTCCTTACTACCGTGAGAAAAAGAAGTTTCACTTCAAATATGTATTTAGCCAATTTTTAGTTTTCCGACCAAAAGAAAGAATTTCGTTAATGTAGACCGTTTTAGATTTTATTTAGTGATCGATGACTTGAATGTTTCAATTCAGCTGTCCACTTAAAAAATGTGTCTGTTCCTTAATTTAAGCATTTTCGCTTATTGACTCGTTAATTTTCCATGAAGGCAATTTGGGAAAAAACCGCTCTTTGTAAGCTTTAAAAATGGCAAGGAATTACTTTATTTCCCCATTAGGTTCATTACCATGCGCTACCCGAAAGCGGAACTGAACGGGATCGTAACAATCTCAGAGAAAAGTAACATTAAAGGGAAGATATGCGGGCCTAAATGACTAGGCAGACCAGATACTAGATAATTCCCTTTAACGGCACATCGCATCGCATCGTTTAAGCATTCGCAACGTTACGCAAATTCACAAGTACCTACACAATGAAATTTATAACCCTGTAATTAATGACCCTTAAACATGCACACCAAACTTTAATGACTACATAATTTAATGAAATTATTCTTCTCTCTGCTAATGGCAACACCTTAATTGACCGTTGGAAAGCAAATTAAAAGTGACGAAAGCAGGATCTAATCGTTCCCAAACACCATCTATACGACAAAGTGTTAAAAGCTTATCGACAAGGATCGCGGCCAACGTTGACTACGTCGTAAGATTGATTAGTAACACATAAACACAAACATTATAAAGATTTCCTAGGGGACATAGGCATGTAGTCGTTAATATGTTGCGAGATTAATTTAATCGCTGAACGTTGCACATGTTATTGAAAAATACGTTTTAATGGAGAATTGCAGCATATTACAGTATGAAAAGTAAGTAATTTGTAGTTCAAACTGCATCTCTCTTGTAAAGATAAATAGGGAATAGTACTTTTGAAAAAGTGTTAAACAAACATAAGCAAATGTATTACACATTTTTTGGTAACTGTGTAGATAATGGGACCGTCGCTCAGACGGGGGTAGTAAGAGGGGGGGGGGGCAAGGACTTCATTCCCATTGTTTGAATTGAAATAGCGGCGGCGGAGTTGGTGGGTAAATGTTAAAATGGAAAATGTCTAAATGTAGATTATTAGACAGTCACTCGGTCGGCGGTAAGAGGTGGGGGTGATGAGGGGAAGGTGTAAAGCTAACCTTCAAGAGCCATAAGAAAGAGGTAAAAGTTGGGGTGACAACATGGAAGCACAGAAGGTTAGTTCAAAGATTTTAATTTAACAAGGATGAATTGAGAGTTGTTTGTAAAATAAAGGTAATGTAAGGTACATAGAGGGTGGGTAGGGGTTGGGTACACCTTTAAAAAAAAATAATTTTATTATTTTTTTAACCTCCACCTACCCCGCCACCATTTTCTGTCAAAGGTAATGAACTCCTTGGACCCTCCCCTAACTTTTCCCCCTTGCCAGAACAACGATCCGTTATCTAGACAATTCCTACCAAGTTACCAATTTATCCTTATGCTAAATTAAAAAAAAATGACATGCACTCTATGTATCTCTACGTTGTTACTTCCAGCTTATACCATTCTTTTTTGGGGTTGTTCTAGGTCAGCCCTACCCCCTTCACTTATTACTACCCCCGTCCAAGCGATCGTCTTATTATCTAAACTTCTAGATATTTACCATTTTAATTTTAATTAACTTTAATTGTTTGTTACAATATCTTGAAAAGGCGAAGAATGGCATTTTATTACGAATTGATTTAAGATACGACAAAATTGAAGAGTTTTTGCGATTTATCTTAAATTATGCTCATTAGACATATGTAAATTACAATGAAATTAATTATTACGCCAGTACTCATGCAGGATGTTATTTCCTTGTGAAATAATTTACTGCTTTGTAAAGTCAGACCTTGTTACGATTTTATTTTACGTTTGTGACATCAATTACAGATGGCGTGTTCGTAAAAATAAATAGTATCAGATAAGTGAATGTACTCCAGATTTGAAGCATGTTCCTTTAAAGGTAGTAAAAGTTGCATGTGGCATGCAAACCTAATCGTAGTAGATAAAAAATTAATAAATACAATGTATAAAACTGTGACAACGACCTTAATAAAAGGTATCTAATAATAAAAAAATAGAAATTAGTTGACAAAGGTGTGTCAATCTGTGGTAGCTTGTAACTATTTAGGTTCATCACTTTACTTTATCTAAAAAAAAGGATTAAACATCACAAATATCATCTGATAGGTCACGAAATTCGGCATCTAATTAATCTTTTTTAATTGGTCAACGGTAGAACTTTCAATTTAATTTTTAATCATCTTCATTAGTCTTCAAAACAAATTTTAGCATTTTCTACTACTCTCACGAAAAAGGATTGTTTTCGATACGATTAAATCACCGATAATTGGTTAAATAATATCAATAATTGGTCACCTGTAACAAATTTAAATTGGAGCAGTTTTTGATGATGCATAGTATTTACATTTTAATTTCGGCAATATTTCCATGATGTATGTGTATATGCAACCAACTGTACATACATTTAGACACCACTTTTTTTCCAACTATTTATTTCCAACTGGAATACGTGTGAATTAATTAAGGGCTTTGGGTATTGAAATTCGATCTATTATTAGTTAAACGGTTTAATGGTCACCTGGTTTCAGAATATAATATTTTGGGGTATTTGCAGCAGCCGTTATTATTGCAAAGCAAAAACGTTCTTTTAGCGTTTTAATTTGCCAAAATCTTTTAAGCCGTCTAATAAAATCGGATATTATTTTACAAAACTGTAGTCTTTAAAGAGTTATATCGATTGCCTTTACGTCTATTTTCCGCATTTTTTGCAGGTTTTTTTTAATTTTTAAACTAAAAATAATGTTCTCGGTCATTGCCAACCTAATGGGACTCAACACACAAACATTAATTGAATAAGATGATATACGAGGTCTGTTAAAAAAGTATCGCGAATTTTGTGTTTTTTCAGAAATTATTTATTTATTCATGAACATCTATTTTGTCTCCTTCAAAGTAATCGAAGCACTTCAAAAAATATTTTTTTTTTATGATATTGTTCAGCTCCTCCTTCGATGTCATCTTCATCTCCTCAATCGTAGGGTAGCGTTCGTCCTTTCGTGGGCCTCTTCAGTTTCGGGAACAAGAAAAGGTTACGGGCAGCCAGATCTGGAAATATTGTGGCTGCGGCATTATTAGTGTGTTGTTTTTGGCCAAAAACTCGCGCACAAGCAATGATGTGTGAACAGGGACGTTATCATGGTGCAAAAGCCAATTTTTGTTCATCCACAAATCCGGGCGTTTCTGGCTAATTTCTTCGAGCAAATTGCGCATAACATACATGTAATATTCCTTATTGACCGTTCTACCCTGTGGCAGAACTCATGATGCACCACGTCCCTGCAATCAAAGAAAACTGTAAGCAAAACCTTCACATTCGACCTAACTTGGTGAGCTTTTTTTTTGGTGTTGGTTTCGTGCGGCAGCTTCCATTGGGATGATTGAGGTTTGGTTTCCACGTCGTAACCATAAACCCACGATTCATCACCAGTTATGACCCTTTGGAGCAAATTTGGGTCGTTGCGGATAGAGTCCAACAGCTCCCTAGCAATGTTAATGTGATGCTGTTTTTGGTCAAAAGTGAGCAATTTTGGTACGAATTTCGCGGCGACCTGTCTTATGGCCAAATCATTGGGAAAATCGAATGGCAGGAACCAATAGATATGTTTAAGTCCTCAGAAACTTCTCTAAGGGTGATTCGACGATTGATTAATACTATTTTCTTCACTTCATCAATGTTTTCGCCTGTTGTTGACGTGCTCGAGCGTCCGGCATGCTCTTCGTCGTTCACATCTTCTCGGCCCTCTGAGAACATTTTGTACCACCGATAAACGTTGCTTTGGTCCAAGATAGCTTCACCATATGCCACAGTCAACATTCGGAATGCGTCTGCATTTGATTATGTTTTTCGCACAAAATTTGATACAGATTATTTGATCCATTTTTTGGAATAGGTAAAAATCGAAGATGAGCCAAAACACGTACAAGCAAAGCAGCTGTAAAAAATTAACACAACATTCAACATGGCCGAACTTGTCCATATAAGTGAGAGACATGAGTACCAACATAACCCCACAAAAAAATTGAAAGTCGAATATAGGTAACCCGCGGAAATTCAAAATTCGCTATACTTTTTGAACAGACCTCGTAGGTAGATAGAAGGAGTGTGTGTATATTTAATTGCTATTAGTTAGTGACTGTCAATAATGATTATTTTCATGAAAATGTGAGAAATCGACATCAGATTGCACTATAAGTACGTTATGTTTAAGTAGTTGGTGCATACGTCCGGTTCTCTTTCTACAACTAAGTACCTGTCGATGAAATTAAGTAGTGACGTTAGTGGGAAAGTGACCTAACCAATCACCGAAGTTAATTTAAATTCATCTTTATTTAAATTGCAGTCATTAGCGATACGATCATTTGAAATCAATCTTGTTGCCTTTTCAATTACTTATGTATGGTTTAGTCGGAATAGATTATTTTTTTAAAAAATATTTCGGTCCACTTTCTTGACGTGATAATTATGAGAAAAATAGTAGGAATAGGATGCATACAGTTTGGAAAAAATCTTAACCCAAAAGACAAAATGATTTAATAAATAGATCCAGACGATTGAAGTCTTTATATAACTTTTGCTCGCGTTCATATAAAGCGAGGTTTATTTGGACTGAAATTGTTGATTTTACTGACATGTATATGTACATAAATATTAATTTTTTTTTGAAAAATCCATTTATTATTAGAAATATTTGTCAACTTACAGAGTAACAGCGAGTTTCGCTTTTAATGATGAGTTTTTGGAAAAAAGACAAATGTCATTTGATGATGAGAGATTACTTTCCCATTATTTTATGAAGTTTTTCAGAATGCTGACCTTCAGAGATAAAGGTGGAGTTAATCAAAAAAGTTACCGTCAAACTTTTTTGGCTCTTCTCAGTTCCGAGGTCAAAAATATGCAGTCGCATTTGAAACAATTATCATGACTTTGAAATGAACTTGAAGATTATTGTCAAGGTCAAAACCAAGGTAATTAAAGAATGTCTAAAGGGAAATTATATGGGTTTTTTGGAGAACATGTCCGATTTTATTAGTTTTCATTTCTTCCTCTTAATTTGGACAAAATCAATGGCAGGATGGTGTCTTGATGTACCATTTTGACATTGGACACCATCAGCAGGAAACGATTCATTTTTACTCAAAAGCTTACCTTGTTCAAGCCTCTACATCAAATGGCGAAATGATGGTACTAATCTAAGAAATAAACTGTATTTAGTCAGAATTCCGTCTTTGGTTTTGATTAATCACTTTTTACGTTTTTTGATTAATTAAAATCTTTAAAAGGACAATATGTATCTATTGGTTTTTCTTATCTATCCTAATCATATCTGATTCATTAAATCGATTAAATTTTTCGGCTGTACTGGGAGTTAACAATGAAACATTAATTTTTATGGGATCCACTCATTGTTCTAATTTAGATCTATGATTACAACCTATTTTTATTCGTTGCATTTATTTATAGTTAATCTTCCAGTAGATCTGTTAATTGTTGAATCTGCTGCTTTTTCCACCATTTTATTTAGAATTTTTACCGTAATTATTGTTATGATGGTTTAAGTGTCATTTTACATTAATAATTAATTCTTCTCAGGAGTTTACAGTTAATTTAATTATGACTTTCAAATATTAATTACTACATGTATTCAGGTTCAACTAAATTTTGTAAATGTTATAACTACATTAGCCCATCGTTTTGTTAAACAAGAATTTACCTTACCTACCGACACCCACAATTTTAATTATCTTTGATTAATTTTTACATTCATACATACTAATAGAAAACAATTATCGTGTCAGTATCGTAAACCTTGCATTATTTTGTCTTTTAAAAAGTAAACGCTCTAATAAACAAAAGAATTTTAAAATATCAAAATGTTTTGAATAAATCGTAAGAACATAAACCATACAATAATAAGTATATTTGGCGGCAGATATTTCCTTTTGATAATGAATAATTATAAATGATAATAATTAAATGACCCCATGCAACTGGCGTGCGAAGAAAATAACTTTTTATAGAATCAGTCTGGTGCATTTCCGCGCCAGCTTCGATTCTTAGTAATAAAGTATTATATATGTATACATATGTGTACAGCCACCATCGCATCATGAACAATTTTTTCAAGCTTAAATAACGTTTCCGGGAATCGTGATTACCGGTAAGTAATTGTCGTTTTCCTGAAGGAATAATTGCCTTGCTTTTAAAAACATCATTAATAATAATATGATCTTTACCGTCATTCTTCTCACGTTAAGTTATTTAATATTAATTAAATAACGACTTTAATTCGTAGTCTACTGTTTACTTCCAGCAGGGAATGGGCTTTTGACTGTGCCAAAAATAGTAGCGGTAACAGGATATAAATAGTATTTTATTATTTGATATACGTATACATATATTTAACAATTGATCTCCTTTGATTATAAATTCGAAGAGTGCAATTAAATGTAAGAATACATTTTTGGGGACGGGTTATTTTTTGGTTATTCGGTTATAATTTAAAATCACTATGACTGTAAATAATTTTAGTGAACATTTATTCGATATCGTTG